>NC_087200.1:170658857-170806357 GCF_015104395.2 Macrobrachium nipponense | reverse complement strand
AAAAACCACGTTCGGTCAAATTTGACTCTACCGAAATAGTTGAAAAAAGCAATTGTAAGCTAAAACTCTTACGGCCTAGTAATATTCCGTCATTTTTCTTCATTTTGAAACAAATTTGAAGTCTCTAAAACAATATTGTGATTTATGGTGAATTTTTGAAAAATATATTTACCTTCACTCCGCGCGCCGATTCGCGGCCGCAAGTCTCCGAAATACGTACATGGCATTATCCTAATATTTGCTCCTTTTCATATTAGCTTTTTTATAGAGTTTCATATATCAAAATGTGCGCAAATTCATGAAGAATACAATAAAAAATAATTGAAGGTTGTAGCTTTTTCCATCTTTGAAATATGTGCATATGAAAAAATATATATATTAAAATTTCGACATTCGGTCAAATTTAACTCGTCCGAAATGGTCGAAATCTGCAATTCTAATCTAAAACTCTTACAGTATCATAATATTCAATCATTTGTCTTAATTTTGAAACAAATTGGAAGTCTCTAGAACATTATTTAGAATTACGGTGAATTTTTGAAAAAAAATATTTTTTTGCGTCCGCGCGTTACGAATTCGTACATCATTTTGTGATAATATTTTTCCGGTGTTGCTTTTATTGTTTTACAATGTATTATATATCAAAATGATGGCAATTTAGTGTACAATACAACGCAAAAAAAAGTAACTGGTTAGCTTTGACCGTTTTCTGCACAGCGTGATTTGAATACAATTATGTATGAATTTTTTTTTTTTTCGCTACCATATATCGCATTATTTACATATGATAATGATATTATTTTTCATTTCTGATGGTTGCATTCTAAACTTCAGGCAATGACAAAAAAAGGAGCCAAAAATAAACTCTTAATCTTCAAAAGTACGCGCGCTGTAATTTTTTGAAAAAATTATTTTTTCCACTTCTGCGCTCACTCCAAACCAGGCCCGGCATACGGGAGACGTTTTGATTTTTAGGGCTCCGGCGTAAGAGGGTTAACCAAGAAAGTCTACAAAATAATTATCGTCATCGAGAGCTCTTCTCTCGATCTGCCGGCGGTCAAGCTCGAAGATGTCGTACGCTTGACTCCTCCTCCTACGACATATTGATGAAAAATAATGAATTTTAGGGAAATGCACACATTTATATGAATTCACAGTATGACAACTGGCAGATTGTAACCATATAAAGAAAAAACAGGCCAATAGTTCAATCATCAGTCTTCCACATGAAAGGAAATTGCCAGTGACCGTATACGATACACCCGTGTTCTGGGATACCTTAGGAAACGTATCGTATACAACCCAGTCGTATTCAAAGGGTTAAGGATTAATATGTGATAAGCAATTTATTATTATCTTTCATTTGTATTATTTTATATTTAAATATCTTAAGTTAATTAAAAGCACAAAATCTCTGCAATCCATTTAAAAAAGCAGTAAATAAAATATATGTTAAGTTTTTATAGCTAAAAAAAGTTATTCAGTATATGCTTCTAAATGGAAATCAGGCATCTCACATAATTCAATTTCACTACTCATAAAAGCCTACAAGATTGACATCAAATCCAAAACACAAAAATAACAAAAGCACACTTATTTCTCTAGTCTACAGAAAAAATATTCTGATTACTTACAAACAAGTGAAACGGTGTGGGGTAACAGGTGAACTTCGTGCAACAGTACCGCACAAGGCAAAGTCAGGATGAGGTCAACCCAACTCTCATCCGGATAGAAATGATATGACCATGGAGCACTCTAGAAAGATAAATGCCCGTTTATGTAAGGTATCTCCACTTTTAGAAGTAATACAATGACAAGACACTTACTAACAAAAACATTCTGTGGAAATAGACAGTGCGTACCTTGGTTCTCTGGAAAAGCTGATTGGAGTCTACAAGTACATTTGCAGGTCGAGCAGTTGGATTACTGGAAGTGACAACAGCCAATGGAGCAAAGTTGTAAAGGCCTTCTGTCTGATCTACAGGTTCACTACGTTTATTTGAGGAGGTATTGTGAGTTGAAACTGGCAACGGTGGCGCAAGGTGATTCATCACAGCTGTTACAAGACCACCACGTCCACCACCCATCATTCCAACACTGCTTACAAGGTTCTCCCACAACATCTGCAAGTACAAACAGTTTTTATTTTATATCTGAAATGTCTTTATAGTAGTATATTCAAACTTTTGACTACCATGACAACAAATTCACAGCTCCAACTTCATCTAGCAATACGCAGCTAAACTATGGCTCAGCAAAGTTTAAGATGAAATAAAAAGAAATGATTCATAATTTCCTTGGTGCTTAGAAAACTTTTAATTAGCTACTCTAAATATAAAAATTCATCAACAAATATGGTTTTGATGCTCTTATACCCAGCCTCACCAGATCTAGTTCTAGGAAGGTTGTCAATTCTAGGATGGTTACAATACCAAAACAACCAAACAAAATTTCTAACTAGTGTATATTATAACTATACCTTGATGGATCCACAGTCTACATAATCCCTTCCCAGTGGCTTCACTGAGTACTACTACTCAAGTTTACAAAGAATAACGCAACATTCCTCTCCACCTCTCATACTTCCTTTCTACTAAGACACTGATTCTGTGCACATTCTTCCTATCTACACAACTAAAGGAAATAGGATCCCACCTATTCATTGTAAAAATCTAATACTTTTATTGTGAGCTTTCCATTTTGCCTACCTTTCCTTGACAAGGAATTAAACAGAATCTTGTTGTCATAACTTTCCAAATGAACATTCCATCCAAACTAAGGTCAGAGTAATGAAAATATTCAAAAGCGCAAAAAACCTCTAACTGAACTTACCATGCATAACAATAATGCTATTATGGTTAAAAAAAATTTTTACAATTATGATATTTTTATAATAAAATGAAATTTTTATAAAAATACTTAACAAATAATTACTTAGCTAATGTATAATAAAATGAAATTTTATAAAAATACTTAACAAATAATTACTTAGCTAATGATTAGCCTTGCACAGCATCCTAAATTTTAAAAATTAGCATACAAGTGACTGTTGCTATGCGTGTGTTACAGGTCCCACCCACCCCATTGGGAACTCGCAAGCGACAGAAGCCTACAACATCATTCTTATTTATTGCAGCTAAGTCCATGAAAATCAGAGGGGAGGAGGGTGGGCTCTGATTTAGTAATTACTTCGGGGTACGAAGAGAGGAAGGCGGTTGGAGCAAATCCTGTCATCCAGAGTCCATTCGGTGGGAAGCACTTGCCTCTGCCAGCTCAACTCATCCGCCAGGACATTTAATTACTCCTGAATGAAGAGGGTGATGAGTGCTACTTGATGCTAATGAGCCCACAGGAGTAGCTCTCTTGCACTATCGGACAGAGAGAAAAGGAGTGCATGTCCCGTTTCTTGATGTAAGACAAGGCCGTGGTGTTGCCTGCATGTACAACCACCGTCTTCTTGTGTGTGAACGAAGAGAACTGATGTAGGCCCAGATGAATGGCCTTCAACTCCTTGACGATGTGGCGCTTCATTTTTTCTGGAGACCAGGTCCCAGAGACCTCCTGAGACCCTAGGAGGGTTCCCCAGCCCAGATCCGAAGCATCCAAGTAAAAGTCCAGGTTGGGTTTAGGGGAAAGAAGGGATCTCCCATATGAATATCTTCTTTCTGGCAGCCACCATTTGAGATCAGATTTTAACTCCTGCATGATAGGAAGAATCATCGATTCCAGTGGAGTCTTCCTCTCCCAGTTTGCTTTGAGGAAGAATTGAAGATTTCTCGTGTAACCTGCCCAATGGAATGAAGGTCTCAATAGAAAAAAGCATTCCCAGCAGACTCATCCACTGTAGAGTTGGGCACGACTGGAGAGAAAGGAACTTGGAGATTGACTGAGTGCAGTTCACAATTCTCTTTGGGGACGGAAAAGCCTGAGAAGTCTTGAGAGTTGAGAATCATTGCCAAATAAAGAATCTCCTCAGACGGTACCAACTGGGACTTCTGAAGATTTAGCAGAATTCCCAATTCTTGGGAGAGATGAAGCGCTGTCTGAAGGTCCTTTGTGTACTGCTCCTTCAACGGCAAACAGAGAAGCCAGTCATCTAAATAAAGGCTGATATTGATGCCTACCAGGTGAAGCTATTTTGCGAGAGAATATTTGAGGTGCCATGGAAAGACTGAAACTGGAAGAACTTCCTTTGGGAGACAAACCTTAGGTACTTCCTG
The DNA here is from genome assembly GCF_015104395.2 of Macrobrachium nipponense. Taxonomy (NCBI): domain Eukaryota; kingdom Metazoa; phylum Arthropoda; class Malacostraca; order Decapoda; family Palaemonidae; genus Macrobrachium; species Macrobrachium nipponense. The sequence goes on along the minus strand of NC_087200.1, from coordinate 170,802,137 downwards.
GACCTTGGATGAACTGGGATGTGCAGATAAGCATCCTGCATATCGAGGGTGATTATCCAATCGCCCAGATGAATGGATGACATACATGACAGACTGGTTCGTTTCCATCCTAAACTTGGTCTTTGCTATGAAGCAACTAAGAACGCTTACATCTAGTACCAGTCTCCTGCCCCCTGATGTTTTGGGAACTACGAACAGTTGATTGTAAAATCCCTGGGAATGGACCCTACGACTTCTTCTATGGCCTTCTTCAGAAGGGAGGATGATAATGCCTTCGAAAGGGCCAAGTGTCTTTCTGATTCTTTCGAGTACACCGCCAATGCGATGGGTGAAGAGACTAAAGGAGGGGTCTCCAAGAAAGGGATGCGTAGCCTTCCTTTACTACCCTGACGATCCATGGCTCTGCTCCTCTGCGAGCCCAATTCTTGGAAAACTCGAGGGGCACGAAGGACTTTGAATGGAAGCACAGGTTGGAGCGCGGTCTAGAATGAGACTGGGGTCTCTTCACACTAAAAGAGGTGCTGGTGGGGTGGAGAGACAAACTTTGGACAAAAGGGCAGTGACAAAGAAGGCTTGGAATGTAATGATTCAGTCAGGAGGTCCCAAGTCAACTTCTTCTGCAGGTCTGGAGCTATCTTCTCTACCATGGACTGCGGGAAGAGAGTTAAGGGGTCCAGAGGCACGAAAAGCAAAGACGCCTTCTGTGAGGCCATAACTTCCTTCAAAGAAAAATAACACCAAAGGTCCCCCTTTTTTGGAAGTCTGCAGGTGAAGAGCGATGCAAGCTCCCCCACACCGTCTCAGACGGCCTTATCTGTGCACGAAAGCATGCTCAGGTCTGCTACAACGAAGTCAACCATCTCTGTGGCGTTCTCGATCTTCTTGGCGAGAGCACCCACTGTCCAGTCGAGGAAACTGAACACCTCAAACACCTTAAACAAGCACTTGACAAGGTGGTCCAACTCTGACGAGAAGAAAATGCTGGTTGAGGTGAAGGCTGCACAGTGCAAAGAGTCGATGAGACTAGAGAAGTCCCCTTGGGAGGAGGCAGCAACTCCCAGGGAGGGGCTTTCTCCGGTGTCATAAGGCCTATGGCACCTCTTGACATGATGCGAGGGAGGATGAGCAAACGTCGCCTTCCCTTGTTCCCTCTTCATCGAGATCCAGTCCTTGACCACCTTCAGAACCTTCCAGGAGGAGGTGGAAAAGACTATCTTGGGAAGGAGAGCAAGTTCCCGCTGAGTCTACATCAGGAACGAGGAGGCAGGAGACGCTGGCATAGAAGTGAAGAGTATGTAGTCAACTGAGCCGAATCTTGACCCTCATCTTTCTCGTCCTCCGAAGAAACTGGTGAAAGGTAGTCAGCTGTTTTAGAGGAAAATCACAACGGAGGAGCTTCCTTGATGTAATTCGGGATCTCTGCTAGCTGGCTCTTCAGCACTGCAAGAGAAGGGTCAACTGATTCCACAACTAAGGTCTGCTGTTGCCAATGGGATATGTGTCCTGAAGCAGGAGCTGCGAGTTGCAGCTCCAAGTAAGGGGCAGGTGCGGGTTGATCAGGTGCGGAAGCAGACATCGCGAGACCGGGAGCAGTCATCACAGGAGCAGGAACAGGCAGCACAGAAGCAAGAGCAGCCAAAGCGGGAGCGAGAACTGGTGGTGTGGAAGCTAGTGGTGGACGCGCAGTCACTGGAAATGGGAGTGTGCCCGGGACTGGGCTCTCATGAGTGGGAGTCTCGGGCCTATCCAGACACTCAGGTGACGAGTGCCTAGCACGGAGCTTCTGATGTTTGAAGCCCTTGGGAGACGGCAGTACAGGCGTGTCCCACAGATGAAAAGGTAACTGTACCAGTGCAAACACTGAAGGGTTAACCCCATAGTTACATAAAGGAAGGGCGAGGTTGCATGAGTCCTTATGCTGCTTGACTGGCACCGGGGACTCAGGCGCTTAAACATGCACATGCCTTTTCAATGGCCTAGAAGCATTCCCGTAGCATCTACGATGCCCGAGATTAGACTCCCGAATCAGAACTGGATGATAAGTGGCATACTAAGTGGTGTACATCCACTGATATGCCTTTCCAACAGCAGTCAGTTGTATCCAGGAACTTTACAACAGGACCGACAGAGGGAACGGTAGCCTGTGGGGTAACCGCATCAGCCTCCCTTGGACCTCCAGTATGTCTTCTCCCAAGAGCAGGGGAGCAGGACAGTGACCTTCGTCTAGGAGAGCTGAGGGGACGGGCAACCACCTCCTCCACTGACACTTCACTTTGCACTTTATCACTGCGCATTTTTTCCACTTTGTCCATGAGGACTCTTAAGAGAAGCCCCCATCTCCGCAACGAAACTTAACACTAAATTAAACTTATTATCAAATTTGGTGTTAATCCTAGACTCTAGACTAGCAATGGCATCAGGTTCTGAAGCATGGGAACTGAGCACTGGAGTGGGAGGAGGCCCACGTGAGTACGTAATAGCATGTGTGTATGTAGACTTCTAGCTGTAATCCATAGGCTAGTAGGCTACGTATGTACAGTAGTATGTATAATAGATATATTTTTAAGGCTAATGTTGTAAAATAACTTTGAAACTGTCTTGAATTTAGTTTAAGGTGATAGTTGAAGACATTTGGTGTCTGAACTAAAGTAGGCAGTTATAATCATTGGAATAAGTGGTCTTGGATGGGTAAACTATTAAAGTAGGCAGTTTTAAGCAATTTTTGAGGGGGTACCAGGATAACGGGTGTTTACTTATCACGGGGGGTTCTGGGCCCTATCCCCCGCAATTATTAAGGCCCTACTGTAGTACGATGATTGACATTCAAGCCAAACGGATGTTGTTATCCATTTCGGTTGTACTTAAAAAAAAAATTGTTTCTTGTTTGGTTATTCATGGCTGTACACATTTACACAACGAGTATAACGTTAAAGTATAACGTTAAAACCATACTTTCATCATTCTCTGTTGCTGTTTTTGAACTTATGTGACTAGAAGATGGGATAAGTTAGGCTATTGTAATTTGGTCTCTCATAAAATCGGATTATCGTAAGACGAATTATCGTAACTTGAATACTACAGCTACCTGTACAATGTATAAAACCTTATTAGATCTTAACATACTTTAGATACCCAAAGGATTAAAGCTACCCAAAGGATTAAAGCTAGGCTTTTTTTTCACTTTACAGTATTTATAATACTATAATGTACTGTACATTGCTGCTGTACAGTAAATTCTATAGTACTATACTGCTTAAATATAATTTTACTTATTGTGCCATTGCGGGATCACAGCACCGTTTAACTAGTCTAGGACGCTGTTAACTGGTCTAGTATTCCGAAAGAAGGTGTGAGACGGCCGTAGACTTTAAAATCGGTGGCCAGGAACGGAACCCCTGCCACTAACCGGGGGCCCCTTGGACTCATAATTAATTTTATTCCAAGTAAAATGAACCTTGAGATGTTGAAAGATGAAAGAAAAGTGACGGGATGGGACGAAGGCATTGAAGTTTATGATTAAGGGGTTTGTGTAAAAACAATTGTTTAAAAAACACTGTTGTATGAAAGTAACTTTCATATTAATGTGGAACACAATTTAGGAGTGAAAATTAAACCCCATTCTCATAATTAGCCTGGATCACAACATAGAAGTGAAAATAAAATAGACGTACCTTTAGGAAAATACACCCAAACGCTTTAAGTACAATTCCCACAGACAGCAGCAGGTAAACCTAAAAATTACCTCAGAAATCCACATAGCTTTAAATAATAATAATAAAAAAAATAAAAAAAAATAAAAAATAAAAAAAATAAAAAATAAAAAAAACCACACACACACACCTTGGGCAGTATATGTACTGAACACCTGAACAAAAAGGCAGGTACTTCTATGGAAAAAATGAAGAAATGAAAGATGAAATTAAGGCTATACAGCCAAACACTGGGCACTTTTAGCCATTCAATAATTAAGACCATGAAAAAAAGGTATTTGCATTTGGAAAGCAACGTTAAACGACCCAGAAAATGAGGTCTAGCACAAGAACCTAAAGGTGAAATGAAGAGAAAACCCCACCAAAGGTGCACTACGTAGCAGTGGTTAAGGGACAGTTGGATGGGAAAATGAAAGAATGTGGTCCTGGAGGTAAACTGAAAGGCAAAGAATTGAGTGCAGCTAGGGACAAAGGGGATGCTGAAACACACTTTATTAAGGCCTATATTGCACAACATGAGATGAATGACAATGAGGGTCTCCTGAGAAATCTTCAAATATGTGCAAACTATGAAACTGTGGGAGCAAGCACAAAGATGTCTTGAAATAGCTAGATTAGGGCAAATCAAAGAGAGAGGACAGCTGAGAACATTAGTGCAGGAAAGGCAAAACAGAAAAAAAAACTGAAGGCACAACTTAAGGGTACCACACTTATAGCTAATTGAAATTCCATACAAATGGCAAAAGTTGGGATGAGAGATTTGTTTGGGAGAAGCATGAAGTTTCTTAATTAAAATTGTAGGTTTAATCACACCAAAAGCTTTTAAGAAAATGTCAAATTTGGACAGATTAGATAATCTATAAAAATTATTAGTGCTCTTGACCATCTACATCATATTCTCCCTTCAAATAAAACAAGCTTTATTATTAGCTCACCTTCATTCCACCCAAGTCTGCAAACTTTTTGAGAACTGTAGGACAATCTAACACTCTATTCAAAAAGCAAAGTGATGGTTCTGAAAGCAGTGGTGGACTCCACCACCCTCCTGCAAGAGAATACAAAGAATGTTATTACAGTAAATAAAATATGCCCTAATTCATGGATGCCTGACTTTTGGATACTAATATAAAATGCATCACAAATTAGGTAAATAATAAATCAAAAGGAGGATTTAATGTTTTTTTTAATTAATCTTGCTACTAAAAACACTTTAAATATAACCAGATGCAGTACAGTAAAGTATTTATGATAATTGAATTTCACCACTAACATATATAATAAAAAAAACTCACTACCTGGAGTTATAAAAGAAACAATGGGTGTCAAGATGAGATTTGGTGTTGTAGCCTTGGCATTGAGCATGAGGAGGAGCTGATAAAGGGCATCTGTAAGGGTTTCTCCAAGGCCAAATTTCTCTGATACTTCTCCACTCACAGCTCCAAGCAACAGAGAGACACTGTTTCCCTCACAGGCAACAAGGGACTTAAGTAGGAACTGCATAGTTTCTGAATTTTGTAATACTGTAAAGGAAGCAGAAACTTAATAAAATTCTGTACAAAATGGGGCTTTGGCAGACATAATAGATTGAAGAAAGCTATCATTGTGGCTCAAAAAAAAAAAAAAAAAACTGAAGATGCATAAAATATCTTATAATATAAACCTCATTTTCTCAATACAAACCCCTAATCACAAACTGCCTTACTTCTGTTTATCAGAATACCAGTTACACCAACTTGTACCATTAAGACTGAAAGATCCCCACTACTCATGTTCAGGCAGGCCTGCTTATGATGTTTCAGTGGCTAATTCTTTAATCAATATTCTTATATAGTGGAACTTAACCTATTCGATCCATGAAAAGTTTTTTGGAAGAATATCTGTGTTTTTTTCTCTCATGCACTCTGTGACAATCATCAGAAAGTCAATTGAAAATATATAATGAAAATTATGACAAAACTCCAAGAATTAAACAAATGAGAATGATACGAGAAAAAGGGGACAGTCAGTGGGTGGGTGCCTGTGTCTGTGTGTAGGGGGTCTTTTTAGTACAGTATCAAATGTTCTCTCACCCTCTCTTTCTCTTGCACATATGCAAGATTATTTTTATTCCAATATAATATCCATTCATAAAAGTGAAAAATCATAGTATTCTTGTTGATGAAGCTTATGAAACATGAATGTAAAAATTGGGAAATTACAAAACAACATTGAGAGCTAAACTGAAAAATTAATAATTGAGACAAAATATATCAACAACGATAAAATATTCTCTTGTATACTGTTATGTTGGTGTGATAATCATAATAGTGTTATAGTTATCATCGATGAAATGCTATATTTAGATGTAAATAAAAATACACACACACATTTAAGTAAAGCTTCTGTGATAGTGGTGAAATTAAAAATCATTAATTTTAATAAAATAAGAAGAATATTAATTTGCTTTAGACGTCATCAATGAGAAACACTGGATATAATAAATATGTAAACACAGGGCAAGTTTTACACATACACACACACACAAACACAGTTTCCATGATAAGGCGAAATGAAAAATCAGTGATCATAATAAAATAAAAGATTATTGATAACTTTTAAATAATGTGATAAATAAACCAGATTAATGCTACCTTTTCAATTGTAATGTTCTTAAAAATAATATACTTAAAAGAGCACATTCTGTAGCGCAGTATGAATGATGTAAGACTTGACATAATTCTGGGTAAGGAAACAAAACAATGAATAAAAAAGCAAATTCATTTCATTGCACATAAAACAAATGAAATATGACCATTTATTTTATTATTTTGTATTTTTCATAGCTAACAAACCTGAGGTCTTGACATTAGGATAAATCTTTTGGTTCCAGCTGATGCCAGAAGATTTATCCTAATGTTAGGACCTCAGGTTTGTTACCTATGAAAAATACATGAAATATAATACAGTATGGTAACAACTTGCTAAGAATATTGCTGTATAAAACTGTCGGAACCACATCAGTCACCTCAACAGTGGCAGGTTCTTCTGGGAGTGTTGTCATCCCTGAAGAAGCTGGTCCCTCATGGGTATCTTTTTCTTCGATCTCTGCAATGGAGACAGAGAATTCTGGTCTCCGGCGGGGGACTCACCCCTGTTAATGTTTCCTCTGTCTCTGGAAGTGAGAGAAGACCTTCGTTGGTGGTTGGACGACCAGAATCTTTCGAAGGGTGTTCCTCTGCGTTCTCTTCCACCAGACTTCCTTCTGTTCTCAGACGCCTCCCTCACAGGTTGGGCGGCCTTATGTAGGTGACCTCATCGCTTCAGGTGTTTGGAGGACAAGCAGCAACATATCAACGTCTTGGAGTTGAAGGCAGCCCTCCTGGGCCTGGAGAAGTTTTGGGAGAAGGTAGAATGTCATTCTGTCGTTCTCATGTCAGACTACACCATGGTGGTAGCCTATGTGAACACATGGAGGCCTGGTTTCTCGTCAACTTCACACCTTGACCGTCGAGGTTCACCTGTGGGTGGTCAGCAGTTAGGTAGAGCTCTCAGCCAGGTATATCCCAGGCAAACGGAATGTGGTCGCAGACAAACTCAGTCGTCGAGATCAGATCCTAGGCATTGAGAGGTCGCTTCATCAAGTGGTAGCAGACAAGCTTTTCCAGATTTTGGGTAGACCCATGTTGGACCTATTTGCGACTCGCTTCAACAGGAAGCAGGAAATATTCTGTTCAATGGTCCCAGATCCTTTAGCATTGGCAGAGGACGCATTCCAACATCCCTGGGACAACCTGGAGGTGTATGCCTTCCCTCCGTTTTGTTTCATCCATCAAGTTCTAAACAGGCTAATGAGTTCACAAGGTCTCAGGATGACTTTGGTAGCCCCTCTGTGGTCTTAGGTGGAATGGTTCCCAGATCTGCTGTTGTTGTTGTCAGAGGTTCCGAGGGAAATTCCCCTTGGCAACATCTGTGTCAGCCCCATGTGGAAATGTTCCACCAGTCAGTAGAATCCCTGTCTTTTCACAGTTGGAGGCTTTCAAGTTTCTCCTCCGAGCGAGAAGCTTTTCTCAGAAGGACGGCAGGGCATATGTCCAGCAGTCTCAGAAAGTCGATCTCCGCGGTTTCCAAGGCAATAAGCAATCTACTGTGATTGGTGTCGTAACCAGGGTTTTTCTCCACTCGCAACCTCTATTCAACAAATAGCAGACTTTTAACCTTCCCCAGAGACGAGAAATGTTTGTCCGTTTCTGCTATTAGAGGTTACAGGGTGGCCCTGAGTTTGGTGTTACACCTTAAAGGTATCGACATCTCCTCTTCCTGGGAACTATCCTTGCTAGTTAAGGGGTTTGAGCAGTTGAGTTCTCCTAGAGAGCTCAAGCCTCAGACGTGGGATGTTTCCCTGGTTCTCAAGAGCTTCACTAAGAGTCCATAAGAGCCCTTGCGTCACTCATCTGACAGGAACTTAAGACACTCAAGGCAGTTTTCCTTCTGGCCTTGGCAACTTCCAAGAGGGTAGGAGAGCTCAACGATCTGAGCTATGAGGTGAAGCACGCCAGGGGTTGGGGGTCAATGTCCTTCGAATTTGTCCCAGAATTCGTGGCCAAGACCCAAATTCCCTCTGTCCACGATGACAGGTTCACTTCGTTTTCCATTCCATCACTGAATGACTTGTGGGTGGTGATGCTCAAGAGCGTTTGTCGTGCCCTGTCCAGGCCCTGCATTGCTATCTTAAAAGGACTCGGCACCTCAGACCAGGCTGCCGCAGACTTATTGTTAGCACAGGCCGTACAAGAAAGAGGTGTCTAGGAATACTACCTCTTTTTGGATACGGGAAGCCATCAGACAGGCATACTTGTCTTTTGATGATTCCACCACCACGTCTGTGCAGGCTAGAGCGCATGACGTTAGGGGTATTGGTTCCTCTCTGGCTTTCAAAAAGAACTTGGCTGTACATAGAGGGCTGAGCGCTGGTACTTGGTTACGCCAGTCCACGTCCACCTCTTTCCATCTTAAGGATGTTGCCCAGAGATCTGAGGACACGTTTTCCCTGGGTACTGTGGTGGCTGCCCAACAGGTTGTGTACTCATAGTTGCCCCTAACAGGGCACTACTGTATCTTTCCTAAGATGATTGTGTGGATGAGAGAATGAGTGAGTTGGCTGGTCTCCTTCTTTCTCTTGTACCTTTCCTTCTTCCTTCGGACGGGTTAAGGAATTGACATTGTATCAGAGGAGTTGAGAGTAGTACAAACCCTGGTGTGTTGGTTTGCTATCAGACAGTCAAAGTTTCTCTTTGGTTCCCTATACAGTGGTTCTCCCATATATCATTATACATCACTCAGGGTCTGAGTGGTTAGATATCAATTTATCTAGCTTCCCAACAGGCTTCAGTACCTCTCCAGAAGTCATTTCTTCTGGAAGCTGGACTGGTTTGTGATAAGTTTATTTCATATATATGCATATATCTAAATATATAAATGTTTCAATATATCCAAATCAAATTTTTCAAATTACAAACTTGCCAACAAAGGAACAAGGTGCTGACTCTTCTCTCTCTGAAGGGGCATTATTCCCCACACCCCCCAAGAGAGACAGGGCAGCATTATACATAAAATTCATGGATGGCAAAGCAGTAGGAATAGGCCTGGAATGACATCTACTGCAAGTTGTATGGGGTCTGTCCTAGAAGAAGTTTGGAAGTGTAAACACAGGAACCCTGGAAGGCCAAGATATATACGCTGACACTCATAGGACTTTTTAGGCTGGATAGAGGAATCCATGATACACACTCAGACATCCAAACAGAGTACAGGCAGAAAAAGAAATCACAGGCTTAGAACAGAAACAGGCTTGGGGGGGAGTGGAGGGTAAAAATGAACGTCCGCTCTCCAAGGCGGATGAATAAAGACTAAGAGTCACGGGTTCAAGGGTGGTCTCTGGCTAACTTCAACCTCAGCTACATATCAAATGTAAGATGCCACAGAACCCTGGCATATACAGTTTTTTATAGTTTTTAAATGATTTCCAGCTGACGCCAGAAGATTTATCCTAATGTTAAGACCGAAGGTTTGTTTCGTGTACAAAAAATTCAAATTTCCAGAGGAAAGAAGCATTATTACAGCTTGACTTCTAAAAACTGATTTCATGGTATTAGCGAAAACAAAAAAAGTTTTCTGCCTCTCTGGGGTATTTATTATGTTCAAAGATGATTAAGATTCATACGTCCAAAATAAAACCAATTTCAGCCAATAACAAGTATTAACCCACACTTGTTTGGACATTCTGCCTAACAATGATAAGTCCTCTTACCTGTATCTGCAAGGCAGGGTATGCTATTTGGCGCAGCATGTGAACATGTCTGTGGAGTATGCATTGCTTTGTGCTCATCAGTTTGACTTGAATTTGTGTCCGAACGTTGCTGCTCCAATTTGCTAGAGTCTGTTAAAGACCCACCTGAATTTTCCTGAGCCTCATAGTTAGCTATACCTACACGTACCTGTGAAATCAAAGCAGTCTATAATTTAAGCATGCTTTCAATAAACCTAAAGAAAAACAATTAATAAAAATATTTCCCCAAAACTTATATTATTATTTTGTTAAAAATACCAAATTGTGAACTAATTTGTATTTTTAACAACTAACAAACTGAGGTCTTAACATTAGGATTTACTAGGATTTACTAGCGCCAAGCTGGAAACCGGTAGAATTTTAAAAATTACACTTTGTGAGATCCAGGGACTAATGGCATCATACCAGGTCACGGGGCATGTATACCCAGAATGCCCACGGCTACCTGTGACCCATCAGTTATATTTCTAACAGTTTAGACTGCTAGAGGGGTGGTTCGAGGTGGGCCTTTAACTGTTAAGACCTCAGGTTTTGTTAGTTATGAAAAATACAAATTAGTTACAAATTTGGTATTTGTTCATACACGAAACAAACCTTCGGTCTTAACATTAGGATAGACTTACTATTGGAGGGAGGTAAGTCTCTACAACTGACTGGAAGTTTGCCACCTTATCCATTTCCGAATATATAGGGAAATTCTAGAGAATGGACAATGAACTAGGACCAAAGATATAAGCGGATCTATTGGTTCCTGCCCACTGGGTGTAGATACCATTCTACTGTTTACTCTTGTCCCTTGCGACTGGATCGACCTTCACCCCTCTTTCCTTATTATCCAGAGGGGGTGTTGCTACTGAAAAGTATATCATCAGCTAAGATAGCTTCACAGTATGGCTGACCATCTCACCTGCATCTAGGTCCGTTCCAGCACATGACGGTACTCTCCTTCATATTGCCCGTAGTTAAAGGAGTAGGAAGAAAGTAGTAAAGAAAAAAGACCAGCATCCCATCATTCTACTTCATACCTTCATCTTAGACTAGACGCAAACTGACCCGCCAGGGGCACTGGATGAACTATATCACTTGTTGGGCCGCCACCACTGGACCCAAGGAAAAGGTGTCCAAGGATCTATGGGCAACATCTTCAAATAAAATGAGGTGAAGAAAGTTGTTTGGCGCTTCCTTACACGCCAGCTTTCAGAATTTTATCCACAAGACTGTTCCTTCTTAATGCTGGGAAGCACTCACAATCACCCCCTGATGTCATGAGCTCTAGCTCCACCTGGCTATCTGACCCTCTGTCTTCTGCAGTATAAGCATTTCTGATTGTCTCCCTTAGCCAAAATGATATTGTATTCTTGGACACTTCCTTCTTGTTCCGTCCTGTACTTACGAACAACCTCTGGCACCCCGGCCTGAGATGCCTTGTTCTCTTTAAGTACTCCCTTAGTGCCCTGACGGGGCACAGGAGCATTTCAGCTTTGTCGTTGTCTACAAAGTCTGCCAAGGAAGGTATGGTAAAGGAGTCGAATCTGCCGTCTACTATTGTTGGATTTTGGGTCTTTGCCACGAATTCTGGGACAAACTCACACACCATTGATCTCCAACCTCTCGAGTGCTTTATGAGATATGAGAGTAGGCCATGTAGCTCCCCCCACCCTTTTGGTTGAAGCCAGGGCCAATAAGAAGACTGTCTTCAGGGTCAGGCTCCTATCCGTGGACTGCCTTAGTGGTTCGTAAGGGGGTTTTGTCAGACTACTCAGTACCTTGGTCAGATCCCAATCTGGGGTTTTTAGCTCCTTTGGTGGGCATGACTGTTCAAAGATCCTCATCAGCATGCCAACTCCCATGAAGACGATATGTCCACTCCTTTTCATTCGTAAGACTGAGGCTAGAGCAGCCCTGTACCCCTTCACTGCAGATACAGACATATGTTTTTCTGTTCTGAGATATATCAGAAAGTCCGCTAACTGCTGAATAGTGGTACCGAGTGGAGACACGTTTCCCCCTACGACACCAATCACAGTATGCTGACACTTACCCTTGGTATACTGTCGCAGATGATTTTCTGATATTACCTGCCATCTGAGTTGCTGCTTTCTGCGAAAACCCTTGCTCTAGGAGGAGATACTTGACAGTCTCCAACCCGTACCCGTGAAGCGATAGGGACTTCACCGACTGGTGGTACTCCTCCACGTGAGGCTGACACAGGAAGGTTGCTCCATGGAGGTAACTAAAATCTTGGCACATCTACTAGGAGTTCCAGTAGGTCTGGAAACCACTCTGCTTTCGGCCATTAACGGGGCTACCAGGGTCATCTTGAGGATTCTGAGACCGCATTACCCTGTTCAGAACCTGACGGATTAGACAAAAGATGGAGGAAATGCGTACACGTCCAGATTGTCCCAGGGGTGTTGTAGCGCATCTTCTGCTGCTGCCTCTGCGTCCGGGACTACTAATGAACAATACACTTCCAACTTTTTGTTGTACCTGGTTTGCGAATAGGTCTATGATCGGTCCTTCCCACAACATGAGCATCCTGTCCACTACCTGTTGGTGTAGGGACCACTCCGTTCCCAGAATCTGATCCCTGCAGCTCAACTTGTCGGCCACTATGTTTCTTTTTCCCGGAAGTATACCTGGCCTTGATGTCTACCAGGTTCTCTATAGCCCACTGGTGAAGTTGAACTGTCATCACATGTAACTGCCGAGAAACTAGGCCTCCTTGCTTGTTTATATAAGCTACTACTGTGGTGTTGTCTGACATCAATACCACCGAGTGTCCCTTTACTCTCTCCCTGAATTCTTGTAGAGCCAGGAAAGCTGCTTTCAACTCCAGCACGTTTATATGGAGTTCTCTGTCCTTGCAACTCCATTTTGCTGACACCATCAACTCCTCCATACGGGCTCCCCAGCCTTCTAGTGATGCATCCGAGAACAGCAAAGAGGTCTGGGGAGGATTGTTGAAGGGGGACACCCACCCCCTGGTTTCCAGATTGGTCGTCGTCCAACCCACCACAGCAAGTGCTTTCCATCACTTCTGCCGACAAGGGAATTTGCTCGTACGGGTGATCTACTGTTGGTGACCAAAATCCTCATCCTCCATTGTAGGGACCGAAGGTGTAGCCTTCCTTGTGGTACTAGCTTCTCCAGGGAGGTTAGGATTCCCAGCACCACCTGCCACTGTCTTGCTGGCTGTGTCTGCTTTCCCAGAAAGGCATTCACCACTTGTTTGCATTTCTGTACTCTTTGGTCTGTCGGGAATACTTTGGCTTGTGTTGTGTCTATCACCATTCCCAGATATTCCAAACGTTGACTTGGATCCAGCTGCGACTTCTGCTGATTCACCACAATACCTAGGCTGTGACAAAGCTGCAGGAGGGTCGCCCTGTCCCTGAGTAATTTCTCCCTGGACTTTGCTATCACAGCCAATCGTCCATAGATCTTATCAGCCTGATCCCCTGAGCGTGCGCCCATGCCGACACGAGGGTGAACACTCTTGTAAAAACTTGAGGAGACGTTGTCAATCCGAAGCACAGGACCTTGAACTCGAAAGCTTTCCCTGCAAGACTGAAGCGGAGAAATTTCTTGAAGGACTGATGGACTGGTATCTGAAAGTATGCGTCCTTTAGATCGACTGTCAGCATAAAGTCTCCGATTCTGACTGCTTGTAGAACCGTTTTCGGAGTTTCCATCTTGAAACTGGTTTTCCTTATAAACAGATTCAGCGTTGACAGGTCTATTACTGTCCTCACTCCCCGTTGGATTTGGTACCAGGAAAAATCCTGCTGTAGAAGCCTTTTGTCGGACTGCATAACTTGTTGCACAGCTCCTTTTTCCATCATCTTCTTCACTTCGTCCTGCAGAATAGTGGCCTTCTGAGATCTGTGGGCATAAGTGACGTGGGGTAATGGTTGATCTGTCAGGGGCGGGGTTACCTCGAACGGAATCAAATACCCGATCCTGAGAACATCCACCACCCACTGCTCTGCCCCTAGTTCCTGCCACACCTTCCAGTGATTTGCCAGGCAACCCCCCACTGGTGTGGCCGAGTGATGGGAGGCGCCATCCCCACTATCTTCTTGAGCCTCTCCCCCCTTCCCCTATTGCCCCTTCCTTCCTCTGGTTTGTTTCTATTGTGAAAGGGCCGATGAGTTATCCTCTTTGGGGAAGAGGGTCTTGTGACTTTATTAGGATGCTATGTCTCACTGGTTTTCTTTCGAGACATCTGCTGTCTTCCCTTCCAAAGAATCCAAAGGAAGAATGTTTGACTGTTAGAGGTTTTCCTAACTGCCTGTTTGCACCAACCTATCGTTAGTGTCCATCCTTCTTCTATCTATCGCTTCTTCCAGTATGACCTCTGGCAACAGTAGTTGCGATTCCAAGATATCCCCATTCCTCATTGCTAACAGGGAATCCAAATCCACATTGCGGCTTAGTCTAGCCAATGCTGCATCTCTCCTCATTAGCAGGATATTTGCCCAAACATTGGCACTTACGTTTGTCAGGTACGCAATCGCCTTGGACCCTGACTGTAGTAATCTAATGAACAATGGTTCATCTACTACTTTCCTTGTTGCTTCCGAGGATGCAATTTTCGCCACTGCTGTTGACCAAAGGTCTAACCAGGACGCAGCCTGAAAGACAGAAGAAGCTGTTGCTTCTAACGTGGCAAGCCTCTTTGGTACGTCATCGAAGGGCACTCCATTTTAACCTGATCCAAGGTTAATCCAGGCCTTAACCTTACAACATTAGGGTTCATTTGTCTAGACAGCAAAGGGACCTTCGGTGTCGTATAATATTTCCTTTGCTTTATCATTGGAGGAGGGGGAATAAATTTAAATGATCTATTAGATCTTAAGGAATTATCCCTCCCTGCAATCTTGCGTTTACGTGTTGCAAGACCGATTCCGCATGACTCGAGCAAGGCAATTCATACGACACCTTGGTATCCCTCTTTAGTCCAAACGCCATGTCAATTCCAGGAGGAAGCATACTGGCCGGTGTTTCTGTCTTCTCCGAAAGGCTATTGAATTGACGAATCAAATCAATAACCTCTGCATACGAGGCCAGAAATCTTGGTTTTCTCCTTCCTCCGGCTCTAGTGTACCACTCTCCGTCAACGAGAGATGTTGTCTCGCCACTATTCTGACAGACGGCCCGGAATTCCACGGCCGCCTGCCCCTACGGTCCGCGGCCTCTTGATCTTTGAGAGCCGCTGTTGGCTCGATCCCAGATAGTCAGCAGGGGAGGGAACGAGAACGTCTCACTCTTTCTCTGCTCACGGATCTAGAGCGAGAATCTCGTCTAGATCTCCAAGATGAAGGCTCCCTTAAGACAGAGGTAAGTTCGTCTTTATTAGCATTGGCATCGTTTTCGAGCGTCGGCGAGCCAGGCCTCGGCCTTCTATCCAGACGGACACTGCCTTCCACGAACGTATCCGCCGAGGTTGCCAACTCTCTATTTTTTGTACTTTTAATAGGAGCCTTATCGTCCTTCGTTACGTATTTTGAAACGGCCTTCTTACGGCGAAACTGGGATCTGCATTCCATCCTCTGCTGCACCTTTCGCCGCCAACGTCGATTTACCAGAGGTATCGCAGTTTTTGCGATCCGAACTGGCAACTCCGCCTCGGCCGCTAGCTCGCGGCCGTCACCTCTCTCGCTTGTTCGGACTCTTGCGAACGGCTTCGTCTGGCAACCTTGTGCTTAATAGCCACTGATTTTCCGACCTTCTTGCTGACTTGGAAATGACAGTCTTCGTCCGAAGGAGAGGAAGAATTGATTCTTCTCCTCTTGGCCCACCCGAGGATCCGCTAGGAACTCCCGGATCCTCCTCCAACGCTTGACTGGCGCTCGCCGTGACGTTATCGGACTTAGCGATGACGCCGAACTAGAGGAAGAAGACGAAGAAGGCGAATCACACTTTTTCTTTTTGTCTCTCTTATTCATTCTCTCCTCTATATCCTGTAACTTCTGCATTACAGTTTGCATTGACGGATCAGAAGGCGTATTAGCGTCTGGGTGCAGCGAAAAAGGCCGAGAATCGGTCTGTGACGTCATCACGCCTGCCATCTCAGAGTGTGACGTATGTTGTGACGTCATCGCTCTCGTAGGGAGAGACTGAGAGGTTTCTGCTGGTAACCGCACGTTTGCTGCCAAATTACCTCCCACGTTCTGCATCGCTGTAAATACTGAGTGGGATGGAGAAGCAGCGGCATTAATTCCCATAAATTGCAAGCCCGGGGGATGAGAACATTCAGCGCTGCCGGCCCCTGCTGGAACCGTGACGTCATATAATGCGCAAGCAGACCATCCAAGGTTGGTACGCCTGGTAGGCCTAGCGCTGACCACGTACCATCTAACCTATGCGCTTGCGTAGCAGGAGCCTGAACAAAGATGGCGGATCTCCCCCTCTAACTGCTGGGAACAAAGGAGAGTGCAAATTATTCATAAAATTACCCAAGGCCCCTCCTGACGTTTCCGATACAGAACCGCTAGGAGAAACCGAAGGGGTATGAGACAATTCAAAAGCAGGTGGAGAAACATATGGAGCAGCCTGGTTTATTTTACCGATACAAAAGAAGCCGGTAAGGTTTGGTCATCCAAAGATGGCGTCACCCCCTTTCTTTTGTATTGGCTTTTCCCATAGAACTTCTTCCCACTGTTCCACCGACCAACCGCGACAAACAGAACACGATTAGTAACCGTACATACGTTTTCCCCTGCACCTACTACACGTTGGATGAGGATCCGTCGACACCGAGGTTAGGAACCTAGAACAAGGGAAGCCACTGACTCCTGGGCATTTCCTTTGTCTCCTCTTCGAAGCGGTAGACGATCCCGATGTTGAGGCAAAATTCTCCATCATACCACGTATACACTCTTACTACACACTGATCACACTTGGAGAAAGAAAAGGAATGAAAAATAAAAAATGAAATGGATAAAGAACGGGCAAACTGAAAAACCGGCTTTAAATGAGATAGACAGTAACACGTCTTATCTTAAAGGCTGGTAGGAAAATAACTGATGGAGGGTCACAGGTAAGCCTGTGGGGCATTTCTTATAACAATCGCCCCGTGGAACCTGGTATAGATGCCATTAGTCCCTGGATCTCACAAGTGTAATTTTAATTCTACCGGTT
The DNA here is from genome assembly GCF_015104395.2 of Macrobrachium nipponense. NCBI lineage: Eukaryota > Metazoa > Arthropoda > Malacostraca > Decapoda > Palaemonidae > Macrobrachium > Macrobrachium nipponense. Next base: position 170,784,956 of record NC_087200.1, on the reverse strand, counting down.
TCCAAGCTTGGCGCTAGTAAAATCCTAGTAAATCCTAATGTTAAGACCGAAGGTTTGTTCGTGTTATGAACAAAATAAATTTTCTTGTGCATATACTTACAAGTTAGTCTTTAGGTACAAAACTAACATTGAAAGCCTGTTTGCAGAAGTTTTCAAAACATTCACCCACACATCAATACATTTTCATAATAATAAAAATGAAAAGGTTTAACTAATTAAGGCCTGAATTCTGGTACAGCATCACCTCAGCTTAAAGGACAGTTTGGGAGTATGCCTCTCCCAGTAGTAAACGAAATTTGCTATGTAACAAAGATTGATAAATAGCCAACACAATACAGTACCCTAAAGCAACTCACTTAGTTTCTACTGAAGACTTTCAGGTATAAATATATCAGCAAAATTAGTTGCTTCTAAGAATACATAGAATACAGCACTGGACTTACTGTGCCCCTTCGCCCTTCTCTCTCTGATACAGCATTTTTATTGACATTTATTTAATGCAACAATATAGTATTGCACCTAATACAATAATGTAGTGACATAAATAAATTTTTCACTTTTTGCATGTCTGTATGTGTACATACATGTATGCATGGCTAGATGCAAATTGTCATACACTCAACCAAGCTTACCAAACTCACATAAAACAACTGAATATGGACCCAGCTGTTTGCTAATGTTCGTTAACATAACTTGCACGCTTATTCTGGGTTGCATTTATAGTTCTTGACTTGTTAAAAACTTGCTTATTCTCAGTGATGACTTTCATGGGTCAAAATAAAATAAATTTTAATTCATCCTTCACACAATGAAAAAAAAGGTTTCAAGAAAGCATATTGCTCAATATTCAAGTTGTAACTGTGAATGAGAAAATGAATAAATTCCAAGCCTGTATGTACTGAACCTGTATAAATAAAGATAAGCTGCACTTTAAACCAAGCTTTGTTCATCTACAATATAAATGTAACTCTGTATTGTTTCATTGAACAACTAATAGTAATGATTTGGTAAAACTCTGTTGGCTGATGATTTTGAGAAAGTAAACATTACCAGAATGCAAATTGTGCAAGATTGCAATGTTTATATTTTATATGATAAGATGGTAATAATACATGCTGTGTAAGTGGAAAAAGTAAATCAAAGTTTTATCAAAATTATCATTATTTAGGATACAACGGTATGTATTCACTTTAGCAGATGGATATAGTTAGAATTTAATCATATTCCCATGGATATGTTAGAATTTAATATCATATTCTCAAAATTATTTATAGATTTATCAAAAATGATTCGGAGTACCATTTTTTATAAAATCTACCAGAAAAGTTCATTTATATAATTTATTGAAGTTTATTCTGCTTCAGTTTGAGAACATGCTCTGAAATTCTAACAGTACCCATCTTACGCTAAAGTCAAATAGTAGTAAGTTACATCTTAAACAATGATAATTTTGATGAAACTTGTATTTACTTTATCAAACCATACAGTACATACATTTAAACAATCTATGCTTCATGGCAACAAAATCCACTTTTCACTTTCATTATAAGACAACTCATAAATAACCAACTGTTACACATTTCAGACAATAATGGGTTCATACCTGTGCTGGATTTATAAGACCTGTTTGTGCTAATTTACGAGACAAATTCAGGAGGGAACACAGCAATGCCAAGCGAGATGGAGTTGGTCCCTGTCGACCATCTGACCCCAATACAGAGGCAAAGAGTCCTCCAAGCATTGTCGATGTTTGGTTTGTGGCTCCATAAGTAACTCCCTCGTTCGACACCAAATGACTATGAACTAACACAACTGTAAAAGAAATGAATCATGCATATCAAGCAAAATTAAATCATCACTTAATACTATATAGTATAGCATTCTCTTTTCTCAATTTCATCCTCATTTTACAAATCATAATACAGACACTCCCCACTTAACAAGACCAATTAGTATGAGACCATTAGGTATTATATGCAGCACAAGAACTGTAAATGTAAACTCCAGGTTCAGAATCATATGAATGTGTTTCTGTTTACCCTCCTATCTTGAACTGTATATGGTTATTTTCTTCAAACCTTTGATAAACTTTTTAGGGCAGGAGTACATGAGCCACTCCGTGGCGCCACAGATTGATCCCCATCACAGCTTATAAACAATGGAAACCTATAGGAAGCCAAATCCCCGCCACACACTAACGCCAATCTGTGGCACCACAGTGGGGCTCGTGTACTCCTGGCCTAATATCCCTTTACAAAATGTGAATAATATAATTTGAGTTGATCAGTAAACATATTGCATTACATATTTAGCAAAGGTTTCAATCTATAACATACACGCTTAAGTAAATATTAAGGATTTCCTACATTTTCATATACCTTGCCACAAATAACTACTATGCATTTCTTTAGCTTTTCCCTGGCCAATATCTTCTTCTTTTTCCCTTTTCACTAGACAGACCTCTGTAGGCTCTAATTACCAATTGACCAATCTTAACTGCTGTTCCCATGCACACTGTGTGCAGATTAGGCTGACTTTATTCCTACATGAGTTCATCATGAGTGTCATCTCAGTCATTAAAATTTCCTCAACCATCCATCTTCCCTAATCAGGAGCCCCTCCCCTTCCCCAACCCCAATGCCACTTCATCTCAAATTTTGAGTGCTGAAATTTGCAAACAAAATGACAACTACACACAAAACTTTTGATTAAATATAAGAAAAGAAAGGAACAGTACGGACATATGGCATGTGTTCATACACAGATGCAGGCTAGCTAATAGACTATACTTATACATCAACTTATCATAAAAACATAACTATGTAACTTTTGTCTTTTAAACTGCTGAAATCTTATATTAATACAATAACTTTGAATAATTTCTTATATGTACAGCAATTAACATCAGAAGTTGAAGAAATGGGTGGAAGGGATTTCTCACTTATCAACATAATGGTTTGCTGACTGCTGGAGTAAAAGAGGTGAGGAGTGTCTGTACAAAAGAGGATACCTACCAGTTGAACTTATAATGGACAGAGGAATATGCATACGTTCCAGTCCATCGTAGTGCATTGACAAGAGTGTACTTAACAGACAGCATTGAGCATCTAATGGACCCATAGCTAAAGAAATAGCTCCCTGAGGTTCTAATAAGCGTGAAACCAAGCTCAAAAGAGCCTGCTTTAGAGTCGACCCCGGACCACTAGTTACGCTGATGACATCACACCGGACACGCAAACGCACCAATAGGTCTTCTAAAAGCCCAGTTACAGTACTGCCAACCTGGAAAGAAATAACCCCATGACTATAAGAACATTAAATAATAAAAAACACACACTGCAAATAAGTTAGAATGACCAGAAATTGTAAAAATAATGTAGTACAATTAAAACTTAACCAACATCTTATATGTAATTTCCAAGTCTTTCTTCTTATCTATTTAAATAGTTTGTCCATTAACCTGATATTTTTAAAAGTGTAACCAAATGAATAGTGTGAGTATGTTGAAGTCTTACAACTTCTTTCATATATTTCATTTTCTATGTTACTAATGCTGATCTGCAGTGTATGTGAATTTTTCTTATAAGATGGTTACATAATTTAGACTCAGTGACTTATCCAAGAGTGGCGAGTTCAAAATGGATTAACAGTAATTACTTTACTATTTAAATTTGCAGCTTATATCAACCATGAATACCAAGGGTCGACTGTATAATGAAATCAAGTTTTGGGACAAAATTTTAAGGATCTGAAGACAAGAGATCAGGTAATATACAATTATGTATGCAAATTACTTTTCTTCTTGATGCTGTATATTTTTTAGTCTCACAGAAGGTCTTCATTGAATACAAACCGCTCTTGTGTATTTATGGAGTAACATTCAGACTTTCTATCAAAATTACATAGGTGTGAAGAGTATGGTACCTTTAAAATTATGTTAAAAAACAACTTACAAACAATTCAAGATACGATTGGCCACCTGAAACCTAACTTGTTCGTTAATTGGGTAGTGACTGTACATCAATGTAGCAAAAGAACTTAGCTTCAAAATCACAATTCTTGAAAGTAAATTGTATTTTTCCTAACTATACAAACCTGAGGTCCTTCACATAAGGAATTACTTTCAGCGCCAGCTGGATCTCGGTCGTAAGATTCTATAATAGTGTAGTTAGGCAGTAACTGCGTGGCCGATAGTCGGGAACAGATTGAGGAGTGGCATTTGGTGGCCTATATGTAAAGGACCTCAGGTTTGTATAGTTAGGAAAAATACAATTTACTTTCAAAAATTGTGATTTGTTCCTACACGTTATACAAACCAACCATCGGTCCTTTACATAAGGAAGACTCACTGATTGGTGGGAGGAATCTGAATCTTGTGAACAGACTGGTGTTTGCCCAACCCAGGTTCCCTCCCTGGTCGTAAGAGGAGGGGGGGGGGGGGGGGGGGGGGGGGGGCTAGCCTCTGCTTATCTGATCTGAGAGAGATCACTGCAAGACCAATGGCCAGACCTCTGGACCAATTCATAAGAGGGAGGCATGCATACCTCCTATGAATAGCAAGCAAGAACTTAAAGTTGTAAATAAGAGGCCAAATATGTAGCATTGGGTTTCTCTCTTACTGCTGTCCAATTCCCCCCTTGTTAGGGAAGGGACGGATATATACTTCTATCCCTAACTAGATAGATAAAATGGAGCTCAGTCACATAGCTTATCTGCACCGTCACCCTCTCCAGCATGTGACGACCTCTACTCTGCCTGCAGGAAGAGAGAAGAAAGGAGAAAGGAAGAGAAGCCAGTCACACTCTCATTCATTCTCCATTCATGCGATTACCACAAGGATAAGATGCAACCTTGACCTGTTAAAGGAGCTGGGTAAGCTACACAACTTGTTGAACAGCCACCACAGGTCCCAAGGAAAAAGTGTCCAAGGACCTAAGGGCAATATCGCGAAGGTAGGCGGAGGTGAAGGTGGTCTCATTGGACCACACTCCTGCCTTCAGCACCTGTGCAACCGACAAGTTTTTGCGTAATGCAAGGGTAGGACCAATACCTCTAACTTAATGGGCTCTCGGACAAAAGGTACCAGTGTTGAAACTCCTTTTGGAGTCGTACACTTTCCTGATTACCTCATGAAGCCAGAAAGAAATAGTGTTCTTGGACACTTCTCTCGTGGTCACCCCAGTGCTAACGAAGAGGCGTCAACACTCAGGCCAAAGGTGTCAAGTTCTCTTCAGATAGCACCGTAGCACTCTAACAGGACAAAGTAGCATCTCTTCCGCATCATCACCTATGAAGTCCTCTAGGGAGGGGATCGTGAAAGACTCGACTCTGACGCCAGGGACCGAAGGGTTTTGAGTCTTCGCTACGAAATCTGTGACAAAATAGAACGTATCCAATCCCCATCCCCTTGAGTGTTTGACATCGAAGGAAAGACCATGAAGTTCCCCTACTCTCTTCGCCAATGCCAGGGCCAGCAGAAACACGGTCTTGAGGTCAGATCCATGTCTGACGACTCTCGGAGAAACTCATAGGGTCTACGAGTCAAACTCCTTAAGACAAGAGTCACATCCCACTCAGGGGGCCTGAGTTTCCTGGGTGGGCAAGATCTCTCGAAGCTCCTCATCAGGAGAGATATTTCCCTGGAAGAGGAAATATCCACTCCTCGCAGCTTAAGGACTAGAGCCAAGACAGCTCTGTATCCTTTAATTGCAGATACAGAGAGGAGCTTCTCTCGGCGAAGAAAACCAGGAAATCCGCTACCTTATGAAGAGTGGCTCTGAGGAGAGAGACCCCGTCTACGACACCACCCACAGAAGAAGGACCGCTTTCCCTGGTATACTGCTGCAGAGGACTGCCTGAGGTATCCAGCCATCTCTGTTGCTGCTCGGCGAGAAAAGCCTCTCACTCGCAAGAGATGGTGGATAACCGCCAGCCGTGAAGACAGGGAATGTACTGTCTGGTCGTACTGTTCCACATGTGGTTGACACAGCAAGTTGTGCCAAGGGGGGTCTCTTGTGGTGCCTCCGAGAGATTAGCCAGCAGGTCCGGATACCAAACAGCTGAGGCCAATTGGGTGCCGCCAGAATCATCCGAAGAGTGCTGGTGACCAGCACCCTTGTGCTCACCTTGCGAATCAAGACAGAATGGGTGAAAGGCGTACACCTCAAGGTTGTCCCTTGGGTGTTGGAACGTGTCCTCTGCAGCTGCCCATGGGTTCGGCACAATGGAGAAGAAAACCGGAAGTTTTCTGTTGTGCCAGGTGGCGAAGAGCTCCACAACTGGACACCCTCACAGGTCAAACAGCCTCTCCACCACATCTGGGTGTAGAGACCATTCTGTCCCAATCATCTGATTCTGGTGGCTGAGCTTGTCTGCCACTACATTCCTCTTTCCTAGAATGTACCTGGCTGACAGCTCTACTGAGTGAGCCACCGCCCACTCATGCACCTGCATCATCAACTGGTGTAACGGGAGGGACACTAGGGCCCCCTGTTTGTTGACGTATGCCACTACCGTGGTGTTGTTGCTCATCAACACTGAGTGTCCCGTCAACTGTTCCCAGAACTCTTAGAGCGTGAGAAACGCTGCCTTGAGTTCCAGAATGTTGATGTGAAGGTGCCTGTCGTGTCGATTCCACACACCTGAAACCAGCAATTCTTCCAGGTGTGCGCCCCAACCCTCGGTCAATGCATCTGAGAACAGAAGCATCTCCCGGAGGGGGAGTGCGCAACAGCACTCCTATTAAGAGGTTCCTGTCGTCCAGCCACCAGGGTAAATCCTCCCTTACTTCCTCCATAAGGGGAACCAGGAAAGATTGCAGATCCCGCGCCTGCGACCAACACTCCTTTAGCTCCATTGTAGAGACTGCAGGTGAAGACGCCTGTGAGGGACTAGCTTCTCCAACAACGACAGGTGACCAATCACAACCTGCCAATGCTGAACTGGCTGTTCCTGTCGTGACAGAAACCAAAGAGCTGCCTCCCCGAACCTGCTGATCTACGAGTCTGCGGGGAAGACTAGTGCTGCTACCATATCGATCAGCATGCTCAGGTACTTTATCCTCTGCTTGGGCTCAAGATCCGACTTCTTGAAATTTATCACGATCCTTAGATTGCGACAAAAGTTGAGCAGGCAATCCCTGTCCTGTAGCAACTGCAAGCGAGAGCTTGCCAGGACTAGCCAATATTTGCAGATATGTGTGTGTGTGTGTGTGTTAACTCATCCCCAGAAAATACGGGGGGGTCCATTGTAACTGCATCTACTCTGAACGGGACGTTGCAGAATCTCATGGCTACTTCAATCTGGATAGAATTGTCAGATTGGAGCTCCAAAGAAAACCGTATATGTAGCAAGCATCCTTCAAGTCTTAGATTTCAAAGAAATCAAAGAACTCAGACAAACTACAAAGCCACAAACAGGAGAAAGGTTGGTTGCTCCCTCTACCCAAGTGTTTGAAAAAACAAGGGATTAGATACTAATTCAGGAACATTCTGGAACTACTGTCGGAGACACCAGTTACCTCTTGAACTCCCCGAATCCAAGGAAATTGTGCACCTGGAGCTCAGAGTTGCAGATTCTTGAAGAGAAACTTATGACAAGAAACAAACCCCAGCCTGTAGACGAGGGACAGCGCTGACAGAAGAGGTTGAAGATGACTAAGACGAAAGGATCTTTTCTTTGACTTTTACAGTAACAGGAAAGCCTCACCAGTACACATACACATGAAGAAAATCGAAGAATTTCAAAAAAAAACCCAATGCCTGAGGTACTGGAAGACAGGTCGCACTTTTCTTGAAATGCAGAATTGATCAATCCAAACCATGTTGTCATAAGAACTAGCCAAGACATCACAATCCCATCCATGATGTCACAAAGCACATTACTCTTACAAAAGCAGAAAAAACTGTGTATGACTGGCATTAATCATGTATTCAAACAAAATTGTAATGGCGAGATTGATTGACTGATGTGAAACTGTGCCATGCCGTCATAACAACCTAGGTCATCGACACCGGAAATAGACTGTTATGTAATTAAAATAAAAATAAAATAGAAAATTAATTAATAAATATTTTCATCTCATGTATGTTATAAGTTACAGACATCCTTTACACTTTACTATAAAAAGTTATAACTTTTGTGGGAAGCCTTCTTCCTCCACAAAACTAAAAATACCACTCATCTGACTTATAATAATCCTTCCAAGTACCCTGGAGAGAAGGTATTCACCCTTCTCATTATGGCACTCTAAAAGAAAAAGCTCTCTTATGTCCTGAAGACTGGGACACTCGACCAGCAAGTGTCGCACACTAAGAGGAACCAAGCAGTTACCACTGAATGGCTGGGGATATCCAGCCATTAAATAACCATGTGTCAGGTGTGTATGACCAATTCTTAAGCAGCAAAGGGTTGTTTCCCATCTCCTTGGCATTTTACTGTAATTAAAAGGAATTGCTGATCTAGTAATCTCCAACACCTTTTGATTACTTTCTACTAAATTTTCCCATATACTATTTTGCCATTTCTCTCAGGCTTTTTTCTTTATATAAGGGAAAAATCTCTAAATGGTAATGCAATACTTCTTTGTGGACCATCATGAACTGCCCTTTTAATGGCAAGTTCATTTCATATGATAAATAGGAGAACCAAGGCAAGCATCATTTTTGGATAACAAAACATCAGAGGGAGACAAGAGGCCACAGAAGCAGACAAAGCCACATCAGAAAAGTCATATGTTTAAAATAGGTGCCCCTGAAAGACAACATAAACTTCGCAATTCACCATGCAGATGGGTATCCGAGGCTTGAAAGGAACACACTGTCATCAGGATTGACTGGGTTCCAAACTTCCACCTCAGCACCAACAAGCATACCAATAATTAGTGAAGTGGCAACTCTGGGAGAGTTCCAAACTCCCACCTCAGCACCAACAAGCATACCAATATTTAGTGAAGTGGCAACTCTGGGAGAGTTCCAAACTCCAACCTCAGCACTAACAAGCATACCAATAATTAGTGAAGTGGCAACTCTGGGAGAGGGAAGAGAATGAAGGGCTCCCAAGATCTGAGCAGAACACACAGCCATCCGACTTCAATGAGAAGCAGGACTGACATCTGTTGCACAAGAAGAAGGCGGGGAAATCCAGAGAAATGAACTGTAAAGCCTGAAAAGAAAAACAATATACCTTCTCCATCAGGAAGAGAAGATACCTCCCATCTTGAAAGAAGGAAAAGAGACATTTTTAAGTAAGAGAAAGGAGTGAGTCGTACTACTCACCCACCTCCTATTATGATGGGAAAGAAAAGAAACGGTAAATTCTGAGTGGTCCTGAGCAACTAATTAGGACCAACGCAGTCCGAGATCTTCCGCCATCAAAATTCGTCTTGAGGAAGTGGAATCCTTGCACACAAACCTTGTCTGCAACACAATTCTGTAAAGTCTCGAACGTCCCAATCCACACAAAATTTGAAACACTAAAACATTACCACGTTACCAGAAACTGTTGTTGAAACAAAATATTGAGTCTGACCAATATAAGAACATAATTAGACACACACCTAGGTGTTTGAGAAGTAAGAACAATAAAATAATGGCAGAAAAACTCCACACTAGAGCCTACTAAGCAGTAGGAGTAAGTAAAAATATCATTGAAGAAATAAAACATATTGAAATGTCTTTACACAAATGTTTCAATTATTCCAAATTATATTTCAAATTACAAACTTGCTAACAAAGGAACAAGATGGAGCTAGCCCCTCTCTCCCTGAAGGGGCAATATTCTCCCTAGGAGAGAAGGGGCAGCATTATACATAAAATCAGCTGATGACAAAGCAGTAGGAATAGGCCTGGAAGCACATCTACTGCATCTGTCTTAGAGGAAGCCAGGAAGTGTGTACACAGGAACCATAGAAGACCGGGACAAACAAGTTGATGCTCACAGGACTTCTTAGGCTTAATAAGAGAATCCATGATACAACAGAGAAAGAAAATACAGGCTTGGGTATAAAAACCAGCTTGGGAAGAAGGACAGCAAAGTGAACGTCCACTTTCCAAAGCAGTTAAAGAAAGACTAATGGATTACTAGGCTCAAGCGTGGTCTCTGACTCGCTTCCACCTCAACTAATATTATCGAATACCAGATGCCAGAGATTCCTTGCATTCACAATTCTTTATAGTTTTTAACCGGTTTCCAGCTGGCACCAGAAGATTTATCCTACTGTAAAGATCAAATGTTTGTTCCACTTATAAACAAGTAAGATTTAGTGCTTGTAGGGGATTGTGAATAACTGAGGGGTATGTATATCTTCCAATAATACTGTTTCTTAATTGTAAAGGGGTCACCCAAACACTTCCAAACATGATAACTTATAGTAACATTCTTATTATACAGTTCAAACACACCAGAGTTCAAATTCAAAACTATCACTGTGCTGTCCTAAATGGTTCTCCTTCACTAACATCATCACCATCGTCAGCTTCAATGGCGCATGACGCTAAGGGCCTCCATAAAATCTTCATAAATTGTAACCAAAACCAACTCAAAATGATAAAGACTAGCGATGTCTTTTAGGATCTTTGTTTAATATTTGACATTTGCTGTCAACTGAAAATTGGGCACTCACATCAAGTATATCTTTGCCACTGTTATTGCTTTATTTTTTACTTCTGACATAAAAATTGCCAATTCTATAAAAATTCTACTTAGATACAGAAGCTCTATCTAATGTGTCACTATACTGTTTTTTTCCATCTGTCCATCCGCCTGTGGTGTTTTTGTATGGTAACACTGCGTCCCAGGCTTTAAATAGTCACGCTATGTGTAAGTTTTAGGTAAATAAAAGGATATCTGGGTGTACATTGCAACTGAAGTGTTTTAATAATTTACTGTATGCGAATTACACCGTTAATATTCAAACTAGGATATGGTTATTATTGTTGAATGTAAGCTGAATGTGACTATCTAAAGACCCGGACGCAGTGTTACCATACACAAACACCACAGGCAGATGGACAATGGAAAAAAACCCGAGTACTATAGGTTCAGGTGTGGTCTCTGACTCGCTTCCACCTCAACTACATATCAGATACCAGATGCCACAGATTCCTAGCATTTACAATTTTGTTTAGTTGGTTTTAACCGGTTTCCAGCTGGCACCAGATTTATCATAAATTTAAGACCAAAGGTTTGTTCTGTGTATGAACACTATTTTAGAATTCCAAGTATTTTGAGTTTCTCAGGTGTCACCAGGGATCTCCAATTTGCGGAGTTTTTTTAAGATTAAGGATTAAAAACAAACATAAAAACAGAACATTGTTCCTGACCCTTTGAGTCTTCATTTTTTTCTGAGGTCCTCATTTTCTGATGCATTCATGAAACTGAGGAATGGCAGGTCATCTAATAAGAGTATGGTATTGTCCTTTTTAAAGAATAGCAATGTATCACATTCTAACCATCTGTCCAAACTTTCTGAAGTATTGATGCTTACCTACAATGCCTTCCATAGGTATAAGATTCTATTTTCTTTTGATATGGGCATTCTTTTCAGTCTTTCATAATAGGCTACGGTTTATCAAGACATCAATAACTTACCACATCGCTTCTCATGTCTGATACAGAGGCACAAGACCCAGTCAAAAGTTTTTGTAAAGCAGGTACAAAATTGGCATCAGTCACAACATATATCGCCATTCCACACTGAAAAAAAAGAGAAAAATTATAAAACCATTAAAAATTTCTCATACCAAAATTTTATTACTAACTTTCATAACAAAGTTATCATGAGAATTACAACTAATTAATTACATATGATATGAAGATGACACAGGGTGACTTACTTGTTTGGGGAAAAAATTATTACAATACTGTAAAAATGAAACACCTCGGCCTGAATATCAAATATCAACTTCATCCAATTTTTGGCAACCAATGGGGCTAACATCCCATAAAATTCTTCCAAAATGAGAGGCAGAACAAAGACGACAAATATGATGGAACAAACATATTGTTAGATATATATAAAAAACAGTATATCTGAAAGAGAGAATGCTACACAGAACCTTTCCAAGGCAAGCTTCAAACAATTAATACCTATCGGTGATATCAAAAGTAAGAATAACCACATAATAAGTCACACAATTCTCAAAACACAGAAATACCAATCAAGGCCAAAATAATCTGAATGGACCTGAATTCATCATATTCTGTTACTTATTTGATGTCCAAGCCTAGAAAAAATTAATCAGAATAATCCTGTACGTGATGTAGCCATAGCAGATCCAGACAAGCATCTGTCTGCCTCATAGCGACTGCAGTTCATTCATAAAGTGAGCTTTTATGTCTAGCATAATATTGCTGCATAGCACCCTGGCTGAGTAATTCTTTGGGTATTTTTGCTGTGATATATTTCATCTTTCTATTGTAAATTAACTATAGCTTAAGTTTTACTATTTGTAATAATGAATATGATGCACTTTTATATGAAGTTTAATTATTTCACTTGTGGCTTTGTACAAGGAATTAACTTTCATCCTACTTAAAATGGAAGTTAACTCTCAAAGTTGTGTCAGGGAAAATTGTTGACTACAATTCCATTCAAACATTTAAATAATTTTCTTAAAGAATTTATTTAAAATTTTTAATATTGCAACTCTTAGTTATCAATAAATATCTCACACATTCAGAGACAATAAAACATACTCCTCAATATAAATGCTACTACATACTATAGTACACAAGCATAAATATCAGTGTATTTATAAGTATACACAAGGCATCTACAAAATGAATGCAAAAATGATAATGTAAAACTGACAGACACAAAACAACACTGTTATAATACACATAATGTAGTTCATGACTGACTCTGATAAACTATTTATTGTTCACTTTAATGGTAAATGGGAATTTATGCAGTGAAAAGTTTATTGTGTGGGAAATTATATATTCAATACAGTACAGTATACAGTGGTACCTCGAGATACGAAATTAATCTGTTCTGAGGTGGCCTTCGTATCATGAGTTTTTCATATCTTGAACCGCATTTTGCCCTACAAAAACGCCCCAGTAAATTATATTTCCAGGCCTACAACACATGTTCTAGGGTTACGATGCCGATCCGACAGAAGAAATATGACTCCAAAAAGGCAAAATACTGTACATACTTGAGTAATATTCAACTGCATGTAATGTTCAACCCCATTTTTACTGCATATATTAGTACTTTAGCATATGTCCCTTAGCAATAAGCCTAGCCTATGTTAGCAGTTGCTACTGTAGCCTAGTCTATGACTCTGACATTTAAACCTGAGAAGCTAAAAGCTTAGAATATGCCAATAAAATGTATAAATAATCAGTATGTACTCATTTCAAATAATCATTAATTAATCATTAACTATAATGCACAAACAAACAAACAAAAAATCCTTCCAATCGTTTGTTTACATTCAGCTCTTACGAGTACCAACGATCGCCAAGCAATCACTTTAACTAGCACACAGTAAGCCATAAATTTTCATTAGTATCTCTCTTCAACTAATGAAACTACCAAACAGTATAATAACCATTCATTTCTATTCATTATTCTATCTCTACCTAATGGAGATACCAAGTTACTGACACCTATAATGAAACATATACTTAATACAGTGGGGCCTCGTTATCCACGGGGGATAGGGCCCAGAACCCCCCCGTGATAAGTAAATACCCGTGTTATCCTGATACCCCCCTCAAAAATTGCTTAAAACTGCCTACTTTAATAGTTAACCCACCCAAGACCACTATTCCAATGTTTATAACTGCCTACTTTAGTTCAAACACCAAATGTTTCAACTATCACCTAAAACTAAACTTCAAGACAGTTTTAAAGTTATTGTACAAAATTAGCCTTTAAAAAATAAATGTAGTATATGTACTACTGTACATATGTAGCCTACTAGCCTAGGGATTACAGCTAGAAGCCTACATACGCATGGTGGGCCTCTTTTTTTTTTACAAGGAAAGAGAGGATGAGTGGTAAGAGAATCAAAATTGTAAATCATATGTATATGGGTACTCACCAACAATCTATGTTGATAAAGATGGCGACGATTTTGCAGTGCAATCAGTAATATAATAACGATAATGCTACCAAACAGTATGCAGCGAAACATCTCTTCCCTTCGTCACAACACGTTAATACTAGTATATTCCACGTAAAAACCTTCATCTGACCTTTAGGCGTCTTTCCCATAAGAGTAAAAGAATCAGGGCTTTTGGATGCCACATAATTAACTCGTTTATATGGGTACAATTTAAAGAACGCGCCGCACACCACATTTCATAACAACAACAAACAAACGTTTGTAGGCCAGTGTTGCCAACTGGGAATGGCAATTTCTTGCTAGTAATTTTGTTCCATAAAAGGCTAAAAAAAATCACATACCGTATATACTCGAATAACGTGCAATCTCCCATATCGTGCAACCCCCTAATTTTCACCAATAAACAGTGTTTTGTGTTTTGTCATGTATCTCATGTATCATGCAAGTTCATAAGGTTGGTGGTTGAGCCTGCTAATGGCCGAGTCATTCAGATGTGTGCTGATGCTAGTCAATTTACGGTAATTTTCTTATTAATCTCGAGAATTGAATAGAAAATCTCAAGATTAAAAAAAAAATCCCAAGTATAATAAAATAATTTGTAAAAATAACACGCCTTTGGAGTCCTTAATCATCTCTCTTCTCTCTCTCTCTCTCTCTCTCTCTCTCTCTCTCTCTCTCTCTCTCTCTCTCAGGAATAAATACGTACGTACTGTTATTTGCAGTATATGTGTAGACATTGTGTGTGTGTTTAAAAAAATGTGCAGTACACACACATTCCGATGTTTCGGTTTTTGGAATTTTTCAGATTTCGGAAATGTGAGGTCAGATGCATAATCAAACAAAACACCACTACTGCAGCAAAAACATTTTTTCCCTTTATGTTTTTCATTATTGTTATTTATTAATTACAGTTTATTTAAATAAATATTAATATAATACTGTTAATGAATGTGAGATAATTAAGATCACCTATAATAAAATAGTGGGACAATTAATACCATATGTTTCACTAATAGGTATTATTTTCAAAACAACATTCTGTAAACACAAAAAATATATGTAATAACAATCAAAATATAATAATGTTTTGCAGTTCAACTTGTGAATTTTAACAATAAGTATGACTATATATATATTTTACCATATCGATCTTGAAGTTGAAGAGTCGTAAAATTCTGAGGATGGTCCGGGAAAAGGATTTGTACTTTGTGATTACGTATCGCTACAACACCATGGGTATTTGTTTTCATACCACATATTGATGACGCATCGCTCCGACACACTGGTGTTTTTCATACCACTATACGTTAAAGTTAAAAACATGACATAGAATCGACTTTGCGACTTCGTTCACTTTGATATTTTTAACGATACAATAACTATCATTTGTACTACTAAAACCATCTTCACATAAGTAATTTTTTCGTAAGATATGTGTTGTTCAAAAGCTAGCTTATACATAAAAGGCTTTTATAATTTAAGTCATCTTAGATATAAATATGCACCCAAACTCATTGTGGGGAAATTTACTACTGTTTCCTCGGATATTGAAATACTTTAGCATCATTCAAACACTTTAATAATATAATGCATAAATACTAGGCTATACATATTTACATCGTATACAAATACTACATACAGTTTATATACATACTTTTATATACAAAGTTAACTGTTATATACACATACTTTTATATACAAAGTTAATCAATTTTATATGAGTAGTGATCAACGACACAGCTGTGCACTGGACTACGTACGTTACTACTTGGAAGATAAAACGAACAAAAATTTTGTTGTTGTTAGTCGCCGGATAGAATAACATTTTTCCAGAGATTAAAAAGCTGAATTTTGTTTTTGAAGGTATGTCAACCGCGATACTATATTATTGTTTTCACGAAGGAATAATTATATAAAGAAAATTATTGAGTAATTTTTGCCGTCAGCAGTCAGAAAATCACGAACATGGTAACGTTCAAACCTAGTGCCATCCATGGCGTATGTCTATAAATAGAAACAGAAGCAGAGGGCAGTCATTGGATAACAGATTCTCCATGGCTACCAACCAACCAATCAGGTGTTAGTTATACTACTCTGTAATTTCTTAGAATGAACGTTTACACACAAGAAGCTAACGATGATGTATGTGTTTTGCATACAGTACGTAGTTTTAGTTTTTATTATTAGTGTAAGTATTTTACTGATTTCATGAAGAATAGAATGATTCCTTCTCATTACTTTGAATGCAAAATGGCTTGAAGATTCTTCCGCAAAAGAAAGAAAAAAAAATTCCTTAGAAGATGATACCTATTTACTAACTGCGGTTGAACATACCTTCAAAACAAAATTCAGCTCTTTAATCTCTGGAAAAATGTTTAATCTATACCCGGCGACTAACAACACAAAATTTTTGTTTGTTTTATCTTCCAAGTAGTACGTACGTAGTCCAGTGCCACAGCTGTCGTCTGATCACTACTCATATGATTAATTTTGTATATAAAAGTATGTGTATATAACTGTTAACTTTGTATATAAAAGTATGTGTATATCTGTATGTAGTATTTGTATACGATGTAAATATGTATAGCCTAGTATTTATGCATTATATTATTAAAGTGTTTGAATGATGCTAAAGTATTTCAATATCCGAGGAAACAGTAGTAAATTTCCCCACAATGAGTTTGGGTACATATGTATATCTAAGATGACTTAAATTATAAAAAAGCCTTTTATGTATAAGCTAGCTTTTGTACAACACATATCTTACGAAAAATTACTTTATGTGAAGATGGTTTTAGTAGTACAAATGATAGTTATTGTATCGTTAAAAATATCAAAGTGAACGAAGTCGCAAAGTCGTTCTATGTCATGTTTTCCTAAACGCGTTGACTTAAAGGAGAACGTTATTTTGGTTGTATTATCACTGGCACAAACCCATAACAATGCAGTGTATGTATGATAATTCTAAACTATTTATCACTACCAAAATAACGATGATATTTTGTATTGAAAATTAATGTTACGTATATTCCAAACATTATTACTACGTAGCATGAATAGTACTATAAAAATTTCGAAAGATAATCTTGCTGTGAACGCTACCATAATTTGATTTTCATATCCGTACGTACATTTTGTCAGCTGGCTGGCCTCGCATAGATAAAATTGATTTCACTGATATGGAATTACTCCACGAATAGCCTTTTTATTATGAAGATATGACGATAATATATAAGGTAAAAAATGCTTTTATGTATTTCGTTTACGCCTTCGTCGCCAATAACAACAGCAATACTTACGATAATCTATGACAAAAGCGTTTGTATGACTTCATTGTTCAGAGAAGTTATATACGAATACTGCCAAAATAATAATGAAGTTCGAATTAATTTTAGCCTTAATGTTATTACTACTGTAATTACACTACCACTACTATTAAAATTTCTAAAAGTTTATCAAAACAAAAAATGTCGCTTTGAACGCAACCGTATACATAAACCATTTTCGTACGTAAAGGTATATGCTTACATTTTTGTGGGGCTGGCCACTCCGACGATAAGTTGAGTGCAATGATGTGGAATTATTCTTCGAATAGGCTATTTATTATGAAGATATGACTATAATATATATGGTAAGATGGTTTTATTACCTTTATTTGTCAGTTAATATCATAATGTGAATGTTGTGTACGTTGGTGGTTATCGCACTGCAACTACGCTTAGCCTACCAATGAACGTCGTACATAAACCTTGAATAGGCTATTTATTTCGAAGATAGGACAATAATATATTAGGTGAGAATGGTTTTATTACCTTTATTGTCAGTTAATATCATTATATGAGTCTTTAAATGAATGTTGGTAGTTATTGGACCACGGCCGAGGGTTAGCCTACCGAAAAACATCGCATACGCAACACAACAAACCCGTGATGCAGCGATTCATACCAGTGATGTAACATGAGAAACGGTCCAAGAAAAAACCTGTGATTAACTGGATCCGTGAATACTGATCCGTGAATAAGCGATGCCCCACTGTACTAAAACAGAAGAAGAATTCTAAAAAATACGTATTTGTTGGCAGTCTGATTTATTTTATATTTTATGATTACAATCGACTTCATAAAAAGACGTATTTAAGTCATATTTCAACTTAAAAGCACTTCATATAACAATAAATAACTTTGTCCCATTTAAAGTTTCTAGAGATCTATTTGAACTAAATAGAGGCAAGATAATTGCTCTGAATAAAGTTAAATAGGATGAAATAGACCTGCCTCTGCCATCAGCTGATTTTTCCAAACCAAAACATTGATCGCTTTGTTTATATTTTATAATACTATAGTAATATGACACTACATACAGTATCATTGGGCGCAGTGAAGTAAAGCATAACTCTTTAAAGGAGCCAAGGAAAAGATGCAATTCGTTATGTATTTTATCAGGGTCTCTCGGTGCTTAGGATAAGTACCAATAACCAGACAATGGCACAATCTATTGAGGAAAAAAAAACTTAGTTCACAACAAGACTTATTTAAGTCATATTTCCACTTACAAACACTTCATACATTGAAAAAATAACCCTGTTGCATATGAATCGAGTTTACAGAGATTAATTAGCACTAAATATAAGCAATAAAACCACTCTGAATTGAATTAAATACAGTGAAATAATCTTACCCCTGCCCTCAGCTGATTTTTCCAAAACAAAACATGACTGTTTTGCTTGCATTTTATAATACAATATGTATTAATATAAGACTACATATAGTATTACTAGATAAAGCTAAGTGAAGAATAAATTTTTAAGAGAGTCAAGGAAAAAATGCATATTGATTATGTTTGTATTTTCTGAGGCTGTCACAGCACTAAGCCTAAGCCACTGATAACCAGGCAACAGCACTAGAAGCCCTACTGATGGTAAAACCCAGTTATGAATATATTGAACAAGTGCCATAAAACAGAAATGCCAGTAACTGAGACCAACAGTAACGGGGTGCTGTCTATATAAGCATTTTTAGTAGGTTTTCTTGAGTCTGAAGTAACAAAATAGGCAGTTCTTAGTATTTTTATAGGGATTCTAAATATTTGCAGGGGGGGGTTTGGAACGCATCCCCCACAAATACAGGGGGTCCACTGTACACCTCTTAGCTTCCTTTTGAATCCTGTATCGAAGAGGTCTAACATAGGCCTTCTCCAAGTAGACAGAGGAGACAATAGGGTAACCCAAGGGGACGCCCTGTGATAATATACTCTACGCAGATATGTTCTAAATATCCTACTGTCAACTTGCACACTATCAAAGGAATTGCACAGTAGACGGAGATGTCCTCACGCTGCCCAAGGAATGTGCATTTCCAACAGAGGAGACGTTCTATGAAGTAATCCCCTATCATGACATGAGTTCAGTATGCTACTCATCAAAGACGTCCTATGATCGTAAGACATGGCCCCCAAACCTCCCCTTTGACTAAGGAACCACCATGATGACGTTCCTGTACAACACAGCACAGCGCTACAGACAGGTCTTAACTCCTGCTGAGAAGAACAACTAGGATATTGAGAGACTGTGCTGTCTGGCTACTTGGATATACAAAGGCAGTCCAAGTTAGGAATTGCACCCAACCTAACCTACCCAAATCCCAAACTCAGGAAATTGAAGAGCAGGTCTGATAAAGATAAGCTCGAACCAGCTAGGCTTGGCTAAGACCTCCAACACTTATGCAAGGCCAGGACGGTAAAGATAGGTTCAAACTAGCTAGGCTAGCCCGGCCTAGAATCAAACCACTTAGGCTAAGTTGGAAAGGAGAAGTTTGAACTTGCTACCCTAGGCTAGGCTAAGAACTCAAACACTTAGGCTAGGCTAAGATGGTAAAGGTAGGTTCAAACTAGCTAGGCTACACCAGGCTATGCTAGGCTAAGAACTTAACTAATAAGCTATGCTAAGATGGAAAGGTAGGTTCAACTAGCTACGGTAGGCTAGGCTAAGTTAGTAAAGGGAAGTAGTTCCATATCCTTCCTTAAACTTGAAGTCTTCTTGGTCTAGACGCAAGTACCTAACCAGTTGAGTTGGTCTGAACCATAGATTATGGAGTTGGAAAATAATTCTACTCAAACCAGGAAAATGTCTTGTACAATCAGAATTGAAACCTATTTCGTAACCAGGCTTAGGTGCAGAATGGTTCCACAGAACTGCACTGCAAACAACCTATTGACTAACAGTAAATACTTGTGTCAAAGTCAAAGTATTAGGTCAATAATCTTATAGGAACAACCCAAATTGTAAACAAACGATGAAACAAGAATTCTACCTACCTGGGAAGGGTTAAAGTCTTCAGGTTAACACAAAGACTGTCAACCCACAATGAAGGCATATGAGCCTGAATGAACGCATCCAATAACTTATGAAGGTCGTAACAATTGAAAGATCCATCTTGAATATTGATGTCACGGAACATCCATCGGTATTAAGGACACCTGAGGTCCACTACAGGTTCGTAATTATAATAAACAAAAGGATTCGACACCAACAGTTGAAACTCGGGATACAAATATAGAAGAAACGCAAACAGAACAAAAGTTTATTTACAAGCTTACTAACAAAGATAAATGAAGAATGGTTTCTCCTATTTACATAAATAAAATAAAATCTTACAGTACATGAACTGGGGAAACAGTGCCGTAATGAAATACATGCTGGCCAGTTTTGCAGCTGTCAAAAATCAATGCTCGAAGCGACGGCTTCACAAAGGAGAGCTGTTGAACTTTAGACGTCTTCTTGACTCCGTACTGCAGAAAGCAATGTCTACTCTTGATACTTGAAGGGCAGGTTACTCCTCAAAACCAACTTGTAGGACGTTTCTTCTCTGAAGGCTTGCTCAACATCAGAAAATCTCAGCCGCGCGCTCTCTGAGTGTGGACGACTTGACCCAATTCCGATCAAACACTCTCCTGCGCCTTCTTCCTCTCTTATCCTTGGTCTCTTCCTTCTTCTCTTACCCCTCTCCGATGATCTCTCACTGATGATCTGATCTCTGATCTCTCTACTTCCTCAGGGAATACATATATATATATATATATATATATATATATATATATATATATATATATATATATATCCTATATATTATATATATATATATATATATATAATATATATTATATATATATATAATATATATATATATATATATATATATATATATATAATATATATATATATATATCTATATATATATATATATATATATATATATATATATATATATATTATATATATATATATATATATATATATATATATATATATATATATATATATATATATATATATATATATATATATATATATATATATATATATATATATATATATATATATATATATATATATATATATATATATATATATATATATATATATATATATATATATATATATATATATATATATATATATATATATATTATATATATATATGTATATATATATATATATATACATATATATATATATATATATATATATATATATATATATAGATATAGATATATATATATATATATATATATATATATATATATATATTATATATATATATATATATATATATATATATATATATAGATATATATACGGTGATCTGAGGCAGAGCTGAAGGGGGCAGAGCATAACAGCATACATCACAAACTCCCAAGCTGACAGGAACGTTTTAGAAGGATCTAGGCGAATCGTTACATCACAATACGCTGCGTTTTCTGACAACATGCCAGTGCGTGTTGAGTTCTGTAACACACCTGGGGATTCTCGAACCATCATGAGAACAGGTGCCTCCAACACGTGCGCGAATGCCTCTTTGCTGCAGACCTACTTGAAGAAAATGCATTTTCATTTCCTTCAACTTATTCTTCGCTATAATGCGATTACCATGACAGTCGGACACCACCAAGGGAACACTGTGACCAAAAGGCATTGCACAGACATGCTGTGTGGTAGGTCAAAGGTCCGTTTAGATCATGTACGTAGAAGCTATGGAACGAGCATCGGACTCCACCAAGGCAACGTTTGACGGACTTTATTTATGTGACCAAAAGGCATTACACACATAGGCGTGTTAATGTTCTACAGGGAGTCTAGTCATGTATGTGCATCCATCACTGGCTGTGAATAGTCATATACGCGGATGTGCGACAATGAACATCGTAAAAGATACCATCTTGGAGAATGAGAAACAGAAGCACAACACCTTCACCAGGACAAGTCGCGACCGCTGACTAGAAGGTTAGCATTGAACGTACGACCACTGACTGGAAGGTGAACGTAGGACCTCCTAGGAGAACAAGACAAAAATGGCTTGGTTTCTTGGAAACTGGAGAAAGGCAACCTCTCTCTCTTAACACTTTCATATCCAATTGACGTAATAGTATGCATAATTACCCTACCCCCCTTTCTACCTGACTGATGTAGCTCAACGTAAAATTTACCGAAATTTTTCGTATGTGTGGTAGGGATAAATTTTTTAAATTTTCGGACAAGTAGCGATTTCCATAGGCTAGACCATACCTTGGACCGTGTAACTCGGGTATCAATATGCCAGCCAAGTAGTTCCTGTAGACAAGTGTGTTTGTTTACATAGTGACGTCGCGAGAGAACAATTTTCCGATATGCATTCGCAAAGTTTTTACAGTAAAAGTAGCGTAAAACGCGTTAGTGCACCCCATAAGAGACATTTAGAATTTAGGCAGGGCTCTGAATCTCCAGATGACAAGATAACGAGGCTACTAATGGATTATGACTTTTCTTGGAAGGCTCGTAGGATTAACCTTACCCCAACCAAGTAAGCCATGGAACTGCTTCGTCTGGAGTGGGAGGACGAACGATAATGTTGACAACTGTAACTTTTTTTTTCATTTTGATCAAGTTATATCGTCAAAATGAAACTGTTGTCGTTACCAAAGTAATTTTTCTTGAATCTCCCTTTATTCTTCAACTTTTCCTCTACATTTTCGTATATTTACAAAGTAATTTCTATGAAAAATACCTGAGATAAGGCTCTTCAAAAAACAAAAATTTTCTAGCAATAATTCTCACCATACGCTGAGCAGAGCGCTCTGTTTCTTACCCTCTTTTCTATCAATTTTTTCACCAACTGGACTTATTTGTTTTTCATTGTTTTATATGTCAATATTTAGAGAATTGTGTTGGCTTTCTCATAAAAAATAATTCATTCACCTAACTGTTGTAGCTTTTGAGCTACGAACGATTATGTTGACAACGGTAACATTTTTTTTCATTTCGATCAACTTATAACATCAAAATGAAACTGTTGCCATTACCAAAGTCATTTTTCTTGACGCTCACTTTATTCCTCAACCTTTCCTCTACATTTTCGTAAATTTACAAAGTAATTTCTATGAAAAATAACCGAGATAGGGCTCTTAAAAAAAAAAAATTATGGATAATTCTCACCATACGCCGGGCAGAGCGCTCTGTATCTTACCCTCTTTTCTATCAATTTTTTCACCAGCTAGACTTATTCGTTTTCCATTGTTTTATATGTCGATATTTAGAGAATTGTGTTGGCTTTCTCATAAAAAATAATTAATTCGCCTGACTTTCATAGTTTTTGGGTTACAAACAAAAATATAAAAATAAGTAAAGATTTTTTTTTCGTTAAATAACTCCCATTTTTTCGTATTTAGAGGGCTGGGACTCTTATTCTGACTATTCTACCACAAAATATAAACATTTAGAAAAAGGACAGCAAAATGAACGTTGTTGGCATAAAATTTCTATTTTTGTTGAATTTTCGAAATAATTATTTTTTCGTACTTTCGAGCGCTCCCAGACACCTTGGGTCTCAGTTATGCTCAGTGCTCAAACTATACAAATAGAAAAGTGTTAAAATCACCAATAGCTGTAGGATGCAGAATGAAGAATTCTGGCAAGAACATAAAAATTCTAAAGACAACTGGTGGGAAACAGGTGATTACTGTAGAGAGAGAGACAGAGAGACAGTCCTAGTGGGTCCGCCAAGTTATTTTCTTCATTTTGAATGCCAGTCACACCTAACAGTACAAAGATAAACATATAAGCTGACTTTAACAGTAGGTAAGAATTATTCCAAATAATAGTTGATAGTGATGCTCATAATCTTTACAAGGCAGTGACAATACTTGACTGTAATTTAAACAAAAACCTTAGTATGTATAACCTGTATTGATGTTTTGTAGAAGATAAATGTATTAATTTTCTTCTTTTCTTTTCTTTCTTCAGAGTTTTCCCATTTTCTGAGGAGGCTTACAATTACATGGGCTTTTTATTCGTTTCATACAAAATATTTGTTCACTTTTCATAATTTTTACCCACTTATAACAAAGTACAACACTTATGTTGTACAATCATATTTACAAGTTTGAGAAAATTCCTAGTGATGCTTACTACCACCAAGTGCTACAAACTTAAGTCTTTTCTACTAGAGAATTGTTTCTGCGGTAAATCTAAGGAGAAAATCACCAACGCTACAAAGCCATCTTCTTTCAAATCAAAAGACAAATTCAATAACTGCTTTTGCAAACCTGTCAAGGTACTTACTATCTTAATGTTTTCTGAAGCACAACCTTGACATCCACATATTGAAAGGAAATGATTAAGAAAACAACCCCTTTAAGTTATGAAAATAAAATCCATTCTATAACATGAAGAATAACTGAAGAAACCTTTATACCTCAAATAAAAATTGATGTTTATCTAAACACAAAAAGTTACTCACCAAATCCACTTCATCATACTGCTCTGCAACACTGGATGATGGAGGTGGTGTTGATTCTGACAGCGATGTGTGGTTACAGCACAAGGTAAGAGTCTGCAGAACTAAACACCAGCATCTCATACTAACGCTGCCACTCCTTTCAATAAAAAATATACTGTTATACAAAAAAATGTTTTACATAGAATCCTATTAACTATATAAACACCTTATTTTCACATCTTGGAAATCACAGGATCATCAGACTTGAATCCACTGAGAAGAAACATTCTCCACCAGACAGATGCTAGCTCTACCCAAGGATAGCTGGATATCACATACATGGCACTTCACTATATACACTTAATTCTTAATTTCACATAACATTCAGGATTAATAACTCACTGACAATACCTGACAACTGCTGCCAAAAGGGCTGCAATGGCCCTGGGAGTAAGAGGTATGGTTGGAGAAACGGAAGGGGTATATTTGCCACCCGCTAACTCCAAATTAATGCCAAGCCAAAGTCCTAATACACACTCCAAATGGCTACCGTCGAACTGAAACGAATACAGGAAACACATTTATTAAAAGGTCTCTTCAGCATGATGAAATAAATTAAATTATAATTATCAAGTTTCATAAGGAGCAACAGTTTTCAAACCTTTATCATGAAAATATAAGTGACACTATCTGTGAAGAAATATTCTTCAAGACAAATACCTATTAGATAATCACATTAATTATTTCAAATTAAAGCAAGAAGAGCAAAACAAACCTGCATGGACAGATGCAGCAGAATCTTTTGGAAAACATCTGTCAATAACTCAATGCTTCCAGTCAAGTCTCCCGGTCCGCATATTTCATTATCTCCCCATATGTTGTTATTTACCTGCGAGGAATATACGTATGTATTAACCAAAATAAGCTTTCACATTCCCTATGGCAACAAAAATTGACCCTGTAGTTACCATACAAATGACCCGGTCCCCAATTGCAGGAATAGACTGACTCTCTCATTAGCAACACCTATGGTATTGAATATACAATTCCTGTCATCTTAGCCTAGTCTGTACGGAATCCAGGGCCTATATGCCATGGTACAGTCCCAGACAAAACCCCCTTTCCCCCTTTTCTGGGTTAATCACGAATATGGTAACGTTGCACTGTTCCGAATCCACTGAGAATTTGGAAACTACCTTAGCGATACTAAAAGTGATGAACCACTATGAGAGAGAGAGAGAGAGAGAGAGAGAGAGAGAGAGAGAGAGAGAGAGAGAGAGAGAGAGAGAGAGAGAGAGAGAGAGAGAGAGTATATTTAACCAGCAAGCATTAGTACATACACAGTGTGTGTTCATGCTTGTTAAAAAATGTGCAGTACAGGTAATTCATATTTGGAAGACAAAAGAACAAATATCAATTTTGTTGTTGTTAGTTGCATGGACTAAATTTACATAAAGCAGGGAAACAAATCTTTACATTCCTCGAGAGATTACAGATGAAAATCTCTCTCTCTCTCTCTCTCTCTCTCTCTCTCTCTCTCTCTCTCTCTCTCTCTCTCTCAACTATACAGTTAACTTGAGTCTCTGTAACCAATAGGTATTAGCACACACGCAAATGTATGTATGTGTGTATGGGCATACTGTTAAAAAATGTGCAGTACCTACAAGTAATACCTACATCTTTGGAAGATAAAACAAAAAAATTTTGTTGTTGTTAGTCGTAGGGGCTATAAAGGGTGTGACCAGCAGACAGAAAGTTTAAAGTTTTTCCAGAGATTAAAGAGCTGAATTTTGTTTTGAAGGTATGTCAGCAGCGCTAGTAAATAGGTATCATCTTCTAAAGAAATTATTTTTTCTTTTTTCTTTTTGCAGAAGAATCTTCAAACCATTTTGCATTCAAAGTAATGAGAAGGAATAATTCTATTCTTCATGTAATCAGTAAAATACTTACACTATTAAAAACTAAAACTATGTACTGCATGCAAAACACACACGTCCTCGTCAGCTTCGCGTGTGTAAACGTTCCTTCTCAGAAATTAACAGAGTAGTATAACCAACACCTGATTGGCTGGTTGGTTGCCATGGAGATCTGTTATCCAATGACTGCCCTCTTATTCTGTTCTATTTATATACATATGCCGTGGTTGGAATATTGCCATGATCTTGATTTTCTGACTGCTGATGGCAAAAATTACTCAATAATTTTCATATAATTATTTCTTCGTGAAAATAATAATATAATATGATCATTTTAAATTTAATGTTTAGTGGTATGAAAAATACCAGTGTGTTGTAGTGATGCATCATCAATATAATGGTATGAAAATACCACATTGTGTTGTAGCGATGCGTAATCACTAAGTGCAAATGCTTTTCCCTGACCATCCTCAAAATTTAAGACTCTTCAAGATCGATATGGTAAAATATATTCTATAGTCATACTTATTGTTAAAATTCACAAGATGAACTGCAAGAAATTATTATATTTTGATTATGTACATATATTTTTTGTATTTTATGGAACGTTTTTGAAAGTAATAACGATAGTGAACATATGGTATCAATTCTCCCACTACTTTATAATAGGTGATCTTAATTATCTCGCATTCATTAACAGTATTATATTAATATTTATTTAAATACTAAACTGTAATTAATAAATAACAATAATGAAAAATGTTATTGTTATAATACAATTAAGTTTGTTCATACTTACCTGGCAGATATATATATAGCTGTACTCTCCGAAGGCCGACAGAATTTCAAAACTCGCGGCACACGCAGTGGGCGGCCAGGTGGTAGTACCCATTCCCGCCGCTGGGAGGCGGATATCAGGAACCATTCCCATTTTCTATTCATATTTTATCAGTGCCACTGTCTCCTGAGGGGAGGCGGGTGGGCACTTAATTATATATCTGCCAGGTAAGTATGAACAACTTAATTGTATTATAACAATAAACATTTTGTTCATGAAACTTACTTTTGGCAGATATATTATAGCTGAATCCCACCTTCGGCATGGTGGAAGAAACGACAGAATAGGATTTGGTAGGAAACTTTAAATTAAGTAGATGATATACACCTTGGTTCCTTCCTCACCTGTTAGCAAAGTAGACTCTGTGATTACTGTCCACTTCAGCCTGCTTGTGCTTAATCAGAGTTGCCAGCCAGGTGGAGACCTGTAGTGCTGGTGCGCTCTGGATGCTCTGTCAACGGGGACGTGACCTCAATGTGACAAGAGCATAGAGCCATACAAATGAGGGCAACGAAGCAACTGATCACCACCTGACCAACTATCCAA
This sequence comes from Macrobrachium nipponense, assembly GCF_015104395.2. NCBI lineage: Eukaryota > Metazoa > Arthropoda > Malacostraca > Decapoda > Palaemonidae > Macrobrachium > Macrobrachium nipponense. The sequence goes on along the minus strand of NC_087200.1, from coordinate 170,756,830 downwards.
GACCCCCTGTACACTAAGCTAAGAGATGGGAGGTCTTCACCAAAGCCTCACCACAACCAAAAAAAACACAACAACTAAAAACTAACCTAAACCTAACTAAGGGATAGGGAGAGAGCTACCTTCAGCCCCCAAGACTGTGTCTTGCAGAAACGTATGGCCCAAGAGAACAACCAGTCCTCGTATATCGTTCTCACATCTCTAAGTAGTGTGAGGCGAATACTGAATTGCTCCTCCAAAAGTGGCGTCAAGGATGTCCTTGATCGACATGTTCCTTTGGTAAGGCAAGCGAGGGGTTGCGGACAGCTCTGACCTCGTGAGCTTTCACTCGCAAGAGGCTCAAATCGATCTGTGTGGAAGACGAATGAGCCTCTTTAATGACGTCCCTCAGGAAAGAACGCCAAGCGTTCTTGGATAATGGTATATCGGGTCGTTTATTAACCGAACACCAGAGATTATCTGAGGGACCTCGTACTTCTTTCATCTTGTGGACATAAAACTTTTAGAGCCCTGACAGGGCACAGGACTCTCTCAGGTTCTTGGCCCACAAGGCTTGTCATACCCTTGATTTCAAAGCTCCTTGGCCAAGGGTTCGACAGGTTTTCATTCTTTGCTAAGAAAGTGGGACTCAAAGAGCAGACAGCATTGTCCCCTTTGAAGCCCACTCTCTTACAAATGGCCTGAATTTCGCTAACTCTCTTCGCCGTCGCCAGAGCAGTTAGGAAAAGAGCCTTCTTAGTCAAGTTCCTAAGAGACGCTTCATGAAGAGGTTCGAAAGGACTCGACATTAACAGTCTAAGGACTAAATCCAAGTTCCAAGAAGGAGGCCTCGCCTGAGGTATCTTGGATGTCTTCAAATGTCATCAGGAGATCGTGAAGATCCCTGTTATCAAGACAGGTCCTAGTCCTCTGTGTCTGAAGACTGCCGACAGCATACTCTTATATCCCTTGATGGTCGGGACAGCCAGCTTCTGTACATTTCTTAAAAATCAGAGGAAATCGGCTATCTGGCTCACAGAGGTAGTGGAAGAGGAAATTCCCTCCTTTCTACACCATGCCCTGAAGGAAGCCCACTTCGACTGTTGCAAAAGCTCTTCGAGGACGTTCTCCTAGCATTGGGCGATCGCCTTTGCCGCCGCTGCTTTAGAAAAACCTCTCGCTCTGCGGGCCAGCTTTTCGATAGTCTGAACGCAGTCAGACCCAGAGCGGAGAGGTTTCGGTGATATCTTGCGAAGTGGGGCTGTCTGAGTAGATCTTTCCTCCAGGGCAATGTCCTCGGAAGTCTATGATGAATGACATTACCTCCGTGACCATTCTTTCGCGGGCCACATCGGGGCGATCAGGGTCAACCTCGTCCCCTCGATGCCGCGAACTTCCTTACTACTTCCCCCATGATCTTGAATGGCGGGAAGGGGAAGGCATACAAGTCCAGGTTCGTCCAGTCCAGAGCAGAGCGTCTATCGCGACTGCTCCCGGATCCAGCACAGGAGAGCAATAAAGAGGCACCTCTTTGTTCTCGACGTCGCAAATAGGTCGACTAACGGACACCCCCACAGTCTCCAGAGCTCTCGACAGACGTCCTGGTGCAACGTCCATTCCGTCGGCAGGATCTGATCTTGTCGGCTGAGAAGGTCTCTCTGACGTTTCTGGACTCCTGCGAATAAAATCTCGTCAGCCCGGATCCTTATCCGTCTCGCATCTGCCCACAGCAGAATCTCCCTCGCTAAATAAAAAAGAGGACGGGAGTGTGTACCTCCCTGCTTCTTTAGGTACGCAAGGGCTGTGGTGTTGTCCGAGTTGACTTGGACTATTTCTTTTCTCTGCAACCTTTTGTTGGAAGAACTGTAGCGCCAGAAAAAACCGCCGCTAGTTCCTTACATTGATGTGCCAGGACACCTGTTCCCCCCTCCAGGTGCCTGACACTTCCTCCCCTCCCAGTGTTGCTCCCCATCCCGACACCGAGGTCGTCGGAAAACAACATCTAGGTCTGGGCTCAGAAGCTTTTAAGGGACAACCCCTCTCGAAACTTCCGAGGATCTAACCACCATCTTAGATGGTTCTTTCACCGATTTGGTGATGAAAAGGGTCGCATTCAGATCCTCTCTGACTCTCCATTCGTCTGCTAAGAAAACTGGAGAGGTCTGAGGTGTAGTCTTCCCAGGGAAACAAACTTTTCCAGCAAGGAAATGGTTCCCAGCAGACTCATCCATTCCCTCGCCGAGCAAGCTTCCTTCCCCAGGAAGGCCGAAACTCTCTCTAAGCCTTGCAGCTGTCGTTCCTGGGACGGAACGCTCGAAAAGAACAACCTGATCCATCTGAATCCCCAGATACACGATGGACTGTGTTGGGGCTCAGATGCGACTTTTAGAGGTTGACCAGAAGTCCCAGGGACTTCGACCAAGGCCAAAGTGAAATAGTGAAGGTCCTTCAGACACCTTTCTTCTGACGATGCTCTGATCAGCCAATCGTCGAGATACAGGGACACTCTTATTCCTGCAGAATGTAACCATCTCGCTACGTTCTTCATGAGCATGGTAAATACCATCGGAGCCGTGCTTAAACCGAAACAAAGGGCTCGGAATTGCCAAACTTTGTCCCTTAGCATAAACCTCAGAAACTTTCTTGAAAGATGGGTGGATAGGCACGTGAAAGTATGCGTCCTGTAGGTCCAAGGACACCATCCAGTCGCCCGGTCTTAAGGCTCCTAGAACCGACTGAGGTGTTTCCATCTTGAATTTTTTCTTTTCTACGAAAAGATTCAGGCTGCTTACGTCCAAGACTGGACGCCACCCGACACGAACTGCTTTGGTACCAGGAAAAGTCTGTTGTGTATCCTGGTGACCCCAGGTCTAAGACCTGCTCCACCGCTCTTTTCATGATCATTTGATCCAAAAGATCTAAAAGAACCTGATCTTGTCTCCCTTGATACGACGGGGAAAGATCTCTGGAGTCGTAGAAAGAGGAGGAGGGTCCACAAAGGGGATCTTGTACCCCTGTTCCACTATCTTGAGGGACCACGCATCTGTATCTCTCTCTCTCCACGCACCCGCAAAGAACTTCAGCCTGGCTCCGACAGGCATCTGAAGGACTTTCTTCTCACTTAGAGGATTTAGGTTTGAAGGAACCTCTTCCTCTTGCAAGTCCTCTCCCTCGAGGAGCAGCTCTCGAGGGAGGAGCGCTACGAAAGGGTTTAACCTTCCTAGGAGGTCGTCCAGACGACGACGTGGTAGGGACTGCGGGACGTCTTGAAGACTGGGCCAAGAGATCCTGGGTCGCCTTCTCTTGTAGGCTCACTGCCAGGTCCCTTACCATAGCCTGGGGGAAGAGATGGCTCGAAAGAGGTGCAAAGAGAAGCTCTGCTTTCTGCGATGCAGAAACAGCCCTCGCTGTAAAATTGCAGAGAAGCGCTCTCTTCTTGAGGAAGGCAGTGCCGAAATGAGACACTAACTCTTCCGAACCATCCCTGACGGCCTTGTCCATGCATGACAACACATTGGACAGCTCCCCCAGACTCAAAGAATCAGGACTCCTAGATTGAAGATCCAGGACTCCTAGGCACCAGTCTAGGAAGTTAAAGACTTCCAGAGTCTTTAACAGACCTTTCATGTGATGGTCGATCTCCGTTGGAGTCCATGAAATCTTAGCGGACGATAAAAGTGATCTCTTCTGGGCGTCTACCAGACTATGTTCCCCCCTCCCCTTGGGAAGAAGACGGGATCTTAACTCCTACTTCAGCTTTGGTCTCATACCAAATGCCGCCTTTCCCACTGAGTCTTGAAGGAGGAAGGGCGAAAGTAGACTTGCCCTGATCCTTCCGACGTTCCATCCAATCCTGCAATTTCTTGAATGCTCTCTTAGTGGACAAGGAAGTCTTCATCTCCACCACTTCCGAAACCTTGCCCTACTTCGAAGACGAAAACTGAGAGGGAGGAGACTTAGGAGCTGCAGGCTGGAACTTCTCACCAAACAAAGAACGTAACAGCCGAACCAGCACCTTGTAGTCGGAAACCGACGAAACTGCGGCTGTTCTTCCTCACTGAGCCGCGGACTACTAAGGCTCTCCTTCCTCCCGCAGAGGCAAAGGAGATTGAACCTACTGGAGAGGGCGTGCGCCCAACAGGTCTAGCCTTCAACAAAGGCTTTCGAGGATGACTAATATCAGCCTCTTCAAAGCGACTGACCTTCTGTCGATCTTTAGAGCTCGAACCACGAAGAGCGTCCTGACCGCGCTGCGCGTCAAGAGAGGTTACTCTTAGTCTCTCTCGAGGAGCGTCCTTACGTTTCACGCTCAAGCGTCCAGCTTTCGCTTTCAAAGCGTCCTTCTGAGCGCTCTTGAAAGCCTTTCTCCACAGGCAAAGCGTCAAGCAAAACATCCCGACGAGCGTCTTCAAAAGCGTCCTGCCGAGCGTCTTCAAAAGCGTCCTCCAAGGCGTCCTGTCGAGCGTCCTCAAAGGCGTCCTGAACGTGCGGGCGGAGCAGAGACGAACGAGGAGACGGAAGAAGGAGACTGCTCGTCCTCTTGACAGGCAGTCTAGCGTCCTTCCTTCGTTTAGGCTCAACTGCTGCTGGGGCGAGTCTTCCGAGCCATTAAGGCCGACAATTGGTCTTGAAGCGACGCAAGAATACTCTTCGTAGGTGAAGAACCGAGAGGAGGTGAAGGGGGGGGCTGGCAGCACCTGCGAGAGACGAGGGGCGGGGGAACGCCTCCTCCTTCTCAAAGGTACAGCAACCTGCCTCTCCGAGGCGCGAGAGAGGCGCTTCTCAGCGTCGTCCTCTGACGACGTCCTACCTCTCTTCTGTGGAGGAAACAAGCGTCATACGACGCAGGCGAAGACCGCAACGAGAGCGGAGAGAGGGGACGTAAAGCGTCCTCCCTAGGAAAAGTCCTTTTCAAACGGACGCGAGTCACTCCGAGCGCTCCACCCCTTGCGCGGGGAGGGCGCCTCGGAGGACGAAAAACAGTCCTTAAGGATGCGAGCCTGAGCACGCTCCTTGGCAGCCTGGGAAGTAGCAACAGGTCCTGCCGAAGGGACGCCAGATCGGTGGGGAGCCCCCGTAACCCTCTTGCGGCTTTCGACATGCCCACTCCCTGAGTTCTGGGAGTCCGACAGAGGTCTAGACCTAGAGGCATTATGGGGGGGGCCGATCTGACGCACCCCCTCCACAACACTAGGGGCACGATCACACACTTTACTCGAGCCGTTTTCAAGGGCCAACACTTTGGACTCTAGAGTGCATAATGACTCTAGAATCAGAGAAAGGGCATTACCTTCTCCAGACACAGAACTAGGGCCCATCAGGCAAAACAACACAGGATGGTGAAGCAAAATTCTACTGGTGTTAAAATAGGAGAAATGTTACTTCCCTTACCTTTCGTAGAACCGCTCTTGGAGGCAGACCTCCTGATCCTATCGCGCTCCAACTTACGCCGATATGATTCATACACCTTCCATTCATCCTCAGTCAAACTTTTGCATTCAATGCAACGATCAACCAGCAAACAAACATGCCCCCTACACCCCATACATACTGTGTGGGGGTCTACCGATGATTTCGGTAGCCTCACCTTGCAATCACTTCTCACACACACTCTGAAGCTCACTGAACTTGATCCCGACATCACGTTCATAGAAAAGCCAATCCAAAATCCAAAAACAGTCCACTATCGCGTATGCCAATCCAACAATCCAGAGTCAAAACCAAAAGTCAATCCAGATACTTATAACGAGTCAAAATCCAAAAATCCTGGGCGGAGGTCTGTAAACAGGTGTTTACCGACCGGCGACAGAAAAAATATGAATAGAAAATGGGAATGGTTCCTGATATCCGCCTCCCAGCGGCGGGAATGGTACTAACTAACCACCCTGGCCGCCCACTGCGTGTGCCGCGAGTTTTGAAATTCTGTCGGCCTTCGGAGAATACAGCTATATATATATCTGCCAAGTAAGTTTCATGAACAAAACATAATTAAAGGGAAAAAATGTTTTTGCTACAGTAGTGATGTTTGTTTCATTATGCATCTGACCTAACATTTCCGAAATCTGAAAAATTCCAAAAACGGAAACATCAGATAAATGAATGTGCGTGTACACGCATCAAGGCTTGGCATTTTTACAATTATTTTATTATCTTGGGATTCTTGTTTAATCTTGAGGTTTTCTATTCAATTCTCGGGATTAGTAAGAAAATTACCGTAACTTGACTAGCAGCAGCACAAATCTAAATGACTCGGCCATTAGCATGCCAAATTACCAACCTTATGAATTGACGCTCTCAGAAAAGGAACTCGCATGATACATGAGATACATGACAAAACCACTGCTTAATGGTGAAAATTTGGGGGTCACACGATGTGCAAAGAGCTACTGACAGTTGGTTTACATAATTTACAAACCTCACTTAATGTAAAGTCAAATCATTTCAAATTGAAGCATTGTTACAAAAAGAAATTAATTTCCAGCTTCAAGGGTATTTCATTTATAAAATATTTCAAAGTTGCACACAACCTGCATCCAAGTCAAACTAATTCAGGTATTTTATGAAATCTCCTTCACATCCTGACTTACAAAAATGCATAAATTTGGTCACAAACCTTTAATGGAGCTGTGATAGCCAAGCTCAATCTAGACGTATGTACTGCAGCCATCATGTGCAATCTCAGTTCTGAAAGAAGAGACACTCCAGCCTCTAATCTGGCATCAACAGCTGTTGAATGATCTATACCTGGGTGAGATATAGTAAGAGGGGAATTCACAAGGTCCCCTATGCGGGAATCCTTCCCAACACGATTCGAAGTCTGTGCTAGGAGAGGTGGTGGTGGATAGGGTGGGGTCAAACTGAAAAAAAATGAATAAAGTAATTGATCACGAAATGCACCTCTGATATAAGCTATTATCTTCAGGTGTAGTCTTTAAATTATCCAATCAAGATTAAATTATTCTCTCATAGCACTAATTAAATTCTTGTCTTCTGGAGAATCATTATCCTTACTTTGACATTGCCAACTCATATGTAGGAAGATTGTTGTTTGCAGGTCCACCAAAAGAAGTAGGAATATCTGCTAAATATTCTCCAATCATATCTTCAGACTCTGAACTATCTTCTAAATCAAGAAATGAGTATTTACCTGTAAGATAATCATACATGTCAGTACTTAACATAGAAATGAAACCCTGAAATCATTTCATCAGAAATGTAAAACATAAAACTACAGGTGACACTGATCAAATCATATTCAAAATTGCCAGAGGTTAAAATATAAAATTGAACATAATTTACAGCAGCAAATATCTACAGTTGGAGGCTTATCTTCAAATGAATATACACCTTATTACCAAATAACCTCAAAAGTGTCTTGAAAAAAATAAAAAATATATTTCCTCTAAACACTTTCAAATGAGATTCATTCATGAGGAACGCAACAGCACACACCAGTCTAAAGGAAAGAAGTTGCTAAAAAGAAATACTTGGGTCAAAGAGAAAAAGATCCCAATTGCTGTACCAGTTTCCAATTAAAATAAATCACTGAAATACCCAAGAAGTAAATTCATACAATTTTTCATACCCTACGTTTTATAATTGTTCAAATAATATTCACAAACCCACTAAGTACTAATAAATGCTGCCAATTTACCTAAAGTAACTATAACAAAAATGACTATGATATCCAGTGAAACAAAAAATAAAATTAAGATACAAAACATGAAATAAAAATAAAATAATAATCATATTTTTCTGAAGCTACCAAATTAATACCATCTGGTCAATTTGAAAGCTCAGCCATAAAGTGAGTTGCAAATAAAGGTTAATCATACAGTAATTTCTTTGTAAAAAGGCTTCTACAGACTTAACAATATGACAAATTTTTAATCAATTTGTATTTTTCATAGCTAACAAACCTGAAGTTTTAACAATAGGATAATTTTCTAGCACCAGCTGGAAACCGGTAAAAGCAATGAAAGACTGTAAAACAAGGAATTCGTGGCATCTGACAACTCATGCATATATAAAGTGGATGCTTGGTCATTGACCAAGCTTGGACCCCTGCAACATACCAGTCTTTCTTCCAACCCAGGATATGTGAGGGGTGGCTAGATGTGGGCAGTTAACATGAAGACCTCAGGTTTTAAATTGTTAGCCATGAAAAATACAAATTGATTAACAATTTGTCATTTGTTCATACGCGAAATAAACCTTTGGTCTTAACAACATGATAGACTTACACTTGGAGGGATTCAGCCCGCCTGACCACCCTTCCTAGAAGATCAGAGTCCTAAGAAAGGGAGTCTGACCCCGTGAGCAAATAGATATGTGAGAAAAAAAAAAACTCAACCTTCTGGGATGAAACACAATGATAGATATCCAGATTCATTGTATTGGTGGAAGATAAAGACTGGCATGTTTCTGGATCCAAGCTTGGTCAATGACCAAACTACCACCTCGTATATGCATGAGTTGCCAGATGCCACAGATTCCTTGTTTTACAATCTTTGTTTTTACTGGTTTCCAGCTAACACTAGAAGATTATCCTATTCTTAAGATCGAAGGTTTGTTCCATGCACGAACCATAAAAGATTTTATATTTTCAAGATTTTTGCAGAATTCCTGACTACAGTGTTCCCCCCGTATTTGCGGGGGATGTGTACCAGGCAACCCCCCAAAAATTGCTCAAACCCGCAAAAAGTTAGAACTCCCTTCTAAAAATACCTATATCTGCCTATCTTAAAAGTTCAAATACCAAATGAACACTTAAAATATCATCCTATGTCAAATATACCATTGAATTGGTATTATTAATATCATTTCAAAGTCATCTTAAACATTTTACCATTAGAAATATAAAAACAGCCAATAACACAGAGAGAGAGAGAGAGAGAGAGAGAGAGAGAGAGAGAGAGAATAACTCCTTATGATCAATACATATATCTTTTTCAGAGAAGAGAGAAAGAGAGGACTAAACAATTATGCTTGTCTGTATATCAATTTCTTTTGCTGAGAGAGAGAGAGAAGAGAGAGATGAGAAGACAGAGAGAGAAGAGAGAGAAGAGAGAGAGAGAGAAGGAGAAGAGAGAGAGAGAGAGAGAGAGAGAGAGAGATAAAAGAAGGAAGAAATAGAAACACCAATTGTATACCTTATGTAACATCCTACATCAAATTTACCTTAAATTATCATCATGTTAATGTATGTATTAACTCTTTCATATCCGCTTAGTTTTGAGCACTGTGTCCCCAGATATCCAAGGTGTCTGGGAGCGCTCGACAGTGCGAAAAAATTATTACATATTTTGAAAATTCAGCAAAAATATAAATTGTATGCCAACAACGTTCATTGTATTAACTCTTTCATATCCGCTTAGTTTTGAGCACTGTGTCCCCAGATATCCAAGGTGTCTGGGAGCGCTCGACAGTGCGAAAAAATTATTACATATTTTGAAAATTCAGCAAAAATATAAATTGTATGCCAACAACGTTCATTTGCTGTCCTTTTTTTCTAAATCTTAGTATTTAATGGTGGAATAGTCAGAATAAGAGTCCCAGCGTTATTCAACAAAAAAAACAAAAAATCTTTACTTTTTTTTATATTTTCGTTCCTAACCCAAAAACTATGAAAGTCAGGCAAATGAATTATTTTTTATGAGAAAGTCAATAAAATTCCCTAAATATTGACATATAAATCAATGGAAAACGAATAAGTCCAGCATGTGAAAAAATTTATAGAAAAGAGGATAAGAAACATAGCGCTCTGCCCGGCGCATAGTGAGAATTATCGCTATAAATTTTTTTTTTCTTTTGAAGAGCCCTATCTCGGTTATTTTTCATTGAAATTCCTTTGTAAATATACGAAAATGTAGAGGAAACGTTGAAGAATAAAGGGAAGGTCAAGAAAAATGGCTTTGGATACGGCAACTGTTTCATTTAGATGTGATAAATTAATCGAAAAGAAAAAAATTTTTACTGTTGTCAACATTTATTGCTAAATAAAAAAATTTTGAAGAGCCCTATCTCGGTTATTTTTCATAGAAATTACTTTGTAAATATACGAAAATGTAGAGGAAAAGTTGAAGAATAAAGAGAGAAATAAAGAAAAATGGCTTTAGGGTCACGAGAGGGAAGTGTAGGTGTGATCAGCTGATTTCATTGTGAGAATTTTACTACGCCAGGGATTTGAGCATGCGCAGTACAGAAACTACTTTGCTGGCGTATTGATACCCGAGATACACGGTCCAAGGTATGATCTAGCCTATGGAAATCACTAATTGTCCGAAAAAAGAAAAAAAAATACGTACGAAAAATTTCGGTAAATTTTACGTACCGCTACGTCAGTTGGATAGATAGGGGATAGAGTATTTTTACGTACTATTACGTCAGTTGGACATGAAAGGGTTAAATTGTTTTAGTATGATAATTTAGGGTATATTTTTTTTGAAATCTCAAATTAAGCAGTGAAATATTAAAATAGACAGTTATAAGTATTTTAGATAATGGGATACTAGGTATATGGCAGTTGTAAGCCATTTGTAAGGAATTTTAAAGGGGATTTTTGCATTTCCTCGGCAGACCTAATACCACGTAAAAGTGGAGGAGCACTGTACTGCCCAGGCCTGAGGAAGATGTCAACTTTTGAAGTGGCAAATAGGTCCAACATCAGTTTTCACCAAAGCTTCCAAAGGTCTAAGCAGACCAGTGGACCCAAGGTCCCTTGTCCTCAAAGGCTCAATTTGTCCACTAATACATTGATCCTTCATTGGACGAACATTGTAATTATCTGGGTGTTGTTCAGGTCTGCCCAGAGAAGAAGATCTCTTGCTGCCTCATAAAGAGAGACACACAGTTCCTTGCTTTCCTATGTAAGAGAGTGATGTCATATTGTCCAAGTGGACCACAATTGCTTTGTTCTTCTCTTCTTGCAAGAAGGACTGAAGGCCTAAATGCATAGCCTTTAGCTCCTTCACATTTATATGAAAGACTTTTGTTCTTGGGACCATATCCCCAATACTCCCCTCTTCTCCAAAAGAGCTCCCCATCCCAGGTCTGATGCATCTGAGAAGAATTTCAGGTCAGGGCACAATGGAAATAGGACTTTCTTTGCAAAAGTCTCTCCTCAGAGTTTCACCAAAGGTGGTGCTCCTTATTTCAATTATCGCTGTAAATACATGCGAGACTGGAAGAACATTCCTGTTCCAGCTTGCTTTCAAAAAGGACTGCAAGGGACTGATATGCAGTCTGCTGAGGAGGATGCACTCTTCCACTGACAAAAGAAAGTCGAGCCAAGGTTCATCCTATTATTGGCTGAACATTCTCCCAGAGAAAGAATCTTGTGCACCTTAAGCAAGATTCTATCCTTTTTGGGGTTGGAAAAACCATAAAATCCTGAGACTATTATCATCCCCAAATACTGAATTCGCTGAGAAGAGATCAAATGGGACTTTGGGGTTCACTAAGATTCCTAATTCTTGTACTAACATGAGTCTTCCTGAGGTCCTTTGTGCACCGACTCCAAATTGGTTCTGAGATGCCAATCGTCCAACTGCAGGGAGATTCTTATCCCCTGCTGGTGGAGCCACTTGTGATGGAAGCCATTACTCCGGTGAATACCTGAGGCGCTGTTGTAAGTATGTAGCAATGCGCACAAAACTGATCAATCTTTCCCTTGAAAACAAACCTGAGGTACTTCCTTCAACTAGGATGAATAGGTACATGGAAGTACATGCCCTGTTGGCCTAAGGACATCATCCAATCTCTTGGGTGAATGGACGACAGGACTGACTGGTGTTTCCATCTTGGATTTTTTCTTCATAACCAAGACATTGAGGGTGCTGACTTCCAGGAAGGGCCTCCAGCCTTCCAACATTTGGGGACCACAAAATGATACTTGTAAAAACCTGGAGAATGAGAGTTCTGCAATGGTGCTATTGCCCCTTTTTCCGAAAGAAAATAACTTCATTCGCAAGCGTCGAAAAACTCTGACCCTTGAGAACAAGCAGTCAAGACGAATGGCAAGTTGACTAAGGGAGGCATCTTCACAAAAGGGATAGTATAATCTCCTTTCAGAACCTTCACTGTCCGAGTTTCTGCTCCCGTCTTCTGCCAAGCTTCCCAAATGAATGAATGAATGATTGGAAGTTTTCTGGCATCCTGACATCGAAGGTCATTGACGCCGATATCGTTTATTAAAAATAAAGAATAAAATATTCAATTAAAAACATAAAAACAAATATGTCATTATATAAGTTGAATAGCTTTCAGGAGACCTGCTTCTGAAATAAATCTAAAAATACTGCTAGCATTGTACGACACATCAAGTCCAAGAATCTTGGCAAGGATGAACCTGCCATCCTCACCTCGAGCCTCAAACAGATACGTATCTATTTCTTTCCGTGCTGTAAGTGGGGCATTCAGTCAACAAATGCCTCACTGTCAAGGGTGTCAGTCGTCGCAGTATGGTTGGTGTTGGCCAGCTAGCAGAAACTCGTGCCATCCAAGTGTGACCAATTCGGAGACGACAAAGAGTAGTCTCCCACTTTCGGGGCAACACGTTATACTTCCAAGGGGATATAACATTTGTTATTTCTCTCATCCTTTGCCAAGGAGACTCAATGGTATGAACGGCCACCTCATCCACTAACACTGTACTATCACTTTTAGCTTTGTCCATCAGGACTTTCACTGATGAATCAAGCCGCTCCATCATCTGCACTAACAGTGAAAAGCTCTTTTCAAAGCTTTTCTTCAAGGCTGGCGATGGGGTTGGGATCAGAAGTGTGGGAGTGTGAAACTTGAGAAAGTGGTAAAGGAAGAGAACTGGGAACTGGGTATAGAGAAATAAGCATAACACACAAATCTGATTTAAAATCCGACAATCCCTGACTAGCTGATTTTGAATTAGCTTCAGATAAAGCCTTTCTCTTTCTATCTCCATCTAATTTTCTTAAATGAAACTCAAAGTTCCTCAAGTTCAACCCAAACAACACGGTCATTACATCTTAAATCCAAAGAAAATACTTGTCTGCGGCAAGCCAAACACAAAGTAAGGGCATCATAAGACTTTTCGGTCAACCTAGTATTACATCCTTTTGTGCAATACCTAATGCTAGCAACACTCGAGTTTGACATGTCGCAAAAGAGACAAGTTGGTAAATGAGTCTGACATATAGCAAAAGCGACAAGATGGTAAACAAAGTAAATGACATGTCACATAAGAGACAAGTCGGTAAACAAAGTAAATAACTGTCAAGTTTTCTAAATAACAAGACCCTAACACTAACACGATCTCATCGTACTGGCCAATACAATGAAAAATACAACACAGTGTAAAACACTTTGCCAGCTGCCATGTAAACAAAAGGAAAAGTCAAGAATTCCAGTCTATAGCCATCAGCCAGCAGAAACAAACTGAGCTCTTTGGCAAGTGGTTCCTCCCTTTCCCCGAAAGTGGGCAGAGGCATTGCTCCCTAGCAGAGAAAAAAATAAATAAATTAGTGCGACCCATTAATTTCCGAATTTAACTGCCAGGAGAGTGAAACTCTTAGCTATATAATTACTTGTAAGTCCCATGATTAAAATTGGGCATTCCCATTAAGTATATCTTTACCAAAGTTATCTGCTTTATTTTTTACCTCTGAAAAAAAATTGCCATTTCTGTTAAAATTCTCCTTAGATGCAGAAGCTCTATCTTTAATCTTGACCCAAACCTTAGCACTGGAATGAACAACTACTGGAGTGATAAATATAGTATCAATAAACATCAAACAGTTTAACAAAAAAGTTTGGGGAAGACTGACAGCTGCTGAACAGGTAACAGACACAAAAAGTGACAACTTGTCTCTGAAAGACTTGAGGAACCGTACATGCATGCACCAGCCTGTGTGTGATGACAATAATCTTTCCCTTCCTATAAATCATGATGTCTAGTGTTTACATAACCCCTTGAATGGTAAATTATTAGGTTTCCCATTTGGAAAAAAATCTTTACACTTGTATAAAAAATTACTCTGATTCACAAAAAACTTCTCATAATGACAAACTATTTAGTCCTCCATATACTCAGGAAAAATAAAAGTTCAAAGTGGCAAAAGTTAAACATCTACAGCAAATTAACCAGAGCCATTTAACACAAGATAGACAAGGGTTTTAGTATCTAAAATAACAAACTACATATTTTGGCAACTTTATGACAAACAAATTTTCTGATAGCATTGCTTAAGCAATAAACAATCCCAAGAAACCACCAAAACAAATTTTCTCCCTAAGCATCCCAGCTACTGAAAGTGAAGATGAAACCATTTTGGTTATGGTTAATGATAGAAAACTTCAACAATTTGAAGCTATAGTACTTGCAAAATAATAATGCCCTTGTACATGACTATTTTCGCTTACTTGGGAGTATGCCTACACTACTTTGATACTGTTCTTGTTGTTATTCGGGGTGGGGGGAGGGGGGGTTAGGAAAGGTCTATTGAAGAGGTGTGAGAAAGGTGTTTTGCGTCAAGTTAAATATACAGGCATTTTAGGATAGGATATTTATAATTTATTCATTAGGATGAAAATATAACAAATACAAAACTTGCATGTTATACAGTACAGGAAAATTATTTCTAATAAAATATAGCGTATTTATCTTAATTTTCATTGGTGAAATAACTCAATTTAACCATAGATTTTAGCAAGTTTTATTTGCTGTACTGAATTTAGGCTGTTTTCATTCAATTATTTTGTTTCCACTTATAACTGAGAATATACGAATATGTTTAATTTTAATTTGTGTCCTTTTTGTTTGATCCTTGTTAGTAGTACGAGTATCAATTACAAAGACCACTTCACGTTACGTTAGGAATATAATGTTTGCAACTTATGCATGAAGGGACAATCTTGCATGCGTCCCGAGTAGGCTGGAGGTTGGATCATGTCTTGTTAGTATGTATAAAAGTCATGGTAATAGTCACAAGGTCACTATCTTAGGTTGCATGTGAAGGGCTTAGTGAAGTATTCATGAGAACAAGAAAATCTCTTCTTTTACAACTTGAGTTCAAAAGTTACCGCCAAAGTTAAGTTGTGTACAGAATCTACAGCGCTTGGACTCGCAATTTCACTGTTTTATAGTCATGGCTCATAAAAAAAAAAAAGTTAAAATGAAAGGCAAAAATACAGCAAACACACGATCTCTACATGAATATTTATGCTTGAGATATACTAATGGACCAACAGACAGATGGATACAAACTAATGGAAGAATGAACTGGTCTCTGTCAACAACAACTACAATGCAGTATGAATTACAAAAAAAAAAAATATTGAAAAACAGAAAGAAAAAAATGCTGCATCCCAGAACACTGCATATCTGAATAAAGTACTATTTAATTAAACCCAGCAAAGGTGACTCCTAGTTTCCTTTATTATTATCCACATGAAAATTAATTAAGAAAGTATTAAGAGCACAACAATTTTAAGATATGGCAATAAAAATTGAAAATAAAATTCACATTTAAAAACCTGTCTACAATTAAAGAAACAATTTTTTTTTTTAGAGTAAAAACAACGACAATGAATAAAACAAAATTAAACATTCAATAAAACAATTATTAAATAAATGAAAAAATTAGAACCCTTCAACCAAATATGAAATGAAGTTCTTGGAAACAAATGGCATATACATTACCTGGAACATGATTATGTGAATTACCTGGAAGATCTTCCTCCTCCAGGGTGGTGTAATGAGGTGTAGCCATGCTAACAACAGGTGGACTTAAAGGGGTAGCAGACTGATCAACAGGGCAGTTCTGAGTTATAACACAGGCTCCTAAAGATGGAGTTGTTCCTTCTCCCTCTCCACTTTCAGCCTCACTAGCTGAACCACTTGCTAATGGAGCTGTTCCAGGCCCATATAATTCTGCTGTTCCATTAATACATACAGGACCACTTGTACTGCGAGGTCCGTTTGTTTCAGGAGTCAACCCATTTTGAGAACCTGAGGAGCTTGTAGGCAATGGCCCTGCAACTGATGACATAACAGTAGTCCCAGTGGATGAAGAAGATGACGATGATATGGTAATGCCTGACTGTTTGGCTATCCCTGAACACCCAGCAGACACTGATGAGCCATTAGATGATGAAGTGGCTGTTACATTAGAAGAAAGTCCGCTAGTTGTTGGCAACTCCATATTTTCTGCTTCTTCTCTTTGTTGGTCTGTGTTAGTCACAACACTACCGTAGAGTCGTTCTCCTAAAGTAGGAAAAATTAAAAGGTTAAATATTCCACAAATATACACAAATTCAAATAGAGATTCAATATCAAAATTTGAGGGTTATACAACCTTTTCCTTATAAATTCCTGCCACAATTTTCCTTTAAAGGGTAATCATATTTTTATGAAGGAATAAGTTCTAAAATGTAGAAAGGATATATAATAAAAAAAAAAAAACTTAAAAGTGAACATTTGGTGTGACTGAACAACCACCTTAAACTCTATGTATACAGGCAGTCCTCGGTTATCAGCGGGGATTCCATTCTGATGGCTTGACAATAAGTGAAAATCACCTACAACTGAAAATCTGCAATATTTGGTGCTTATTGGCACCAATGACCGGATTTTGACACCGACAACTGGTTAATGGGACCACTGTTAGGTAGTATTGGCACCAATACCCAATTATCAGTGCCAATAACTGGAAATCGGCGATTTCGCTAATAGATCATCAATAACCACAACTGCCGATAACCAGGGACTGCCTGTACATCTAAAAATTGACGACATCGCTCCATGATAAAGGTAAGTGTAACTGAAGTACTTAAACATATGTACATACAGATAACCAGATGAAAAAAAAACCAAGTCTAGTACATTTGGTACACGTATTAAGTAAATTGTCAACTTAAAAACACTTCATAAATAAACCTTGTCACATACGAATAGAGGTTCTAAAGATTAATTTACGCTAAACAAAAGCAAGAAAATCGCTCTGAATTGAGTTAAATATGGCTCAAATAATCTTACCTCCACCCTCATCTGATTTTTCTGATCCAAAACATGATCAGTTTGTTTGTATTTTATAACACAACTAGTAATACACGACTACATACAGTATTATTAGATACTGCGAAGTAAAGGATAACTTTAAAACAGCAGAGGGAAAGATGCATATTCATTATGTTTGTACTTTATGAGGCGGTCTCGGCAGCTATCCTAAGCAACAGATAACCAAAAAAACAGCGCTATAAACCTTACAGTGTAAAACCCAGTTAAAAATATATCTACCAAGCGCCGTAAAACCAAATTGTTGTTAACCGATAGCCTGTAAATGTACTTCACCAAAATGAATAATTTTGGCATTCAGACAGAAATACACTGAAGGATGAATGATACTGTACTGATGAATATTTAGTTAAAAAGGTTACAAAGAATTAAACCTATTTACATAGGCTCACTTCTTGTTAAGACTTTAAAACTATAAACATATCAAAGAGTCCAACTTCCAACTTAACCCTAGTAAGGATAAAATCAAGTCAATCAATCAATTAAATAATGCTTACCTTCAAGTATGTCTTGCAATAAACATGTTAAAGCATGTAAAGCCCAAGGGGCCCCCCAGGTAGAATCCAAAGTAAGAGCATGGCGTAAGAGGGCTCCCAACTGAACCGGGGTAACAATTTCAGTAAGTGCAGGGCTAGGTCTTGTCACACTCACTAAACCACCAATAACCTGAAGATTTTAAAATTATGAATATAAACTACATTATCAATTCTCAATACAGCACAAAAAGTACATGTACAAACATGCATTACTAGGTTAATCAGTGAAATACAAAAGCCTCTCTCAAACTTCTATTGATGGAAATGTTTGACTCGACTTGAGCTCATTAAAACCATATGACAGATTATAATTATAGCTGTAACAAGAAAATGCTAAAAGAAGAAATTCAAAACTTGTGTAATGAAAATTTTAACTATGATCCACAACAAAACTATTTGAAACTAAAGTTTACAATTCCAAACAAAACACTGGGATTTCCAAATATATTCACCTTGCAAGTGAGGAGGAAAGAGTCGACACAACAAGGTGAGCTGGAGTTCATCAATAATTTAATAAGGCCATGAGCAACGGAAAGGGCATTTGAACGATCTAATGGCAAAAATGCATCAATGGTAGATTCATTGTCTTCTTTGCGTACTCCACTTGATCCAGAAGTCGATGAAGCACGAGTGTAACGTTTAACAATGTTTCTTCGAAAGGTGTCAAGCTTCTGGTAGATCTCACCACTTAAACCAGCTAAAACTTGCTGTAAAGAAACAAAAAATAAATTACTATATATATATCACCTTCTTGGCCCAGATTAAGGTTACAGGGGGTAATACAGTGATATGTGGTAGGCCAAAAATAAGGTGGGAGTACGGACAAAAAAAAATATATATGCAGCCCCTTACTAAACCTCCAAACATGTGACTGAGAGCTCTTTCCTTGTCGAGTGTCTGAGCTCCACTACTTTATTTACGTGCTGTAAGCAGCCTAATGCACTGACGAAATTTCTTCTCAACTTTTCTGTTCCTTCAAAATTTAACACGATATTAGGCTGCTTGAAGCTAAGCAGCCTAATATCTTGTCAGGTACTGTATGTATCTAAAAGGTCCAATTCACTTTTAAAGAAATAAAAAAATGCCCGTGGGCTAGATTAACAATTTTAAAAAGAGCCATCCACACGTGGTCACAGGTAATTTAGTCAGAAAACAATACATTTTGAAAACAAATACGCATATACGATAGGACAGTAAAAATTTTGTAAAATCCCGAAGGCTACATTAAGGGTTTAAGAGTGGTGCGGTCAACCACACTGGTCAAAGCAATTTAATTTGAAGAGCAATACAATTTGTATTAGTAACAAGAAATTTACAAAAGTGTTTATACAATGAGTGATAAAACAAACATGAAGATATAAATATATATAGAGAGAGAGAGAGAGAGAGAGAGAGAGAGAGAGAGAGAGAGAGAGAGAGAGAGAGAGAGAGAGAGAGAGAGAGAGAGAGAGAGAAACTAAAAACATGTGGGACAAATAATTAGCAGTTATGTAAATTTATTTTAAAGTCCTTTATGAACATTTTACAAGTATATGGGTCTAAATGATACAATCCCAGACTAAGATTTAGGTTTTTTCATTGTTGATTTGTATAACTGCTGATTCCAGTAAATTTCTTGAAACATATTCATTAGACCTAGCAAATACAGAGCTATCACCCCCTTTATACAATAAGATTTTTTGCTCAGATGGATAAATAGTGCATTTGAAGTCAGGGCTGTTCTAACTGAATACATATGCTGCTTAATTAGTACACACACACACACACACACATGGTACATCTAGCCTATTTATAGTATTTTTCATGGAGAAATAGTCACTAAATACTGTATTGGTGTTTGAACTATCAAAATATGCAGCTGTAAATGTTTCCAGAGGGGTGTCAAGTATTTGCAGGGTTGAATGTGTGTGTGTCTGTGTATATATACATACAGTGGTACCCTGACCTTACACATAGCTAGTGTCAGACGGCCCCACACAAGGGGAATTTTTTAATAAGTTTGGCACGGTCTCTGAAAATGCTAATAAATGCTTACTTCTAGAGTTTGAACACTAAATACTATGTCAAGTTTTTGACTCAACAGAAATAGTTTTGCTGATGTAAGACGCCAAATGACGTCACATGAAAGGTCTTTAACATTTCATATTTATGTCTTTGATTCCAATGCTTTTGTTAATTGGAATTGACATAGATTTCATTATTGAAATGGTGACTATTGTATTATATAGAAGGAATTTCTCATTTTCTTAAATTTTTCAAGTTTTGTGCAAATAAGTCAGTTCGTTTGAAAGTTGTGTTGAGTTCAGACACGACTTAGGCTTCAGTATTATTGAGATTATTTTTTGAAGATATTCATCATTAATGGGTTTATATCTTTGATATTATTAATCATTTAACTTTTCAATCTAGAAATGTTCCCCCTTTTTACTACCTTATGGCCAAGCATTTATTTCATTGTACTGTTTATTGTAACCTAGAAACAATGTTTCTTTGATTGAGAAGTGTGGGAGACAGATCTGCTAATTTTGTTGTTGTATGAGAATCGTGCATAAGAGAACATCTTAGAACCTATTTGCTGGGGATTTTAGCACTATACACTCTCATTATCATAGACAGTTCTTCATTAATGCTAGGGTAGCAGTGAGTGTGTTGTGATGGGCCTGTCCGATGTAGTCATCCGTTCCAGTTACCTATTTGCATAACAGCCTTATCATAGGATAGCTTTTATATTTGCATAATAGCCTTATCATAGGATAGCTTTTATATTTGCATAATAGCCTTATCATAGGATAGCTTATACCTCTAGCTAACTTTGACTACGGCAATAGCCTTATGTCCTAGAGGCCATTTTTTGTGCTCTTATCTTAGAGTAGCCTGATTTAGGCTTTACGGTATAATTATAGTTGCCAAACATTATACTTTCATATTTTCAACTGTTGATCGTTTGTTAGTCTAGAGTTAACTTACATTGTAGACCTAGCATGGAAACATAGCTTAGACTAGTCTACTTGGTTAGGCCTAGGTGGGTGTTTCTTAGACTATTTCTGGCTGCAAGGGGGGGCCACGGTAAGTTTCAATCATTATTTATTTTAACAGTCACTATGTTAAGCTTGTATAAAATTCTAAATGTTCCCTTATACCTATACATTAAGCATCAGGTTAGGCTAATCGTGTGAGAAACCTGTTAGCCTAGCAACATGAATTGTCTGTTGTAGCTTTCCTACAATACAGTCAAACCTGGGTTTTTGTACGCCTCTCATTTTGTATATTTCGGTTTTTGTAGACTTTTTTCTACAAAATTTTGTCTCAGTTATCATATGTTTCCTCAGTTTTTGTACACTTGGAAACGCTTCATCCAGCGCCCAGCGTGTGACTGGGCCATGTATCGAGCGCCTAAACAATGCATCCCATCTTTTATCTTTACCCATTCTGCTTTTTGTGCTTTTTCCTTCAATGGAAACAGCTAAATAAGCCATCATGGGACCAAAGAAAGTTCCAAGTGCTAGCCCTTGTGTAAAAAAGGCGAGAAACACAATAGAATTTAAGAAAGAAATCGTATCAAAGTGTTGGAGGAAGTTGCATGTTGATCTCGGTGAGAAAATGCCTAAAATAAGTGCTGCTGTTAAGTTAATTCAAGGCCAGCAGAGGCTGGTTTGAAAAATTCATAAAATGAACCGCCATACAGATAATGTGCCTACTTCAAGGATTAAGGACATTTTTGCAAAGTGGAATGATGTAAGAAATTTTGTGCAGAATTATCATCCCAACAAAGAAGTTGTAGTTCACGTCTCCTACATATTTAATGACACTGTCGTGCTTAATTTTAGGCAAATTTTAAAGAAACGCCAGAAACAAATGTCTCTGGACAGTTCTGTTGTGCGACAGGGGTCCAGAAACTCTCAAGCTGGTTCTAGTGCCAGTAAAAAAACAAAAAACAAAGGGGAAGTAACCTCAGATAGTGCCAGTAAAAATTGAAGAGAAGTAACCCCAGTTAGGTCCTTGATACCTGAAGTCCTTCTGGAGGGAGACTCCCCTTCCAAACAATAACCTCTCCTCCGCCCTCACCCCTCCCCTCCGTCTTCCATACACTAACAAGTGTTCTTCATAAAGGTAAGAATGATGTTAAATGTTCAATTATTCATTTCATTAGTCATTTATATTTATTTCTCATTGCTTTCTGTATGTAAAACTGTTTATTTCCTAAAAAATTTATTTTTGTTAATATTTTGGGGGGTCTGGAATGCATTAATTGTATTTATATTATTCCTTATGGAATTATTATTTCAGTTTTTGTATGGTTTGGTTTCCGTGGGAGGTTCTGGAACAGATTATGTACAAAAACCGAAGTTCCACTGCAATTGGTCATATTTTATATCTTTACACATGATACTATGTGGTAACTTGCATTTTTTCAGGAAGAATTGTTGGTATTTCCTGAAAGATGCATGTTCAGGCATAGATTTACCTATCTTCAATCATATGTTGTTAACCATCTTACGCCGAAGCCCTAAAAATCAAAACCTCTCCAGTATGCCGGGGCCGGTTTGGAGTGAGCGCGGAAGCGGAAAAAATAATTCTTTCAAAAAATCACAGCGCGCTTAGTTTTCAAGATTAAGAGTTCATTTTTGGCTCATTTTTTTGTCATTGCCTGAAGTTTAGTATGCAACCATCAGAAATGAAAAATAATATCATTATCATATGTAAATAATGCGATATATGGTAGCGAAAAAAAAACTTAATACATAGTAATTGTATTCAAATCACACTGTGCAAAAAACGGTCAAAGCTAACGAGTTAATTTTTTTTCGTTGTATTTTACACTAAATTGCAATCATTTTGATATATAATACATTGTAAAACAATAAAAGCAACACCGGAAAAATATTATCACAAAATGATGTACGAATTCGTAACGCGCGGACATAAAAAAATGTCATTTTAAAAAATTCACCGTAAATCTAAATATTGTTCTAGAGACTTCCAATTTGTTTCAAAATGAAGACAAATGATTGAATATTACGATACTGTAAGAGTATTGGATTAGAATTGCAGATTTCGACCATTTCGAACGAGTTAAAGTTGACCGAATGTCGAAATTTTTATATATATTTTTTTTTATATGCACATATTTCGGAGATGGGAAAAGCTACAACCTTCAATTATTTTTTATTGTATTTTTCATGAATTTGCGCACATTTTGATATATAAAACTATAAAATGGCTAATATGAAAAGGAGCAAATATTAGGATAATGCAATGTACGCATTTCAGAGACTTGCGGCCGCGAATCAGCGCGCGGAGGGAAGTTCAATATATTTTTCAAAAATTCACAATAAATCACAATATTGTTCTAGAGACTTCAAATTTGTTTCAAAATGAAGATAAATGACTGAATATTACTAGACCGTAAGAGTTTTAGCTTACAATTGCGTTTTTCAACTATTTCGGTAGAGTCAAATTTGACCGAACGTGGTTTTTTTTTCTATCTATTGTGATTTATATGCAAATATTTCGAAAAAATAAAAAAGCTACAACCTTCAATCATTTTTTTTTGTATTCTACATGAAATTGCGCACATTTTCATATATAAAACTTTATGTAACAGCTAATTTTAAATGGTGCAAACATTTCGACAATCGCACAAAAAAAATTCTGATTTTTTCAGAGGAGTTACCGCGCGGACGTAAGGTTTTTATTCATAAATTCACCATAAATCAAAATATTGTGCTAGAGACTTCCAAGTTGTTGCCAAATGAAGGTAAATGATTGAATATTACTAGAATATAAGAGTTTTAGCTTACAATTGCGTTTTTCTACCATTTCGGTAGAGTCAAAGTTGACCGAAAGTTGAAATTTTTGCACTTAACGTTATTTATATAAAAATATTTCAAAACTGATAAAAGCTACAACCATGGGTTGTTTTTAGTTGTATTGTGCATGAAAGTGTGCACATTTCCATATATAAAACTTTATGTAACAGCAAATTTAAAATGGTGCAAACATTAGGACAATCGCACGAAAAAATTTATCGGAAGAGTTACCGAGCGAACGTAAGGAAAAAGTTTTTCCATAAATTCACCATAAATCAAAATATTGTGCTAGAGACATCCAATTTGTTGCAAAATGAAGGCAAATGATTGAATATTACTAGAATATAAGAGTTTTAGCTTACAATTGCATTTCTCGACCATTTCGGTAGAGTCAAAGTTGACCGAAGGTTGAAATTTTGGCACTTATCGTTATTTATATGAAAATATTTCAAAACTGATAAAAGCTACAATCATGAGTATTTTTTTGTTGTATTTTACATGAAATTGTGCACATTTTCATATATAATACTTCATGTAAAGGATAATTTAAAATGGTGCAAAAATTATGTCAAAGTGACAAAATAATTTTTGAGATGTGTCAATGATACTTTTTAGTGCGATAGGAAAGAAATTCGCACTTGCGCACCTGCGTAGCGATTGTAAACAAAACAACGCCTTGATCCGTGAACTCCCAGCATCCCCCAAGGCACGTGATTCAAAAGTTTTCGGCTGGTAGGCATAGAAGTATTTTTCCGCGAATTTTAAAAAAAACTTTTTTGAGTCAACGTATGATACATCCATTGGGCATATGGGAGACATTTTGACTCGACGTTTAATACGTACATTCGGCGTAAGAGGGTTAACAAATATATGACACAGTTGTAAGTTAATCGGCCTACCCAGCATTGTAAGATATGTGAAATGGACATTTGTTGACTTGCTACAGACCCTTTTACTAGTACCTAATGGAAGCGTTACCCTCCACGTTATTTAATATTTCATTTTATATTGTGTAGTCTGAACTGACCAACTTTCCTCCACAAAATATGACCCTAATCATGTTCCCTAAGTATTAAGCTAACTTTAAATTAAATTAAAGTTACTATTATTTCATTTAAAAGTTAGCTTAATACATTACCCTTAAATAAAGGACTAAATGGTTGATTATATTTTTATCATTTCTCTCTTCATTCCTCTTTACAACCGCTCTATTTCTAGAAGTCTTCTAAATCTCGTTTTTAAGAAATTCTTTATTCTGTCCATTTCTCTTTGTTCTGAAATTCCTTTTCATGAACAAAGTGCTTTTCATTTGGACTAATACAACTCTTAGTTCTGTGTCTATGGCAGAGGATTTACAGTTCTAGAAGGTAAAGGTAAAAATAAATCAATTATTATTATCATTATATTATCTGAAAATATTAATAAACATAGTACATATATGTACCACAAAAATTTTCTCATTTTAGTAAAAGAGAGAGAGATATAGAGAGGGAGAATAATTATTTTAAATATTTAACCCTTAAATGCTGGGCCTCTATTTACCAAAGTGTCAAAGTGTCTGTTGTATGCTGTTCAGGAGTTAGTGCCAAAGCGGAAAAAAAGTTTTTTTCAAAAAAATCACAGCACGCTTAGTTTTAAGATTGAGAGTTCATTTTTGGCTCCTTTTTATTTGTTATTGCCTGAAGATTAGTATGCAACCATAAGAAATGAAAAAAAATCATCATATATAAATATTGGAATATATGACAGCGCAAAAAAAATTTCATATATAATTGTATACAAATTGCACTGTGAGCAAAACGGTTAAAACTAATGAGTTAATTTTTTTAGTTGTATTGTACACAAAATTGCATACAAATCACACTGTGAGCAAAACGGTTAAAGCTAATGAATTAATTTTTTTATTGTACACTAAATTGCAATGATTTTGGTATATAACAAATTGTAAAATGATCAAAGCAACACAGAGAAAATATTATCACAAAATGATGCATGAATTCGTAACGTGAGGACGTAAAAACAAGTTTTTTTCAAAAATTCACCATAAATCGAAATATTGTGCTAGAGACTTCCCCTTTGTTGAAAAATGAAGGTAATTGATTGAATATTGTTAGACTGTAAGCGTTTTAGCTCACAATTGCAGTTTTCTACCATTTTGGTAGAGTTAAATTTGACCGATAGTCGAATTTTTTCTATTTATCATGATTCATATGAAAATATTTCAAAACTGATAAAAGCTACAACCATGAGTTATTTTTTTTTGTATTTTAAATGAAATTGCACACATTTTCATATATAAAACTTTATGTAATGGCTAATATAAAACGGTGCAGAAATTACGACAAAGTGATGAAAGAATCTCTGAGATTTTCGGCCTACTTACCGTGTGGACGTAAAATATTGTGCTAGAGACTTAAACTTTGTTGCAGAATTAAGGTAAATGATTGAATGTTACTAGAATGTAAGAGTTTTAGCTTACAATTGCATTTTTCAACCATTTAAGTCGAGTCAAAGTTAACCGTATGTTGAAATTTTGGCACTTACTGTGATTTATATGCAAATATTTCAAAACTGATAAAAGCTACAACCATGAGTTATTTTTTGTTGTATTCTACATGAAATTGCGCACATTTTCATGTATAAAAATTCATGTAATGCCCAATAGAAAACGTTGAAAAAATTATGACAAGGTGACTAAAGAAATTCTGAGATTTTCAGCCGAGTTACCGAGCGGAGAGGTAAGGAAAAAGTTTTTTCAAAAACTCACTATAAATCAAAATATTGTGCTGGAGGCTTCCAATTTGTTGCAAAATGAAGGTAAATGATTGAATGTTACTAGATTATAAGAGTTTTAGCTTACGATTGCATTTTTCGACCATTTCAGTCGAGTCAAAGTTTTGGCACATTGTGATTTATATGAAAATATTTCAAAACTGATAAAAGCTATACGAGTTATTTTTTGTTGTATTCTACATAAAATTGCGCACATTTTCATTTATAACACTTTTTGTAGCACCTAATAGAAAACAGTGCAAAAATTACGATAAGGTGACTAAAAAAAATTCTGAGATTTTCAGCCGAGTTACCGCGTGCGGAGGTAAGGAAAAAGTTACCGCGTGCGGAGGTAAGGGAAAAGTTACCGCGTGCGGAGGTAAGGAAAAAGTTTTTTTCAAAAATTCACCACAAATTGATATATCGTGCTAGAGACTTCCAATTTCTTGCTAAATGAAGGTAAATGATTGAATGTTGCTAGAATGTAAGAGTTTTAGCTTACAATTGCGTTTTTCGACAATTTCAGTCGAGTCAAAGTTGACCAAAGGTTGAAATTTTGACACAACGTGATTTATATGAAAATACTTCAAAAATGATAAAAGCTACAACAATGAGTTATTTTTTTTGTATTTACATGAAATTGCACACATTTTCATATATAAAACTTTATGTAACGGCTAATATAAAAAGGTGCAAACATTCCGACAAAGTGACAAAAGAATTTCTAAGATTTTCGGCTGAATTACCGAGCGCGGACGTAAGAAAAAAGTTTTATAAAAAATTCACCATAAATCGAAACACTGTGCTAGACTTCCAATTTGTTGCAAAATGAAGTTATATGATTGAATATTACTAGAATGTAAGAGTCTTAGCTTACAATTGCATTTTTTGGCCATTTCGGTCGAGTCAAAGTTGACCGAAGGTTGAAATTTTGGCACTTATCGTTATTTATATGAAAATATTTCAAAACTTATAAAAGCTACAACCATGGGTTGTTTTTTGTTGTATTTTGAATGAAATTGCACACATTTTCATATATAAAACTCTATGTAACAGCTAATATAAAACAATGCAAAAATTACGACAAAGTGAAGAAAGAATTTCTGAGATGCGTCGCTGATGCTTTCTAGTGTGAGAAGAAAGCAATTCGCGCATGCGCGCCTGGGTAACGCTTGTAAACAAAACAACAGCGTGATCCGTGACCTCCCAGCATCCCTCAAGGCACGTGATTTAAAATTCTTTCGCAAACTAGGCCTATAACTATTTTTCCGCGAATATTTAAAAAAACTTTTTGTAGTCAACGTACCATACGTCCACTTAGCACCCGACCAACAATTTTAGTCGACGTATAATACATCCAGTCGGCGTTTAAGGGTTAATGTTATTTAGTTTACACATAAAAGCTTGAAAAGTTACATTTTTATAATAACAACAACTATGAGCAGCAAACTAAGTTTTATTCATGCCTTATGTCCATCAGAGGTGAGGAGGAGGGCTCTGGTCATGTAATTACTGGAAAGCATAATTAAAAATGACAAATTTATAACTAATTTGTATTTTTCATAACTAACAAACCTGAGGTCTTAACATTAGGATTTACTAGCGCCAAGCTGGAAACCGGTAGAATTAAATTAAACTTCTGCGATCCAGGGACTATTGGCATCTATACCAGGTCACGGGGCATGTATACCCAGAATGCCCTCGGCGTCGTGTGACCGACCCGCCAGTTATACATCTAACCCAGTTAGACTGCTAGAGGGGTCTTAACTGTTAAGACCTCAGGTTTGTTAGTTATGAGAAATACAAATTAGTTACAAATTTGTCATTTATTCATATATGAAACAAACCTTTGGTCTTAACTAAGGATAGACTTACTTATTGGAGGGAGGTAAGTCTGCAACTGACTGGGAGTTTGCCACCTAAATCCATTTCCGAATATTAGGAGAATTCCAAGAGAATGGACTATAACCTTTGAACCAAAGATATATCACTGGGTGCTGGTATCATGCCATGGTTTATAAACTATGGGGAAATAGGGGACCCCCTATTCTCATAAACCACTCTTGTCCCTTGTGTCTGGATCTACCATCACCCCTCCCTTCCAACTATTGAGAGGTGTGTGTTGCTACTGGAAAGTATACTATACTCTAACATAACTTTACAGTATGGCTGACCACCTCACCTGCATCTAGTCCGCTCCAGCTCTTAATGGTACTCTCCTTCATACTGCCCGTAGGTAAAGGAGAAAGAAAGTAGTAAAGACAAAAAGACCAGTCATCCCATTCATTCTACTTTCATACCTCCATCTTAGACTAGACACAAACTGACCCGCCAGGGGTACCGGATGAGCTATACCACTTGCTGGGCCGCTACCACTGGACCCAAGAAAAAGGTATCCAAGGATCTATGGGCAACATCTTTTAAATAAAACGAAGTGAAAGTCGTTTGGCGTTTCCCAACACCAGCTTTCAGAATTCTCTCGACAGACATATTCTTCTCGAATGCCAAAAAAGCACTCAAGCCCCTAATGTCATGAGTCCTAGCCTTCTCCTGGCTATCTGACCCCTTGCCTTCTGTCATGTAGGCATTCCTGATTGTTTCTCTTAGCCAAAACGATATTGTATTCCTGGACACTTCCCTTTTGTTCCGTCTTGTACTTACGAACAACCTCCTGCACCCCGGCCTGAGGTGCCTTGTCCTACTTAAGTACCCTCTTGTTAACCCTGACAGGACACAGAAGCATCTCATCTTTGTCATTATCTACAAAATCAGCCAGAGAAGGTATGGAAAAAAAAAGTCAAACCTGCCGTCCACTACTGATGGGTTTTGAGTCTTGGCCACGAATTCTGGCACAAACTCGAATGCCATTGACTTCCAACCTCTCGAGTGCTTTACCGTAGACGACAGGCCATGTAGCTCCCCCACCCTTTTGGTTGAAGTTAGGGCCAATAAGAAGACTGTCTTTAGGGTCAGGCTCCTATCTGTGGACTGCCTTAGTGGTTCGTAGGGGGGTTTTGTCAGACTACTCAGTACCATGGTCAAATCCCAATCTGGGGCTTTCAGTTCTTTCGGTAAACATGACTGCTCAAAACTCTTCATCAACATGGCCAACTCCCATGAAGATGAAATGTCCATGCCTTTCATGCGTAAGACCAAGGCTAGAGCCGCCCTGTACCCCTTCGCTGCAGACACAGACATATGCCTTTCTGTCCTGAGATATATCAGAAAGCCTGCTAATTGCTGAATAGTGGTACCGGGTGGAGACAAGTTCCCCCTACGACACCAATCACAGTATGCTGACCATTTCCCTTGGTATACTGCTGCCGATGACTTTCTGATATTTCCTGCCATGTGCACTGCTGCTTTTTGCAAAAACCCTCTCGCTCGCAAGAGCTACTCGACAGTCTCCACCCGTGAAGTGATAGGGACTTCACCGACCGGTGGTACCTCTCCATGTGAGGCTGACATAGCAGGTTGTTCCATGGTGGTAACTCTCTTGGTACATCTATCAGGAGTTCCAAGAGGTCCGGAAACCATTCTGCCTTTGGCCATAACGGAGCTACCAGAGTCATTCTGAGGTTCTGAGACCACATTACCCTGTTTAGAACCTGATGGATTAGATAAAAAGGAGGAAATGCATAGACATCCAGATTGTCCCATGGGTGTTGTAGAGCGTCTTCTGCTACTGCCTCTACGTCCGGGACTACCGAACAATACACTCCCAACTTCTTGTTGTACCTGGTTGCGAATAGGTCTATGATCAGCTTTCCAACAACCTGAGCATTCTGTCCACAACTTGTTGGTGCAAGGACCACTCCATTCCCAGGATCTGATCCCTTCTGCTCAGCTTGTTGGCCACCACGTTTCTTTTTCCTGGAATATATCTGGCCCTGATGTCTACCACGTTCTCTACAGCCCACTCATGAAGTTGAACTGTTATCATATGTAACTGTTGAGACACTAGACTTCCTTGTTTGTTTATGTAAGCTACTACTGTGGTGTTGTCTGACATCAAAACCACTGAATGTCCCTGCACCCTCTCCCGGAATTCCTGTAGTGCCAGAAATGCCGCTTTTAGTTCCAGCACGTTTATATGGAGTTTCCTGTCCTTGCCGCTCCATTTCGCTGAAACCATCAGCTCCTCCATATGTGCTCCCCTACCTTCTAGTGACGCATCTGAGAACAGCAAGAGATCCGGTGAGGGTTGCTGAAGAGGAACAACCATTGTCAAATTGCTGTCCTTCACCCACCACAGAAGGTCTTTCCTCACTTCTGCCGACAAGGGAATCTGCTCATACGGGTGACCTACTATTGGCGACCAGAACTCTTTTATTCTCCATTGTAGAGACTGAAGGTGTAACCTCCCTTGTGGTACTAGCTTCTCCAAGGAAGTTAGAACTCCCAGTACTACCTGCCACTGTTTTGCTGGCTGTGTTTGTTTTCCTAGAAAGGCCTTCACCACTTGTTTGCATTTCTCTACTCTCTGGTCTGTTGGGAATACTCTGGCTTTTATTGTGTCTATGACCATTCCCAGAAACACCAGCCATTGACTTGGATCCAACTGCAACTTCTCCCGATTTATCACAATGCCTAAGCTGTGACTAAACTGTAGAAGGGTCGCTCTGTCCCTGAGTAATTTCTCTCTGGACTTTGCCATCATCAGCCAATCGTCTAGATATCTTATTAGCCTGATCCCCTGAGCATGCGCCCATGACGACACGAGAGCGAACACTCTTGTAAAAACTTAAGATGTTGACAATCCGAAGCACAGAACTTTGAACTCGAAAACTTTCTCTGCCAGACTGAAGCAGAGAAATTTCCTGGAAGACTGATGGACTGGGATCTGAAAGTATGCGTCTTTCAAGTCGATCGTCAGCATAAAGTTCTTGATCCTGACTGCTTGTAGAACCGTCTTTGGAGTTTCCATTTTGAACCTGGTTTTTCTTATAAACAAATTCAAAGTTGACAGGTCTATTACTGTCCTCCAGTCCCCACTGGCTTTGGGTACCAGGAAAATCCTGCTGTAAAAGCTCTTTGACGGCATGGATACTTGTTCCACAGCCCCTTTTTCCATCATCTTCTTCACTTCCTCTTGCAGAATAAATGCAGAATAAAAGCCTTCTGAGGTTCTTGAGCATAAGTGAGGTGAAGCAATGGCTGTTCTGTCAGGGGTGGGGATACTTCGAACGGAATCAAATATCCAACTCTGAGAACCTCCACCACCCACTGCTTTGCTCCCAGTTCCCGCCACACCTTCCAGTGATTTGCCAGGCAACCCCCCACTGGTGTGGCCGAGTGCTGAGAGGCACCTTTCCTATCGTCTGAGCCCCTTCCTCTTCCCCTAATCCCCCTTCCTCTGTTATTTCTATTGTGAAAGGGCCGATGAGTCAATTTCTTCGGGGAAGAGGGCCTTGTTGCCCTATTAGGGATATTATGCCTCACTGGCTTCTTCCGAGGTATTTGTTGTTGCCTTACTTCCACAGGATTAGCCTGATTGCTAGATGTTTTCCTGACTGCCTGCTGTACCAACCTATCGTTAGTGTCCAGCCTTCTCCTATCTATGGCCTCTTCTAGTATGGCCTCTGGTAACAGCAATTGCGACTCTAAGATATTGCCATTCCTCATTGCTAACAGGGAATCCCAATCAACAGTGTGACTTAGCCTGGCAAAAGCTGCATCCCTCCTCATTAAAAGGATATTTGCCCAAACATTGGCACTTAAATTTGTCAAGTACGCAATTGCTTTGGCACCTGATTGTAGCAATCTAATGAACATTGATTCATCCACTGCATTCCTCGTCACTTCTGAGGATGCAATCTTTGCAACTGCTGTCAACCAAAGATCCAACCAAGCAGTCTGAAAGACAGAAGCAGCTCTCACTTCTAATGTAGCAGCCTCTTGGCAAGTCATCGAAGGGCATTCCATTTTCACTTGATCTAAAGTTAATCCAGGCCTTAACCTTACCACATTTGGGTTAATTTGCCTAGCCAGTAAAGGAACCGTCGATGTCATATAATATTTTTATGTTTCATCATTGGAGGGGGGGATAAACTTAAACGATCTATTCAATCTTAAGGAATTATCCCTTCCCGCAATCCGTGCGTTTACGTGTTGTAAAATGGCCTCCGCATGATTTGAACAAGGCAACTCAGACGTCACCTTGGTATCCTTTTTCGCACCAAACACCATGTCAATCCCCGGAGGAAGCATACTGGCAGGTGTTTCCGTTCTCGCCGAAAGGTTATTGAATTGACGAATCAAATCAATCACCTCGGCATACGAAGCCAGAAACTCTTGGTTCTTTCCTTCCTCTGGTTCTAGCGTACTGTGCTCTGCCACGAGAGACGCTATCTCACTCCTATCTCCTGACAACCGTCCGGGTGCTTCATGGCCATCTGCCCCCTACAGCCGCGGCTTCTTTGATCTCTGCTGGCCGCTGACGGCTCGGCCCCGAATAGTCAGTAGGAGAACGAGACCGACTCACTCCTTCTCTGCTTGCGGATCTAGAGCAAGAATCTCGCCTATATCTCCAAGATGAGGGCTCTCTCAAAACAGAGTTCACTTCCTCTTCATGGCGATTAGTATCGTCTCCAACGACCATCGGAGAATTAGGCCTTGAACGTTCATTTAGGCGAACAACGCCTACGTATCAGACGAGGTTGCCAACTTGCTATTTTTCAACCCTTTAATAGGAGCCTTATCATCTTTCCTCCATATTCTAAACAGTCTTACAGGCAAAACTGGTATCTGTGCTCTATCCTTTGCTGCACTTTTTGCCAACGACACTGTAGATTTTCTTTGACTCTTTATAGTCTCTACTGGCAACTCCGCGTCGGCCGTTATCCCATCGGTCGCCGACTCACTCGCTCATTCGAACTCTTGTAAGAGGCTTCGTCCACTAGCTTTGAGCTTACCAGCCACTGACTTCCTGCCTTTCTTGCTGACTGAGATGTGACCGTCCTGGTCCGAAGAAGAATTCACTCTTCTCCTCTTGACCCGAGAAAGTCGCGAAATCCAGTATCCTCCAACGCTTGACTGGTACACGCCGTGACGTCATCGAACCTAGCGATGACGCCGAGTTAGAGGAAGAAGAGGAAGAAGACGACGAATCACGCCTTTACTTTCTGCCTTTCTTATTAATTTTCCTCTCTAAATCCTGTAATTTCTTCATTACAGTGTGTACTACCGAGTCAGAAAGCGTATTTGAGTCTGGAGGCAGCGAAGAAGACTGAGAATCAGTCGGCTGTGATATCATCACGTCTGCCATGTCGGTATGTGATGTCGGTTGTGACGTCACCAATCTTGTAGGTAGAGATTGGGCTGCTGCTGCTGCTGGCATCTCTGCATTTGCAGCAAAGCCACCCCCAACGTTCTGCATCGTCGTAACCAAAGAAGTTGTTGGCGTAGCCGCGACATTATTTCCCATAAAGTGCAAACCCGGGGGATGAGGAATATTCAGCGCTGCCGGATTCTGCTGGAACCGTGACGCCATATAATGCGACAGCAAACCTTCCAAGGTTGGTACGCCTGGAAGGCCTAGCGCCGCCCACGTACCCTCCATCCTGTTCAAATCGGGAGCCAGCATCTGGAATAAAGATGACGATGCTCCCCTCTCGCTGCTGGGAACAAAGGAGCGTAAATATTATGCATCAAATTACCCAAAACCCCTCCTGGCGTTTCTGAAAACGAACCACTAGGAGAAACTGAAGGGGTATGGGACAAATCAAAGGCCGGTGGCGAAACATATGGAGTCTGGTGTATTGCCGATACAAAAGAAGCCGACGACGCTTGGTCACCCAAAGATGGCGTCGACTCCTTTCTTTTGTACTGGCCTTTGTCATAAAACTTCCTCCACTGTTCCACCAACCAACCACGACAAACAGAACAAGGATTAGTAATTGTACATACATTTTCCCTGCACCTACTACACGTTGGATGAGGATCCGTCGACACCGAAGTTAGGAATCTTGAACAAGGAAAGCCACTGACTCCAGGGCATTTCCTTTGTCTCGTCTTCGAAACGGAAGATGATCCCAACGGCGATGCAAAACCCTCTATCTCTCCACTTACACACTCTTACAGCTCACACCACACTGAGAACACTCAGAAAGAGAGAATTAATAAGAAAAATGAAATTGAAACGGATAAAAAACGGGCAAACTAAAACTGGCTTTAAACAGACAGACAGAGAACACGTCCTATCTTAAAGGCGGTAGAAAGATAACTGGCGGGTCGGTAACACGACGCCGAGGGCATTCTGGGTATACATGCCCCGTGACCTGGTATAGATGCCAATAGTCCCTGGATCGCACAAGTTTAATTTAATTCTACCGGTTTCCAGCTTGGCGCTAGTAAATCCTATGTTAAGACCGATGGTTTGTTTCATGTATGAACAACTTTGTTTTACTATAAAAATGTCATTTTAACCCCTTCAGCACTGTGACGTATACATGTACGTCTTTTACGCTCCAATAATAAAAGACCACGATGTACGCTTGTACGTCTTTCATCCCTCCTCGAAAAGCAAAGGGTTTTCTTCGGCTTGGATGGTTTCCAGACACAGTATTGTGTACGAGAGGGGTGCTGAAACTCCACCCACAATTCATTCTAACCAATGCGCATCCGATGGATGTCGTGACGTCATTTTCATATGGGATATTAGGAGGGGTACTGGCCAACACATGCCAGTGCACCTCAGGCTATTATCTGAGAAGGATGATCACGATTTTGTCCTTAAACCATGTAGATTTGAATTATAAACCTTTTTCCCTTTTGATTGCAGTTATTTTTTTTTTTTCAGTATCATGTCAGATGATAGTGTTTCAGAGTCAGGGTCTGAGTACCTGCCAAATCTATCAGATGATTATAGTGATAATTTCTTAGAGGTTGACAGTGGCAACAAGTGTTTGGAAGACATTGAACCTCTTGTCGATGAAGGTTGGTGGTTCATAACTGATCCATCTTGTGACTTGCGCCCAGACCCAGCCCCCCTGATTTACGGAGGGTGACAATGGGATTCCTGCTTACACACCAGATTTCTCCTGCTTACGGGATGCATTTTTTTTTCTTTGTTGTGGTGATGTAATTGACAAATTGTGTGAATGGATGAATGCTCGGGCAGAGTAGTACTTTCATTCAACAGGAAAGTGTGAAGTGAAAGGACTTCTATGGAGGCCTGTTACTCGTGATGAGATGTATGTTTTTTATAGCTTGCTGATGATAATGGGTGTGAATAAACTGCCCCATGTGTTAGTGTTAAGAGATAAGAGATGGCAAAAGAATGGCACCAGTGGCAGGAAGGATCTGATGATGTCCCTGATGGAGTATACACTCCCAACAAAGCCAATGAATGCCTCTTCTCCTTCCTCGTCCATTTACCAAACTTTTCCAACTGAAGGAGAACATGGTGGGAGACACAAAACAACAAGGCCAAACTAGTCCCTAACACCATCTTTGCTCATTTTTCTTCTCTATTTTGAGAAAACCACAACAGATACATGGGAAAACACACACACATACATATATTTTGAAGAAAGAAAAGCAGCAAGTTGTTCATCCAAACTAAATGATCAAACAAGCGTGAGAGTAACAAATCTGCTCTCGATGGTGTCCTAAGAAAAAGTGACTGGGATTACTACACCTGTTTCCAAGACTCAAAGACTGCGATCACACATACATGATGAAATAACTGTATAAAAAATGATGGATAGTATCACCTTGAAACAAAAAGTCAAGTCTGTTTAACTTCCATGACAGATGTCTTTCCTAATAATTGTCCTTAACTTCTGGTCTAGGCAAAACTGATTTCAATCTAGAATAAACAGTAGCTTACCAACTAATAATTTCATAGTCCATGAAAATCAATTACAGTTTGCCATTTATGGCACACTGTACATGACAAAATGTTCTTTTCAGCCTCATTTGCAATGCTTTTTCATTTGTCATCCATTCCATTTCACCTCTTCCTACTAAAACTTACCCTATTGTTAATAATAATAAAAGGGTAAATCCTTCTAGAAGGGCAACTGACAAAAGGTATACTTACACCAACTCCAACTTCTCCAAAAGATTTGGTAGCAGTCTCCAGATTTACTGGTGGCTGTTTCTGGTGGACCAATCTCTTCCTGAGACGCTCCCTGGATGGACGAGGAACAGTTCTGCTTGCCTCAGAGCCTCTCCTCTGAAGGCATGTTTCAGCAGTTAACCAAGTCCAACGTCCACCTAAAAACATGACATTCATTAATACTGCTCCTAAAAAATAATAGAAAATAAAAATCCTGAAATTATGGTTAACTACCAGGTCAGACTTACAATGCACAATAATATACACCAGGCTTCAAAGCTGTTAAATATCAAAGAATAGTTGTTACATTACATGATAATACAAAACATCAGACTTTCAAGTTTTTCAATAAAATGACAATTTGTCCAAAATTGCATTTTTCCTAACTATACAAACCTGAGGTCCTTTTACAATAGGAAGGTACTAGCGGCAGCTGGATAGGTCGTAAGCTTTCGAACAAGGGGTTCGGTAGTTAACTGCTTGTCCGACAGGCGCGCGCGCGCGACTGGGAGGTAAACAAATCACTTTTGCTTTTGGCCCAAGCAAAAACTGCAGAGTGAGGGGTGGCATGAGGTGGGACTATGTGTAAAAGGACCTCAGGTTTGTATAGTTAGGAAAAATGCAATTTTGGACAAATTGTCATTTGTTCCGACACGGCATACAAACCTTCGGTCCTTTTACAATAGGAAGACTCACTTCTTGGTGGGAGGAATCTGAGTCTTTTGTGAACAGACTGGTGTTCGCCCAACCTTGGAAGTCTCCCTGGTCATAAGAGCGAGGGAGGGATCCAAGCCTCTGTCCGATTGATCGGGGTGTGCACCGCAGGATCAATGGTCAGACCTCTGGACCGAGTACTAAGAGAGAGGCAAGCGTATCTCTTCGTACCAGCAATGTAAGAACTTGTTCCTGTACAGGAGCAAATATAAAGTCATGGGTTTGACTCTTGTAGGCATCCACTTCCCCCCCCTTGTAGGAGGAAGTGGTGATATTCTGCTCCTATCCTAGTGAAAGGGTATAGGATGGGGCTCTGTCATATAGCTCACCTGCATCTTCGTCCTCATCCAGCGTAGTGACGAACCGTGGCCCTCTGCCCACAGGTAGAGGAGGAGGAAAAGATGAGAAGAGGGAGCCAGTCACTCACTCACTCACACATCCATCCACACAGTCACACCAGGACTCGATGCTGTTTCAGCCTGCGAGGGTCTGGGTTAGCTACACAATTGTTGAGCAGCCACCGACTGGGTCCCAGGAAAAGGTATCAAGGACCTGTGGGCAATATCCCGAAGGTAGAAGGACGTAAAGGTAGTCTGGTTAGACCAGACCCCTGCCTTCAGGACCTGCGCCACGGAGAAGTTCTTACGAAACGCCAACGAGGGGCCAATACTTCTGACTTCGTGAGCTCTCGGACGGGACGTACGGATGTCGTCACTACCATCAGCCTCATACGCTGGATACTTCTTTCTTGGTTACCCCGGTGCTAACGAAGAGGCGTCGACACTCAGGCCTGAGGTGTCGAGTTTTCTTCAGATAGCGCCGTAGCGCCCTCACAGGACAAAGCAGCATCTCATCCGCATCATTATCGGTGAAGTCCATTAGGGAGGGAATCGTGAAGGACTCGAACCTGTCGTCAGAGACCGACGGTTTCTGAGTCTTCACAACGAAGTTCGGGACGAAATCGAGCGTCACAGATCCCCATCCCCTGGAGTGTCGTACATCATAGGAAAGACCATGAAGTTCCCCTACTCTCTTCGCCGATGCCAGGGCCAGCAAGAAGAGGGTCTTGAGGGTCAGATCCCTGTCTGACGACTCTCGGAGTGGCTCGAACGGCGTTCGAGTCAAACTCCTAAGGACGAGAGTCACATCCCACGCAGGGGGCCTGAGTTCCCTGGGTGGGCAAGACCTTTCGAAGCTCCTCATAAGCAAGGAGATCTCGAACGAGTTCGAGATGTCCAATCCCCTCAGTTTCAGGTGTTATGGTTCCCGTTGTATATTTCTTTAATATTTTGTTTAATTTTCTTTTTAGTCACTAGAAGGTATGACTAATGGTGTATCCTTAAATATGTAAGATTTTCAGTCACTAGAGGGAGTAACTAATTGTAATTTAAGTATTGTTTGTTTGTTTCATGGTCCTTGGATGACCGAATATTGTTTACTTTGACAATAAAGTTTTCTTTATCCAGTGTGCTTACTGGATTGGTGATTAACGGTTATTGGATTATTACTTAGATATATAAGTGTTTTGCATACGGTAAGAGTTAATTGTTCATCTTTATGTTTCGTTACACCAGAGGACTTATTTATTTCTCATTATTTCTTTATAATATTTATATACATACGTGTAGAATATCTATTTTAATTAAAAGTGGTTAAAAAGTGATGTAATATATTTTCCCTTTTAAATTATAAACTTTAAAATTGAACCTGGTAAAATAGCACTAACTTAAATATCACTAATAACATTGTTATGATCTATAAAGTGCTACTTGAAATCTAAAAATATTAATATGAATCATAACAAATGGGGGCCTGACCGGGATATTCTACACGTTGTGTGTGTACAGCAATTTTCCTAATTGCCTCTATTCTCGAATATATGCGTATTTTTTAAATGTATTGTTCGAGCGAAGTTGTGTGAAACGTAATTGTCTTTATGGTAGTTGACTATTAACGGCTGTTCTGTATTATTGATTTTTTGCGGCCAAAATACTTTAAGGTTAAGTGAAGGGTAAAGTTTAATATTTAAATTTTGTTTTGAATAGTAAAGTTTATTGTAATTATGGAGCCCTTTGATTTAAATGAATTTGTTAGTCAACCCTCTGTTGGTTATTTGCGTTCGCATATGATACGTAAAGAGGACTGGTTATCTATTGCACGTAAATATGAATTTGTTCGAGATGTCAAGAAAATGTGGCGTAAATCACAAGTCAAGCATTTTGTAATAAATAAATTGGTTGATAGTGATATATTAAGTGAAGAAGCATTTGATCTTTGTGATGAAATGAGTTCGGTGTTAGAAGTAAAGAGGTTAGAGTTGCAGTATGCCGAGAGAGAAAAAGAGAAAGATAGGAAAGAAAGGTTAGAGCGTGAGGAACGAGACCGAAAAGAGAGGTCAGAACGTGAGGAACGAGACCGAAAAGAGAAGTCAGAACGTGAAGAACGAGACCGAAAAGAGCGGTTAGAACGGGAAGAGCGTGAATATAGTTAAAGTTAGAACAACTTAAAATTAAACGCGAAACTGGAGGTGTAGCTCCGTTATAAGATAGTAACACTAATGTAATTAAGTATTCAAAGATGATTCCTTCCTTCGACGAAAACTCGCCCGATGAATTTTTTTGCTTTATTTGAGAAGTTGGCAGATAGTTTAGAGCTATCTAAGGAAAATATGGGCCAGTTCTTATTCAACCTGCTTTAAAGGGTAAAGGTCGGTCTGCCTTTCTGGCTTTAACGTTAGAAGAAGGTAAAGA
Source organism: Macrobrachium nipponense (assembly GCF_015104395.2). Taxonomy (NCBI): domain Eukaryota; kingdom Metazoa; phylum Arthropoda; class Malacostraca; order Decapoda; family Palaemonidae; genus Macrobrachium; species Macrobrachium nipponense. The sequence goes on along the minus strand of NC_087200.1, from coordinate 170,717,159 downwards.
TTATGATTTTATTAAGGAATCTATCTTGCGTAATGTACGAACTCACCCCGGAATATTACCGCTTAAAGTTTCGCAAATATCGTAAATTTGACAACCAGTCGTATGTTGAATATTCCCATAATATTGTGCGTATGCATGATAAATGGTTAAAGTCTGCTGGTGTTTCGAGCATGGATGAATATAGAGAACTAATATTAGTAGAACAATTATAAGAGGTATACCCATTGATACGCAGAGGTATTTATTTGAGAAAGAAGTAACTACTCTTCAAAGAGCAACTGTACTTGCTGAAAATTTTAGGTTATTAAGACCTCGCAAACCAGGTAACCAATCCAGGAAGACACCAAGTAAGTCACCTCAAAACTCCCCACCAACAAGTCCTTATAAATTATGTTAATCTCTTGGCTCTGGTGCTAGTTCAAGTGTAACTTGTTATTCGTGTTGGTGAGGTCGGGTCATGTGAAAGCTAGATGTCCCAAACATTCTAGGAAGAATGAAAGAAAGAGTAAAGGAGAGGAAATCTATTTCTCTTGTTGTGATATAAATGCTGAGTCAGCTGGTGTGTTGATGGTTTCAAACCATTCTGCTTTGACGGCGTTTTGGTTTGCTGGTGATGAAACATAGTAAGGGTGTTGTTGTAAAGTTAATGCGGGACACCGGTTCATCGCAGAGTTTAGTTGTTAGAGGGGCAGTACCTGGGTTAGAAGACTGTCTTACCAATGATAAAGTAATAGTTAGGAGCATAGGTGGTTTGACTTCTTTGCCTCGGGCTAGAGTGCATTTGGATTGTGGCATATTCAAGGGTGATATCATTGTGGGTATTGTCGAGTCTCTTCCGATTCCTGGCGTAGATGTTCTGGGGGTTGTTGGAAATGATGCTGCGGTAATCGTGTGGTACCGGACCCACTGGTATGTGATACTCCTTTGGAAGTCAGCCCTGTTCAGCAGTTGGAGGATGTTGGAAACGTGATTTGTTTCCATCTTGTTGGCTAGTTGAACGCAGGCAGAGGCCTGCGTGGTGTTGTTTGACTGAATCTGTTCCTAGTATTGATGACCAGTTCAATTCTGTTGAATGTGGTGCTAGGTCTGCAGTTGAGGATGACAAAGTGAGAGATGGAGTATGTTTAGATTTAGGGACAGATTTTGACTACTCTCTCTATAGTTTGTTTAATGAAAAATTTTCAACCTGCTATTCCTACCGTGGATAGGGAGATTAGTTTTGATACTACGAGTAGGGAAGGTGTAATGAAAAAGTTGGAAATGTATTGAACAACATCATGTAGTGAAATTGATGTATATAAAATTAATGTCACGGATTTGAAACATGAGCAAATTAACGATGTCTCTTTACAGCCTTTGTTTAAGAATGCATTGACAGAGAAGGAGAGTATGGCAGAATCTACATGTTACTACTTAAAAGCTGGAGTGCTAATGAGGGAAATATAGAGCAAGTACCGCAGTGGCAACTGCCTCTTGGGAAGTTAAACATCAGTTGGTGGTTCCAGCAACTCTGAAAAATGAGTGATGAGGGTGGCCCATGAAGTCTCTACTACTCATCTTGGGATAAGAAGACAGCATACAGTATATTGCAATATTTTATGGCCTAGCCTTTTGCGTGATGTGAAGGTATTCTGCAATTGTTGCATAACTGTCAAAAAGTAGGTAAGCCAAAAACCAAGCACCTAAACAGTGCCTTTGGTCCCTCAAGTAGTCTGTAATGTTCCTTTTGAAAAAGTTATTATTGACTGCGTTGGACCTCTACCAAAAACAAAAAAAGACAGCATCAATACATGTTGACTATAATGTGTTCTAGTATTAGATATCCAGATGCTATTCCTTTACGGAATATAACAACTAAGAATCTTATTCCACACCTTGTCAAGTTTTTACTCAATATGGCATCCCTAAAGTGGTCAAACCGACCGTGGTACCAATTTTACATCTAAGCTTTTTCAGGATAGTTATGTTGGCTAGAGAGGGTTCACCATTCTATATCTACAGCTTATCATCCGCAAAGCCAGGGGTGGGGGCGCTCGAGCGATTTCACAGACGCTTAAGGAGGCTCTGACAAAGTACAGCCATGAACATCAGAAGGAGTGGGATGAGGGACTACCATTTGTGTTGTTCGCCATAAGAAATACTCAGCAAGAAAGTTTGGGATATTCGACCTTCTGAATTACTTTATGGTAGGAGTGTTAGAGGACCCTTGAAGGTTTTATATGATGTCTGGCTTGAAAACCAAGAATCAGGTAAAGACTTGCACCAATATGCTGTTACTCTTAAAAAGCAATTAGATGAGGCTCGAGTATTTGCACATCAGAATCTTTAAAAGCACAAAAAAAAAAAGTATGAAGAAAAGGTTTGATGTTAAAACTGTAACAAGAGAATTTAAACCAGGGGATCAAATTTAATGCTTAATCCCACTAAGAAGTCTTTGGAATGTCGTTTTGAAGGACCCTATACTGTAGTAGAGAGACGCTGCAATAATGTATATGAAATTGAAACTACTGGTAAAAGGAAAAGACAGACATCTTGTTCATCTGAATAGACTAAAGCCTTTTGTGTCAAAGAGCACTAAAGTAAAGCCAACAGTGCTTGCAGTTGTAAACGTTAAAAATGATTTAGTTATTGTTCCAGAGAATGATTTTAAAATTGGTAATGATTCTCACCTCTCCAATTCTGAAGTTTTAATGAATATCTCTGCAAAGTTAATGCATTTAGTTTCTCATCAGGCTAAGGATGTGGAAAGTTTGCTGAAGTCTTTCAGAGATCTGTGTGGAGATATACCAACCCCAAACAAATCTTTTGGAATATACCGATCATTTTGAAAGATGGGAAACAACGCCATGCAAGCAAGCACCCTATAGAGTATCCCCATACAAGAGGGCCATATTGAGAAAAGAAACTCAGTTTCTACTGGATAACGACTTGGCCGAACGCTGTGACAGTCCTTGGTCTTCGCCGTGCTTATTAGTAGGAAAACCCGATGGATCATTTCGACTCTGCACCGATTATAGACAGGTTAATAAACTGACAGTCACAAATGCATACCCACTGCCTAGAGTGGATGATTTGATTGATCAAGTAAGTTCTTCTAAAGTTGTTACACGTATAGACCTACTAAAAGGATACTACCAAATTCCTTTATCACCATCATCAAAACCCATTACTGCATTTGTTACACCCGATGGATTGTTCCAGTATAAGGTTTTACCTTTTGGCTTAAAAAATGCAGGACCAGTATTCCAGAGGGCAATGAATGATCTTCTAGAAGGACTTCCAGGAGTTGCAGTTTACTTAGATGATGATATTATTTTTACAGAGTCATGGTCGGACCACATGAAGTGCCTGAAAGAAGTATTGCTGCGATTGAGGAAAGCTCGATTATCAATAAATCTGAAGAAAAGTGACTTTGGACATGCCAAGATACAGTACCTTGGATAAGTGGTGGGAAGCAATGAAGTGGCACCAGTAGATGCCAAGGTGAAGGATATCATTGCCATACGGCCTCCCACCTCTAAAAGAGAAGTTCAACGATTCCTCGGAATGGTTGGCTACTACCGCCGTTTCTGTGAAAAATTTTTCAGATGTAGTCGGCCTCTCACTTCTCTTACAAGCAGTAAAAAGAAATTTAATTGGACTGATGATTGCAAGACTGCCTTTGAACACTCAAAACGCATCCTGGCGTCTTGTCCAGTTTTGCAGGCACCAAATTTTAAGAAACCCTTTTCAATTGAGGTTGATGCCAGCGACTTGGAACGGGAGCGTACTGCTACAAGAAGGGACAGATGGAATCTTGCATCCAGTAATGTATGCTTCTTCAGAAGCTCCAAACCCTTCATCAACGACCTTATGCGACTGTTGAAAAAGAAGCCTTTGGATTATTGGTTGCTTTGGAGAAATTTGCAGCTTATCTCCATTGTTCTCCATTTACTATCAACGTCTACACGGAACTTCAGCCTCTAACGTTTTTACAGAGAATGAGAACGAAAAATCATCGACTCATGAGATGGTGGCTGATGTTACAAGAATATGATCTTTCAAATTCATCATATTAAGGAAAAGACCAATGTATGTGCAGACATGTTATCACGGAATCCTGTATGATGGAGATTGTTTAAATAGTCTTTTTTTTTTTCAGTCCTCAAGATGGTGATGAAGACTTTTTGTGGGGGAATATGTTATGGTTCCGTTGTATATTTCTTTAATATTTTGTTTAATTTTCTTTTTAGTCACTAGAAGGTATGACTAATGGTGTATCCTTAAATATGTATGATTTTCAGTCACTAGAGGGAGTAACTAATTGTAATTTAAGTATTGTTTGTTTGTTTCATGGTCCTTGGATGACCGAATATTGTTTACTTTGACAATAAAGTTTTCTTTATCCAGTGTGCTTACTGGATTGGTGATTAACGGTTATTGGATTATTACTTAGATATATAAGTGTTTTGCATACGGTAAGAGTTAATTGTTCATCTTTATGTTTCGTTACACCAGAGGACTTATTTATTTCTCATTATTTCTTTATAATATTTATATACATACGTGTAGAATATCTATTTTAATTAAAAGTGGTTAAAAAGTGATGTAATATATTTTCCCTTTTAAATTATAAACTTTAAAATTGAACCTGGTAAAATAGCACTAACTTAAATATCACTAATAACATTGTTATGATCTATAAAGTGCTACTTGAAATCTAAAAATATTAATATGAATCATAACACAGGGGACTGAGAGGAGCTTCTCTCGGCGAAGAAAAACGAGGAAATCCGCTACCTGCTGAAGAGTGGCTCTGAGAGGAGATAGACCCCGTCTACGACACCAACCACAGAAGACGGCCCACTTCCCCTGGTACACAGCTGCAGAGGACTGACGGACGTTTCCAGCCATCTCTGTTGCTGCGCTACGAGAAAAGCCTCTCGTTCCCAAGAGATGGTGGATAACAGCCAGCCGTGAAGACGTAGGGACTGGACTGCTCGGTGGTACCGCTCGACGTGTGGCTGGGCGAGAAGGTTGTGCCAAGGGGGAATCTCTCTCGGTTTTCCTGCGAGAAGAGCCAGCAGGTCCGGATACCAAATGGCCTGTGGCCATTTGGGAGCCACCAGGATCATCCTGAGATTCGGGGTGACCAGTGCTCGACTGATCACCTTGCGAATCAGGCTGAACGGGGGAAAGGCATAGAAGAAGAGGTTGTCCCACGGGTGTTGAAGAGCGTCCTCTGCAGCTGCCCATGGGTCCGGCACGGCTGAGAAGAAAACCTGAAGCTCTCTGTTGTGCCGGGTGGCGAACAGATCCACGACTGGTCGCCCCCACAGGTCGAAGAGCCTTTCTGCCACGTCCTGGTGTAGAGACCACTCGGTCCCTATCACCTGATCCCGACGGCTGAGCGTGTCTGCTACTACATTCCTCTTCCCTGGAATGTAGCGTGCCGACAGCTCTATTGAGTGTGCCTCGGCCCACTCGTGCACCTGCCGAGTCAACTGGTACAACGGGAGAGACACTAGGCCCCCCTGTTTGTTGACGTAGGCCACTACCGTGGTGTTGTCGCACATCAACACCACTGAGTGTCCCATCAAGCGGTCCTGGAACTCTTGGAGAGCGAGGAACGCTGCCTTGAGTTCCAGTACATTGATGTGAAGGTGCTTGTCGTTCTCGTCCCACACTCCTGAAGTCAGCAACTCCTCCAGGTGTGCGCCCCATCCCTCGGTCGATGCGACTGAGAACAGCCTGGCCCATGTCCGGGGGGGGGGGAGTGCGCAGAGGCACTCCTCTTAAGAGGTTCTGTCGTCCAGCCACCAGGCTAGGTCCTGCCTCACCTCCGGTGTCAGTGACACTGGAAAGCTTGGGGGATCCGTCGCCTGTGACCAACTCTCCTTTAGTCTCCACTGAAGAGACCGCAGGTGAAGACGCCCGGTGAGGGACTAACTTCTCGAGTGACGACAGGTGTCCGATCACGACTTGCCATCGCTGAGCTACCTGTTCCTCGCCGAGACAGGAACTGGTTGGCTGCCTCCCTGAATCTGCTGATCCGCGAGTCTGCGGGGAAGACTCGCCCTGCTACCGTGTCGATCAGCATACCCAGGTACTTCATCCTCTGCTTGGGCTCGAGATCGGACTTTTCGAAGTTCACAACGATCCCCAGATCGCGACAGAACTCGAGCAGTCGATCCCTGTCCTGTAGCAACTGCGAGCGGGAGCTCGCCAGGACTAACCAATCGTCGAGATACCTCATCAGACGTATCCCGTGCGAATGGGCCCAAGCAGACACCAGAGTGAACACAACTCGCAATGGGACAACACCTGTGGGGCGGTTGAGAGACCGAAGCAAAGTGCCCTGAACTGGTACACCGTCCCGTCGAAGTTGATGAAGCGGAGGTACTTTCTGGAGGACTGATGAATGGGTATTTGGAAATACGCATCCTTCAAGTCCACTGAAAGCATGAAATCGTTCTCCCTGATGGAGTCGAGCACGGAACGTGCCGTCTCCATCGTGAACCGGTCTGGCGAACAAACCGGTTCAGAGGAGAGAGATCTATCACCGGGCGCCAGCCTCCCGTAGACTTTTCCACCAGGAAGAGTCGACTGTAAAAGCCCGGTGACTGATCCGTGGAACGAGCTTTATTTACCAGGCTCTTTCTTGGCTCCAGCACATTGGTTCTTTGATTCTCCTGTCTCAATGCTACGCCTCCTTCGATGACCCTGGAACGTACGACTGCTGTTGGACCGGGTTGGAGGTGAGGGGTGGCCGAGATTCGAAGGGTAATAGATATCCCTCCCGAAGGACATCTACAATCCAGGTCTCGGCGCCGTAGCGCTGCCAAGTTGCCCAATGGCTGGCCAGGCACCCCCCCACTTCCGGCAGCAGGTGAGGGGGAACGCCGTCCCTAGCGTTTCTCTTTCTTCGACTTCTTCCCAGAGCCTCCTCGGGAGAAAGGAGGGCTGGGAGGAGGGCTGGTTACGGCTCCCCTTTGTAGAAGTCGAAGAAGACAGAGTCTTTCCCCGGGGCTTCGACGCAGCTACCGTCTTAGCCACCGAGGAAGCGCTAGCCGAGCTCTTTGGCTTGGCCGCAGTCCGAGGCTGCCCAGAAGCCTTCGAGACTGCCTGATGAACCAGACGGTCACTGTCGTCAGTGCGCCGTCTGTCCACCGCAGCGTCCACCATCTCTCCTGGGAAGAGAGACGTGGAACTCCGTAAAGGTCCGTTGCGTAGTCCCAATGCCGCTTCACGCCCGGCCGCCCTGGAAACTCGAGTAAGGACAGCGTCCCTACGTCGGAGAACCAGGTTGGCCCACAGGTTCACCGTCTGGTGGGCAAGGAAGGAGATGGCTCTTCCCCCAGACTGGCAAAGTTTCCTAAAGGCCGAGTCATCTTCGGGAGAAATTCCCCCGGAGTTGGCTGCGACCTTAGATACTGTGAGGGACCACAGATCTAACCAGGAGACGGCCTGGAAAGCTGCCATGGCAGTAGATTCCAGGCCGAGTGCCTCTTGCTGCGAGAACCATAGGTTCTCGGACAGGAGCTGCTGCAGAGACACACCCGGAGTCAGCCTGGCTAACTCCGGGTTCACCTGTTTGGGCGGCATCGGGTCCTCAGATGGCACGTAAAAACGCCGCTGTCGCAGCAGAGGAGGTGGAAGCAGCTTGCTCGACCTGCCAGACTTGAGAGAACCGTCTTGCCCGGAGACAAGAGATTCTACCTGGTCCAGCACTGAGTCGGCAAGCTCGGAACGCGGCAAACCCACCGTCGGTCTGGGTTCCCTCTTCGGGCCCCAGAACGACTCGAGCCGGGACGTGGGCTCGGATGGTGGGAGCGGCGATCCTTCCGCGAGGTCGTTGTGCTGACGAATCAGCGCAATAACCTCGGCAAAGTTCCTCTGGATCTCAGGAGTGACTGCGTCCTGCGGAGTCGGACCATCCAGTCCCTCAAACAGGAGCATCTCCCGAGACCCTCCCCCCTCGAGGGGGGGAACAGCGACAGACCCCTCTCGGTCTCCTCCAGCCACTTGTGCATACGACCTGGCCGGTCCGAGAACCGTGCCTGGTACGTAGGACGACGTGGTGGGATCCTGAGGGGCGCACCCCTCACGATCACTCCTCAATACCCCGCCCCTCCCGGTGTAAACAACCCGAGGAGGTTGAAAGGTATGGGAGAGGGGGCATACCTGACGCTCCCTCCTCGCTCGCTGGCAGAACCAGTGGCTTGGAAGACTGCAGGTGATCGTCAACCCGCGGTGGCGATCGAGCTGCAGGCCTAGTCGAGCCGTCTCGCTGTGGAGAACGGCTGGACCGAGAACAGCGGCCCCGGTCTCGTGTGTCGGTCTCGTGTGTCAGAGGAGCTGGTGCTGGTCGCCGTACCCGATCGCTCTCTGTGAGAGTGACGGTCAGGCGACCGGCGAGCTCCACTGTCACGGTGAGACCGGTGCGTATCCTCACAGCGCGTCACGTCGCTGGTACCAGCCGTGGCTGGTGCCGGCGAACGGGGGGACCTCTTCCCAGCCTCAGCCCGTGGCCGGTCGTGGACCGTCACGTCCGCATGGGTAGCCAGCTGCTCGCCGCGAGAGCGAGAGCTGGTCTGGTGAGAGTCGCGTGAGCGGCTGTCACCAGTCTTCCGCTCCGTGCCGTGAACCTGACGCTGAGCTGGCTCAGAGGTCTGGTTCCTAGCTGCACGGTCGCTGGTAGGCGACCGTACACTCGGTACCTCTCGCGAACGAGAGGCCGAGACGGACCCTGCTGCCGTGGTCGAACCACTAACAGCAGGTGAGGAAGTGCCGGTGTTAGCCGGCACTCCTCTGGTCCCCGTAGTCTTCTTCCTTGCGGAAGAAGAGACGGGTCCTGCCCCCGAAGGAGCAGGGTGACCACCGGAGCGAGACGGGCCCTTAGAAGCTCCGAAGGAGACTTCTTAGGGGGGGGGGGGGGAGGCGACCTTCTTCTTCTTAGGCGGGGGAGCCTTAGAAGAAGAAGGGGAAGAGGCGGCAGACGACGACGACGACGAAGAAGACGACGAAGACGACGACGACACCTTCCTCCTCTTCTTCTTCTTCTTCGTCAACCTCCTCAGGACCGATGTCAGATCTGTCATCCAGGGCGGAGCCGGGGCTGCTGTTGCCGAAGCAACAGGGCCCGGACGCACCTGTCCGAACAGATCGGCATCGGGAGCAGCGGCGCCACGAACAGGAACAACGTCAGCAGGTGCAGGCATCACAGGAACAGCAGTGGAGACGGCAGGAGCAGGTAGCAGGTAAACGGCAGGCAGCATTGGTGGTCCGGCAACGTCACGTCCGTGAACACGGCTGGGCAGGTACGGCAGGTACGGCAGGCTGTACAGGCGGTCCAGGTGGACGGACCAGCGGCACAGACATCCTAGGTACTGGTGGGAGGTCCAGGGGCGAGCTCTTCGGGCACACGAAGTCCGGTCGCGGCAGCACGGCAAACCCAGGCGGCGGCATCACACTCCCCCGTGGTACGGCGACTGGCCCCTGCACCGATGTAGTTGGTGTGACAGAGACCGCGTGCGGGGTGTACACCAGGTGAGGAGGTGAAGCATAGCCAGGCGTTGAAAGGGTCGTGGTGGTGGTCGTTACCGTAGCATGCGTGACCGCCACAGAGCCAGCGAGATGGTAGAGCAGCCCCTGGACACTCGGCACGCCCTGCAGACCCAACGATGCCCACACCTGTCCGAGGTCGTCCTTCGCGGCAACCGCACCTGAGGAAGCAAAGGTCGGGTGATTAGCAGGATCCTCTACCCGCTCGCGCGAAGACGAACGGATAGAGGACCCAGAGTACAACTCGACATCGGGGTATCTAGCGCCCTCCTCCACACTCGACAGGTCGGGTGAGGAGAAGGACCTAGAAACCCCCCCCGAAGGGGAAGGCGCCAAACGTGGGAGCTGAGCGGGCGGCAGGAAAGAAGACGAAGTGTCCGTAACCAAAGGAGTCGCGGGAGAGCTTTCCGACGACTCCTTTGCAGGCCTTCGCTTCTTCCTACCTTCGTACAAGCCCCACTGCGCCTCCGACCAATTACAACATACTTCACAGGGCTCGGCTCGAGTGCATTCGCGCCCCCGACACCGAGCGCACAAAATATGTGGATCAATTTCCGGGAACGAGCGGAACTTTCCGCATTTACGCCCTTCGGTACCCGGGCATAATCTCCGGGGGGTAGCGAGGCGTGGAGATTCCATGATTGATCAATTCACAAATGATGAAAAAAGAGGAAATGATTGTACTTACAATTATGATTCACACACAAACACAACCAAATACTCATGAAAGCAAACGACGAGAAGCGGGCAGAGAGCGTCGAACACACACGTCCACTCGCTGTGAGGCCGAAAGCAAAAGTGATTTGTTTACCTCCCAGTCGCGCATACAGCGCGCCTGTCGGACAAGCAGTTAACTACCGAACCCCTTGTTCGAAAGCTTACGACCTATCCAGCTGCCGCTAGTACCTTCCTATTGTAAAAGGACCGAAGGTTTGTATGCCGTGTCGGAACAAATGAAAAATACAGTCAACCCCCAGTATATGCAAACTCACCTATTCACGAATTTCTCTATGGAACATTATACAGGTAAAGGTATTCTCTTACTTACGATGGGGTTAGATTCCAAAAAACCCATCGTTTGTTGGAAAAATCTTAACTTGAATATAGCCTAGCCTACACTAGTTTAATCGGTACAATCTTTACATTCTGGGTAGCCTAGCATACACTATACACAGTATAAGTTAAACATATAAGGTATAGTAAATATTAACTTCAACTAATTCTCCAGGTTCAATGCAGATTGGCTTATCATAGTTCGGTACAAAGAGAAATTGAATGACACTAACAAGAGTTAGCCTAGCTTATGCTATGATATATCGTATACATACAAATACGGTAGCTTAGCCTACAGTATACTCTATAGTACATTACAGTATAGTAATTACTAATATGAGGCAATTCTGTAGATTTTGTACATTCTGACTATGATAATTCAGTAGAAAAAAAAAGAAAAAAAAAAAGAAAAGAAAAAAAAAAAAGACATGAAACTAGAATCAGACTTTGTTGGACAGTCATGATTGACTGATGTCAGGCTGCTGATAGCTATGTGTCATTATAAAATACAAATGTAACAAATAACATCTTTTCCACGAATATTTTAAAAAGTTATATATTACTTCACTTTATCCAATAACATTGTATGTATTCTCATATCAATGTATTATAAAATACTAACAAACCGGTCAATGTTTTGATTTGGAAATCAGCTGATGGTGAATATGCGTTTATTTCGCAGCATTTAACTCAGTTCTGAGAGAATTTTCTAGCGTCTAGTTAGCACAAATAAATATCTAGATACTTTACTCATATTGAGATAATGTCATTTTTGTTATACTGTGTTTTTCAAGTCGAAAAATTACTTGAATACATCTCATTGTGAACTAAATATTTTTGCTTTAACAGATTACATTGGGGGCATGTTTATTGTGTAAATCAGTATTTTTACTTGCTTTCATCATAATACGAGCTTTACGTTATTTATCTTTTAACGGCGCGAAATAAAATGTGTTCTTTCAAGTGCAGTAGTTTTAAACTATTTTCTCTCCATTTTATCTACGGTTGTGTTTGATGGCATAAGTTTACGTGAGTTTTATCCTTGTTGTCAATGCACGATAATAGTCACTAGCAGCTTGAACAGTTTTCTCAGCTTCAGCTACAACTTGGTTTAAATTTACCTGAATACTTTTTTTTGCTGAGCACTGATCTATGGCAAATAAAGTTATTACATAAAAATATATCAGTCCTAGTCTACATAACGTCAGTTATAACATAACTACAGTAATTGTTTACTATTGTACGATGGTTGAAATACAAGCCAAACAGATGTTGTTGTTATCCAATCTGGTCGTAATTAGCAAAAAATTTGTTTCTCGTTCTATTGTTCATGGCTGTAAACATTTACACAATAAGTATAACATTAAAACAATATGTTCATTATTCTCTTTTGCTGCTTTTTAACTTATTTAACTAGAAGATGGAATGAAGCTATGCTATTGTAACCTGGTCTCTTCCACTCGCTGATTGTACGCTGCTACCTGCACCCTTTCAAGTGAAATTTAAAAATATTTTCAAAATATTGCCGTATCAGTACTAATTGCTAACCCCATCGTAAAATCAGATTATCGTAAGATGAATTATCATAACTTGAACACTATCCATACACAATCCTTTATCAAAAATTCTAAAAATTACAAAGCTCTAAATACCATAAACATTTTGTGGAGAGTAGTGTCATTTCAAAAGGTTGGTACAGGCAGTCCCCAGTTATTGGCAATCCAGTTTTATGGGGGCTTGTCTAGCGCCATAAAATCAGCAACTTATGGCACCATGACAGGCCGAGTTTCAGTTATCGGCCTCATAAGGTGCTGATAATAGAGTTATGGTGCCATAACATACCAAACAGAGGTGCCATTTACCGATTATCGGCACCATTAACCAAAACTCGGCGGATCACCAACTTTCGCTTAATGGCAGTTTTCGCTTATCAGCACCCAGCTGAGAACGGCCCACCAATAACTGGGGACCACCTGTAGTTTGGCATGCTACCAGCTGACCTAAGTCATTTGGGTATGATGCTACTCAGATGATTTTTCTTACTAAAATCCAAGAACTGACCTTAGAAAATCCCAAGACTAACAAAAAAAATCCCAGGATAATAAAATAATTGTAAATCTCCCAACCCTTACAGTCCTAAATACATTCTCTCTCTCTCTCTCATTAATTTGAGTCTCACTAACCAATAGGTATTAGTACATATACACAGAGAGAGAGAGAGAGAGAGAGAGAGAGAGTGTGTGTGTGTGTGTGTGTGTGTGTGTGTGTGTGTGTGTGTGTGTGTGTGTGTGTGTGTGTGTGTGTTATGTTTAAAAATGTTCAGTACAGATAAGACACATTTGGAAGACAAAAAGAAAAAAAAAAAGACAATAAAAAAAAACATTGATCACTTTGTTTGTATTTTATAAAACTATAGTAATATGAGACTACATATAGTATCATTAGATACAGAGAAGTAAAGTACATCTTTTTAAAAGAGCCAAAGAAAAGATGCATATTCGTTATGTTTGTATTTTATGAGGGTCTCTCGACGCTTATGTTGAGTACCAATAACCAGACAACAGTACCATTTAGTAACGAAAAAAATAACTACAGTATATTTCCACGTATAAGGCAACCTTTAAATCCAAAAATTCCCTCCTAAAAATTGGGGGTCATCTTATACTGCAATACTAAAGATCCAACCTTGGATTCTAAGATGCGTATCTGTGGGCTAGCCTCAGCCTTGGTGCTATGATCTAACCACCAACATACATAAAGATTCACTTTAATAAATAAAATGATAATAAAGGTAATAAAACCACTTTACCATATATATTATTGGCATATCTTCATAACAAATAGCTTATTTGAGGGATAATTTGAAATCAATGAAAGAAACTTGTATCTATGCGACCCCAGGCTCCCAGCTGAGAAAATGTAAACATCGAGTTGCAGTTGCGCTGACAGCAACCTTTATCTTTTGGTAACCTTTAAGAAATTTCAATGGCAATGTAACTACAGTAGTAATAACATTTATGATATACACGTAATATTCATTTTTCATTAAAGGTTTCTCAACATATCACAAGACTGATCACATATACCACCATCTTAGGGATTCCAATCTGGTTCTGGCTAGTCGACTTTGGCTTCGTCGTCAATACAAATCATCTTCGGTACCATTCATGGCATTTTAAAAATTATTTTATGACATTATATTTTCACATCCCCACCGTGCTTTTATGACAAATGCAGCAGACATCAGTGAGGCAGCACACGTAACTGTTTCGAACAATTCAGGCATATGAACAATGATTGTGTACAATAATTATCGTTCATTATTGTAGTATTATTAGCGGTTGTTTGAGAATGGATACAAAACTTAAACAAAACTAGTTTCCCTTTACTGCGACCTTCTATATGAAAAAAATATACACTGGGCTTTGTTAAACCCAACTTTGATCATTTACAAAAGGAATGTAAGCATCTCTGAATTAAGTTCCATTCAGCAACTAAAGACAGTTATGATATCAATAAAATGCAATCAGCTACAATAAAACATGTTTTATCTAAATTATCATTATTCCTAATAAAACTTTCTCTCTCTCACTTGTATACTAATACTCCTCCATCATAGCAATTATTGTAACATAAACAACCGAATTGAGAAACAGCTGATCGCTGACATCATTTACCGTAACTATCGAGCATTTATCAAGAGCTCCGTTAAAATTGTTAAACCCTGCCGATTCTCAATGGTAGCTTCCATAAGTAAAAATAAAATACATTTTTTTTCATTTCTCATGCAGTGGAGATCTCAAGAAAGAATACTAGTAAATTGAAGCTGCAGGTTATATAGCCGAGGGTGAATAAAACAAATAATGGCAAGGCGGCAGTGATGTTCGGAATGGGAATCACACCTACTCAATGCTTATACAATGAAGTAAAGTAATACGTGTACGTTTTCAACCAAACTTTGTTAACCCTTAAATGCCGAAGGGGTATATTAAAAATCGTCTTCCATGTGCCGGGGGGGTCTCGGAGTGAGCGCGTAAGCGGAAAAAATATTTTTTTCGAAAAATCACAGCGAGCTTAGTTTTCAAGATTAAGAGTTCATTTTTGGCTCCTTTTTTGTCATTGCTTGAAGTTTAGTATGCAACCATCAGAAATGAAAAAAATTATCATTATCATATATAAATAATGCGATATATGATAGCGCGAAAACAAAATTTCATATATAATTGTATTCAAATCGCGCTATGCGAAAAACTGTTAAAGGTAACAAGTTAATTTTTTTTCGTTGTAATGTACACTAAATTCTGATAATTTTGGTATATAACACATTGTAAAACGATAAAATCAACACAGAGAAAATATTATCACAAAATGATGCATGAATTTGTAACGCACGGATGTAAACAAATATTTTTTTCAAAAATTCACCATAAATCTAAATATTGTCCTAGAGACTTCCAATTTGTTTCAAAATGAAGAAAAATGATTGAATATTACTATACTGTAAGAGTATTAGCTTACAATTGCAGTTTTTGACCATATCTGACGAGTTAAAATTGACCTAATGTCGAATTTTTTTATATGCAATTATTTCGGAAATTATTTTTGTTTTCTTCTACATGAAATTGCGCACATTTTCATATATAAAACTCTATGAAATGCCTAATATGAAATGGAGCAAATATTCCGAGAATGCGACATACGCATTTCAGAGATTTGCGTCGGAGAATCCGCGCTCGGAGGGAAGGAAAGTTTTTTTTTTAAATTCACCATAAATCTAAATATTGTGCTAGAGACTTCGAATTTGTTTCAAGATGAAGATAAATGACTGAATATTACTAGACTGTAAGAGTTTTAGCTTACAATTGCGTTTTTCGACCATTTCGGTAGAGTCAAAGTTGACTGAACATGGTTTTTTTTCTATTTATCGTGATTTATATGCAAATATTTCGAAAATGAGAAAAGCTACAACCTTCAATTATTTTTGGTTGTATTCTACATGAAATTGCGCACATTTTCATATATAAAACTTTATGTAACGGCTAATTTAAAACGGTGCAAACATTACCACAATCGCACGTATGATTTTTTCGGAAGAGTTACCGAGCGGACGTAAGGAAAATTTTATTTTTTTCATAAATTCACCATAAATCAAAATATTGTGCTAGAGACTTCCAATTTGTTGCAAAATGAAGGTAAATGATTGAATATTACTAGAATATAAGAGTTTTAGCTTACAATTCCGTTTTTTGACCATTTTGGTAGAGTCAAAGTTGACCGACGGTTGAAAATTTGTCATTTATCATTTTTTATTTGAAAATATTTCAAAACTGATAAAAGGTACAACCATGGGTTGTTTTTATTTGTATTGTGCATGAAATTGCTCACATTTCCATATATAAAACTTTATGTAACGGCTAATTTTAAAATGGTGCAAACATTACCACAATCGCACGTATGATTTTTTTTCGGAAGAGTTACTGCGCGGACGTAAGGAAAATGTTTTTTCATAAATTCACCATAAATCGAAATATTGTGCTAGAGACTTCCAATTTGTTGCAAAATGAAGGCCAATGATTGAATATTATTAAAATATAGAGTTTTAGCTTACAATTGCGTTTTTCGACCATTTCGGTATGCATTTTTCGACCATTTCGGTAGAGTCAAAGTTGACCGAAGGTTGAAATTTTGGCACTTATCGTTACTTATATGAAAATATCTCAAAACTGATAAAAGCTACAATCGTGATATTTTTTTGTTGTATTCTACATAAAAATGCGCACATTTTCATATATAATACTCCATGTAACGGCTAATTTAAAATGGTACAAAAATTATGTCAGTGACGAAATAATTTCCGAGATGTGTCACCGATACTTCTTAGTGCGGCAAGAAAGAAATTCGCGCTTGCGCGCCTGCGTAACGATTGTAAACAAAACAACACCTTGATCCATGAACTCCCAGCATCCCCCAAGGCGCGTGATTCAAGAGTTTTCGGCTGGTAGGCCTATAAGTATTTTTCCGCGAATTTTTAACAAAACTTTTGTATATCGACGTAAAATACGTCCAGTCAGCACCCGAGAGACAAAAAATGTCGACGTAAAATACGTCCACTCAGCGTTTAAGGGTTAATTTATTTTGAAAGGTGTCTCCGAATTATATCTCTTCTAACAAATAATGGCAATGAAGATATCGATAACACTCAAATCAGCCGAGATTTTGAGAATGTAAACAATATTAAATGCAAATGATGTATGACAATGTTTATATTCTGTAATGCAGTAATGATATGAAAATAATAATACTGTTATTAGATGCAAAAATAAAAATATTGTAATGATACAATAAAGTTTGTTCATACTTACCTGGCAGATATATATATAGCTGTATTTTCCGAAGTCCGACAGAAATTAAAAACTTACGACACACGTAGTGGGAGGCAGGTGGTTAGTACCCATTCCCGCCGCTGGGAGGCGGGTATCAGGAACCATTCCCATTTTCTATTCATATTTTTATTTCCACTGTCTCCTGAGGGGAGGTGGGTGGGTCTTAAAATATATATATCTGCCAGGTAAGTATGAACAAACTTTATTGTATCATTACAATATCATTTTGTTCATGAAACTTACCTGTCAGATATATATACTATAGCTGAATCCCACCTTTGGTGGTGGGAAGAGACAGAATAGAATTTTTAGGAAACATATACATGCAGATAATTGATATCTTGGTTCCTTACCTGTTAGCATAGCTGGCTTCGTGGTTACTGCCACGTAAGTCTTGCTTGTGCTACTAGAGTTGCCAGCGAGGTAGAGACCTATATAGCTGGTGCACTCAAGATGATCTGTCAACGGGGGCGTGACCCCGATGTGACTAGACCATTGACCATACCATGAGGGCAACGAAGTAAAAAACCACCTGGCCTAGTCTACCAAAGGTATCCCACTAAACTAGACTAAAGGAAGGGAGATCCGCCTCAGGCGGTCGACCCCACAACCAAAAAACACACAAAATTAAAAAGCTCACCTAACCACTAAAGGATAGGATGAGTGCTACCTCCTGCCCCCAAAACAGTGTTTGCAGCAACATATGGTCCAAGTGAAGAGCAACGTTCGTATGTTGCTTTCACCTCCCGCAGGTAGTGTGAAGCGAACACCGAGTTGCTCCGCCAATAGGTGGCACTCAAAACGTCACTGAGTGCCATATTTTTGTGAAAGGCTATCGAGGTCGAGATAGCCCTCACCTCGTGGGCATTCACTTTTAAAAGCTTCATGTCACTATCACTGCATGTGGAATGAGCTTCCTTAATGGTGTCTCTCAAGAAGAAAGAAAGCGCGTTCTTCGACATGGGAAGATCAGGCTTCCTGACAGAGCATTTTGTCTAAATAGAATTTGAGAGCCCTGACAGGGCACAGGACTCTCTCTGGCTCTTGACCCACGATATCTACCAAACCCTCTATTTCAAATGTCTTGAGCCAAGGATTGGAAGGGTTTTCGTTCTTTGCCAAGAACGTAGGGCTCAAAGAACAAACTGCATCGTAGTTCTTAAACTCAACATGCTTGCTTATAGCCTGGATCTCACTAACTCTCTTCGCCGTCGCCAGAGAAGTTAGAAAAAGTGTTTTCCTTGTCAGGTTTCTAAGCGAAGCTGAGTTGAGCGGTTCAAATTGGCTGGACATCAGGAACTTAAGAACAATGTCTAAGTTCCAAGACGGAACTCTTGGTTGAAGTACCTTCGAAGTCTCGAAAGATTTCAGGAGATCATGAAGGTCTCGTCTCTGTTATTGGCCAAATCCAGCCCTCTATGCCTAAACACTACAGAAAGCACACTCCTGTAGCCCTTTATCGTAGGCACCGCTAAGTGAACTTCCTTCCTCAAGTAGAGAAGGAAGTCTGCAATCTGGCTCACAGAGGTAGAGGTGGAGGAAATGCCTTTCTTTCTGCATCAACTCCTAAAAACAGCCCACTTGGATTGGTATACTGCAATAGAGGAAGGTCTCCTTGCCGTGGCGATTGCTCTAGCCACAGGTCTTGAAAAACCCCTCGCTCTGGCCAACTTCTGGATAGTCTGAACGCAGTCAGACTCAGAGCGGGGAGGTTTTTGTGATACCTCTCGAAGTGGGGCTGTTTGAGTAGATCTATCCTTGGAAAGTCTACTAGGAAAGACATGACCTCTGTGAACCAGTCGGTGGCTGGCCAGAAGGGGGCGATGAGTCATCCTCACTCCCTCTGATGCCGCGAATTTCCTCATTACCTCCCCTAGGATCTTGAACGGGGGAAAGGCGTATAGGTCTAGTCCCGTCCAGTCCCATAGAAGAGCGTCTACTGCCACTGCTCCTCGGTCTAGAACTGGTGAGCAGTACAGCGGAAGTCTCGTTGTCCTGGAAGTTGCGAAGATGTCCACGAGAGGACATCCCCACAACTTCCACAACCTCTGGCATACTTCCTGATGTAGGGTCCATTCCGTCGGCAGCAGTTGACCTTGCCGACTGAGGAGATCTGCACGGACGTTTTCTACCCCTGATACGAATCTCGTCAGGATAGAGACGTCATGTGCCCTCGCCCACAACAGGATTTCCTTTGCAAGGGTGAACAGGGATCGAGAGTGGGTTCCTCCCTGTTTCTTGAGGTATGCCAGGGCTGTGGTGTTGTCCGAATTGATCTGCACCACCTTGCCGGAGACTTCGTCCTGAAAGAACTGGAGCGCAAGATGAACTGCTGCCAGCTCCTTGAGGTTCATGTGCCAGGACACCTGTTCCCCTCTCCAGGTGCCTGACACTTCCTCCCCCCCAGGTGCCTGACACTTCCTCCCCCCCTAGTGTTGCTCCCACCCCGCGGAAGACGCGTCGGAGAACAACACTAGGTCGGGGCTCTGAAGCTTGAGGGAAAGACCCTCTGCGAGCTTCAAAGGATCTGTCCACCATCTTAGGTGTTCCTTCACCTCTTCTGATAACACCAGGATTGATTCCAAGTCGTTCTGGTGCTTCCAATTGTTCGCCAGGAAGAATTGAAGAGGTCTGAGGTGCAACCTCCCTAGGGAAACAAACTTCTCCAGTGAGGAAATGGTCCCCAGCAGACTCATCCATTCCCTCACCGAGCATGATGCTTTCCCCAGAAAGGCTGACACTTTGCTTAGGCAATCTAGTTGTCGCCCCTGGGACTGAAAAGCCCGAAAAGCCACCGAGTCCATCTGAATCCCCAGATAGACTAAGGACTGAGACGGGGTCAGATGTGACTTTTCGAGGTTTACTAGAAGGCCCAGGGACTTCGTTAAAGACAAGGTCGTGTGAAGGTCCTCCAGACACCGGTCTTTCGAAGAGGCTCGTATGAGCCAATCGTCCAGGTAGAGAGAGATCCTGACTTTGGAAAGATGAAGCCACCTCGCAATGTTCTTCATCAGTAGGGTGAATACCATCGGAGCAGTGCTGAGTCCGAAGCAGAGAGCCCTGAATTGAAAAACCTTCCCCTTCAGGACAAACCGCAGGTACTTCCTTGACTGGGGGTGGATGGGGACGTGAAAATACGCGTCCTGGAAATCTACCGAAGCCATCCAATCCCCCGGTCTTAAGGCTCCCATCACTGACTGAGGTGTCTCCATCTTGAACCTC
Organism: Macrobrachium nipponense; assembly: GCF_015104395.2. NCBI lineage: Eukaryota > Metazoa > Arthropoda > Malacostraca > Decapoda > Palaemonidae > Macrobrachium > Macrobrachium nipponense. The sequence continues at coordinate 170,696,958 of NC_087200.1, read as the reverse complement.
TGCTTGATGACAAAGAGGTTTAGGCTGCTGACATCGAGTACCGGTCGCCATTCTCCCGACTGCTTTGGCACCAGGAACAGTTGGTTGTAAAATCCGGGGGAGCCCAGGTCGGAGACCTGTTCTACTGCATGTTTTTCGATCATCTGATCTAGCAGATCATAAAGCACTTGTTGCTTTACCCCCCGATAAAAAGGTGACATATCCCTGGGTGTCGTAGACAGCGGGGGTGATTTCAGGAAAGGGATCCGGTAACCTTTCTTTATGATGTCCAATGACCATTTGTCCGCACTTCTCTCTTCCCAGGCTTGCGCAAACAGCTGAAGCCTGGCTCCTACCGGTGACTGAAGGACTTCTGTCTCACTTCTTGTTCTTAGAAAGCGCAGGGGCTCTGCCTGTGGAAGTGCCTCTTCCTTGAGGGGCTGGTCTCGAAGAAGATCCACATCAAAAGGGCTTCGATTTCTTGAGAATCGAAACTCCCGAAGACGAAGGGACCGCAGGTCTCCTAGAAGATTGTGCGAGGAGATCTTGTGTAGCCTTCTCTTGGAGACTGGTAGCAATGTCCTTAACCATAGCCTGGGGGAAGAGATGATCCGAAAAAGGAGCAAGGAGCAAATCTGCCTTTTGTAAAGGAGAGACGGATTTAGCTGTGAAATTGCAAAACAGGGATCTCTTCTTTAAGAGTCCTGTGCAAAAATGAGCTGTTAGCTCCTCCGAACCATCTCTGACGGCCTTGTCCATACACGACATTACGCTGGACAGCTCCCCCAGGCTAATCGAATCGGAACTCCTAGACTGGCATCCAGAACTCCCAGACACCAATCTAGAAAGTTAAAGACCTCTGACGTTCGAAAGAGGCCTTTAAGGTGGTGGTCCATTTCCGTAGTTGACCAGGATACTTTCGAAGAGGACAGGTGGGACCTCCTCGAGGCATCCACAATGCTTGCGAAGTCTCCTTGAGCTGACGAGGGAAGTCTAATGCCTACGTCTTCTCCCGTCTCGTACCATATGCCTGCTTTCCCACTAAGTCTTGAAGGTGGAAGAGCAAATGAGGTCTTTCCTTGAGTCTTCCTTCTCTCCATCCAGTCATGGACTTTACGAAGAGCCCTCTTAGTCGAAAGGGACTTCTTCATCCTTACAAACCCCGAGACTTTGTTGATCTTGGAAGATGAAAGTTGAGAGGGGGGAGAGCGAGGAGCTTCAGGATGAAAAGTATCTCCGAACTCAGATTGAAGAAGGCGGGTCAAGACCTGGTAGTCAGAAGAGACCGGAGCCAATGGTTTCTCATCATCAACTTGTACTGAAGCGTCGCTAACCTCTACTTCCGTCACAGGTGAAGTAGGAGGAAGCAAGGCTGAACCTAGACTTTCAGGTCTAAGTTTCCAAGAGGAGCATTGCTGAGAAGTAGAAGGCAAAGCTGACTCTTTAACTGGAACACTGGTTGACTCTTGAAGTCCCAAAGAAACTTGCAGATAATCCTCTAAAACATGTGGGTGACGACGAGCTTCTACATCCGCGTCCACCTGAGCGTCCACTGGCGCACACCTGGCGTCCACTGGCGCACACCTGGCTTCTACTGGCACGGGATTGGCGTCCACTGGCGCGCGTATGCCGTCCACTAAAGCGCGCTTGACGTCTTGCACGTGTTCGGCTTCCACTGGTGCACTCTTGGGTGTCACTGGCGCTCGCTTGGCGTCCGACCGAGCGTCAAGATCATGCTGCACTTGCACCGAAGAGTCCACACAAACATCACGCTCTCGCACTGCAGCAAGCTTACGAGCGGGTAATACCGCTTCACGCGAAGAGCGCGAACCATCTTCTTCGCGTCCTCTAGAGAGCCGCTGGGGAGCCGCACAAACTCTAGAAGGTGACGAAAGGGGAGAGAGAGACTAGCGCGGAGAAGGAGAGGGAGACTGTCCAGACCTCTTCACTGGTAGCCTGACATCCTTCCTCCGAGTACGTGGTTGCGTCCCTCTCTTAGAAAGAGCATCAGCAAGTTGTTGCTGCAAAGAGCGCAGGATCTTCTCAGTAGGAGAAGACTCCCTGTCAGGAGAAGGGCTGATCCTGTGAGAAGGCAAGGGGCGAGGGGACGCCTTCTTCCTTCTCCCAGGAACTGCCGAAGAACGCGCTCGGGAGCGACTGGGGCGCTCGAAAAAGTCATCATCAGATGACTCTTTACGTTTCTTCTGTGGCGGGAAGGCTGCGAAGACACTGTCAGGTGAAGTTCGCCGCTCGAGAGCAAATACTGGACATGAAGCGTCCCGATCACCAACGCTCCTTTTCAGCGGGCGTGAAACTGACTGAGAGCTGAGAGCTCCACCCCTTGTGCGGGGAGGAAGCCTCTGAAGAAGAGAAACACTCTTTGAGGAGACGTGCATGTGCACGCTCCTTGGCAGTCTGGGTAGCGTCAACAGAAACTGCCGAAGGCACGTCAGATCGGTGGGGGTTCCCCGTAACCCTCCTTTCGACATGCCCTCTCCCTGAAACCTGAGAGCCCGGCAGAGGTCTAGGCCTAGAGGCGAAATGGGGCCGATCTGACGCACCCTCCACAAACGAAGGGGCACTGCCACTGCACTTTGCACCTTCACTTTTGCCTTCTAAGGCGAGCACTTTAGATTCTAAATTACGAATCGACTCTAAGATTAAAGTAAGGGTATTACCCTCCACAGACACTGTTTCAGGGCCAGAAGGCAACACTACAGGGTTAGGAGAAGTGATTAAAGGAGGGTTAGTAGGAGAAACATTAACTTCCTGACGTTTACCTGAAACGCTCCTGGAGGAAGACCTCCTTAACCTATCACGCTCAAGCTTACGAAGATAGGTCTCATACGCCCTCCATCCAGAATCTGAAAGACACGCACATTCCTTGCAGCGACTTTCATACATACAATCATGCTCCCTGCAACTCTTACACAAAGTATGAGGGTCTACTGATGCCTTCAGTAGCCTACCTCTACATTCACTCTTGGTGCAAAACCTGGCGCTAGCCGAACTAGACCCAGATATCTTATTCAAAGAGAAATCAAGCCAAAATCAATCAATTCCACAAATAACGTGTGCCTAGCCATCGATCCAAAGTCAAGATACCAAAGAAATCAATAGGGGTACTTATAGTAGCCAAGTTTCCTAAATCCAAGACGGAGGTGCTGAAAACAGTTGTTTACAACACCGGCGACAGAAAAAATATGAATAGAAAATGGGAATGGTTCCTGATACCCGCCTCCCAGCGGCAGGAATGGGTATTAACCACCTGACTCCCACTACGTGTGTCGTAAGTTTTTTAATTTCTGTCGGACTTCGGAAAATACAGCTATATATATATCTGACAGGTAAGTTTCATGAACAAAACAACCTTTATTTAAGTCATCATTATTATAAATATAGTTGTACTGTTTAATTTTTGCAAATAATCACTTTTCTTCAAAAAACACTTTGATTTTTAATTTAGAAGTTGTCCTATACAACAAATATGAGATAAATTCATGAAAATTTGCGTGATTTTTGGCCTCGTCTTATCTAAAGGTTGTCTTATACGTGGAAATATATAGTAAGCCTTTTTTTCACATATGGAAAGTTTCTAGAATTAATTTACGCTAAAAAGAAGCAAGGAAATCGCTCCACATTGAGTTAAATACAGCGAACTAATCTTACCTCTGCCCTCAGATGATTTTTCCAAAACAAAACATGATCTGTTTACTTGTATTTCATAATACAATAGTTATATAAGACTACATACAGTACTATTGGATACAGCAAAGTAAAGAATAACTTTGTAAAAGAGCCAAGGAAATTATGCATATTTGTTATGTTTGTATTTTATGAGGCGATCTCAGCACTTAGCCTAAGCCACCAATAACCAGACAACAGTGCTATGGAGGGTAAAACCCGGTTATGAATATACTGAACAAGGGACGTAAAACTGAAATGTTGGTAACCGATACCAAGAGTAAATGGGGGCTGCCTGTACATGATTTACACTGCGGGTTAAGAGCCGCATTATCATAAAACTGTGTCACTGTAAACATTCAGTATTTTCTATATGGGGATTAGATCAGGTTGGCTTTCAACAAAACAGCATACACCTTTCAATTTAATAAGAAAACTTCTGAAAACCACAAATTTACTGATCTACTGAAAATACCTAGCACAAAATGTGGGTAGTGCATGGGTAGGATAACAAATAAAAAAAATATACATATGCTATAATATTATATATATATATATATATATATATATATATATATATATATATATATATATATATATATATATATATATATATATATATATATATATATATATATATATATATATATATATATATATATATATATATATATATATATATGTGTGTGTGTGTGTGTGTGTGTTTGTTTGTACACTACAAACATATTCCCATTTTCCCATTCTCATAATTTAAAAAAATTAATTTTTAAGGTACTAATATCAAAGCAAAAACGTGTATATCTTATATTTCACTAACTATACAATTTACTTTAATATTTTAAGTGTCCCAAGAAAGTAATAACATTGAAATAAATGTCTTCTACAAACTGTTTTCAATGAAAGAAGCTATGCCAAATCAACGACTATAATTATTACATGAAGTTTTTCTTGAATGCACATATAAGTTATAGCTTACCATTCTCTTTTCCTTTGTCACTATCACTCTTGCGTGTGGGGATCAGTGCATCTAAACAGAGAGAGAGGTAGAGTAATAACCAAGACACTAAATGTGTGTCAACCTGAGAGTTAACATTCTGCCATGGCTGCCACATATACTCTGCATCAGCAGCTGGGGGAACTTGGTTGCCAGACATAGGACTGGCAGTGCCATGAAGTTGAGAAGACAGCACTCTTAAAATGGCATTTATAACCTGGCTACCTCGACCACTACCAACGCTTTTCTGACCAAGGAAAGTGAGTAGTGCAAACACTCTGCAAAAAAAAAGTACATACGAAATAGATCAAAACAAATTTACTAGATGTATTAGCATGTCAAGCAAATTTAAGGTACTAAGTAACAAAATTCATATCTCTCCAGGCTAAATTTTAAATATTTTTCAACTGATATTTCATATTTCCATCTCAAAAAGAGAGCACTGGTCTTTACCTAGTTGCTGGAAAGTGTAATGTATTGCTAGAAGAAAAAAGTGTAATCATGGTGTTAGCCAGGAAATCGCCCCACCACTGCTGTCCTGCACACAGACGAGCAAGCAGGGATGCTACACCTACTTGTGCTCCTTTGGGACCACGTAGACAAACTTGCTCAACTAAGACTTTTGCCTGTTCTGGGCCACACCATTCCATCAAATTGTGTGGAACCTAAAATAAAATTGAATTCATTAATTATCAAATACAACTTGCAAGAGCCAAAGGAAATTTTTGAAATTAGTACAGTTGAACCTCTAAAAACCAGCATCCTATGGTCAGCTGCCTTTAGTTCGTTGCACCACCAACAGGGTGGCGCCATGTATTGTTTACAGCTTCAAGACGGCAGAAATTATGCCATATCTCCTTTGTTTTTATGAAAATAATTGTTAGTAACGAAAATATGTGAAGTCGAATATGTTTTTTATATTAACTTTAAACCAATATATTTTTTTACATATTTCAATTGAGAAGGCTTTACCAAGTCAAAACTTTTAGTCAAAACAATGAGACATTTGGCAATGCACGAATTCCTTACTGTGTGTGTGCTTGAAATACATTTGATAATACCATTTTGATATTATCTTTTATGTAACTATTTTCCTATTCAATATGCCACCCGTGAGATCAGATGATGCAAGAGATAAAAAGTGCAATCATACATCTTTATCTATGCTAGAAAATGTCTATTTCATTAGTGAATGGTTTAGTGTTAATTTTCATCAATTTATGATTGTGTGCTTTGTTTATGTTTTGAAGGCGACATTCAAATGCACTGTAATCGCTGAAGTACGTTATTGTTTTCATCTCACTACCCTCCACAATCAAAATAAACAACAAAGAAACTAATAGCGATAAGTATGAAATCTACAATATGAAAGTCAACAATAATAATGTGCATATTCTGAAAAGTTTGGTAATGTAGTTGACTTACGATTATGCCAACTCAGGAATGTAAAGAAAATTATACAGTATAAAGTTATAAAATTATGAAGTTGAAATATATAAGTAATAAAATGATAAAAAGCAGTGTCATAACTTAGCCAATTAGTAGGCTAAGTCAGAAACTAGGCTACTTCTATGTGGAGGAGCTTCATTTTTTAGGGATGTATTCTATATTCCGGGATTTTGTGGTCCGGCAGTGGCCTGGCCCAAAGGTTTCAGGATTTAGGAGGTTGGACTGTTTATGGAATTGTAATGTCACAAAACAGAACTACATAGGAACACAAAAACTTTTTCATTAAGAACACTACCTATCCCTCCTTTAGCAGTTAATAATGACAAGAAATGGTCAGTGATCTTAAAGCTAAAGTCTTGGGCTGACATCTTTTTTTTCTTGGTCCAGGTGAGGTTTCCTTAGTATTTTCTAATGAAGCAGCCTTCTTTTTTTCTCTCTTTCTCTCTTGTAAATGACAATTCAGTAGGTAGGTAGCCTATCTGTGTTTACCCACAGCCTACCTTGGTTTTATGACCATTAATGTATTCTTATACAGCTTCTTTCTTATTAGTTGTTACCATATTGTAATAACATACACAAGATACACTATTTGTGAACCTAGCCTACGTAAATCAAATAGAATTATAGCTGTATTTAAGATAAAGGTAATGGTACAATACCGTATTGTAGAATATTATGTAATATTTTTTCATGTAATTATGTAATATGTATTACATAATTACATTATGTAATATTTTTTTGTTTTCCTTTTGAGTGGCAGATAAAAGCATCATATAAACATAAAAAAATTTCCTTCTCTCTTTGGCTACATTCAAAAAGTATCATTGCTCTTTGTAGCAAATGAAAGTTTACTCGTTTGTCCAACTGCAAACCAGTCCTTGCTATTCATGCTCACAACGGTTGCTGTGTGCTTGTGTGTCACAATCCTTTCCCCTCAACAAATGGCAGGTCTATCTTGCAGACTACTATGACTACTATAGCAGACCCGATCAGGCTGCAAAAACACAGAATGGACTTTGAAAAGAGGACGCACAGGAGTCAGGAATGCAGTGATGGTGAAACCCTGTCATGAGAATATTGAACAGTCGACTTTGATCTGAACTGATGGTTGCTGCAATGAAGTTTGTAGGTCTACATGAGGTTGCAGACTTTAAGGCATCTGCAGGTCGGCTGTTTCAGTTCAAGATTTAACATGGGCTTCAACATGAAGACTCAGGTGAAGTTTTGGATGTTTCTGAGGAGGGAATGGAGGAATTTTGGCAGACATTGGAAGACTTGATGAAAAGAAAGGCCTTGTTTTGAGACAAATCTTAGACTCCTTGCCCACTAACAGCTTCGCTGATAAGGAAAAGTGGAAACCTTTCCAAGCAACAAGTACCTGCTTTGTTATGTACAAATGCCTTTGTTTTGCATCAGTGTAAATAATCATAATTGAACATGCAAAGCAACCACATAGCCTATGTGGGTTGGTATACTCCCAGTGATTTGATATCTGGCAAAGGCTTACTTCACCTTCAAGATCATTTCTTGATTTGTTCCATATCCAACTGTGTAAGGAGGTTGTTCATCATCATCACACATGACCTTGGAACTGCTAGACACAAGGTGAAAGCTTTCCTACTCCTTAATAATGTGCCTGCACATCCTGCCACAACCCCAGTTGGTTGGCAAGAAAAGTCATATTAGGGTCATTTTTTTGCCTCCTAATATGACTTTACTCATTCAGCCAATGGACCAAGGTGTTCTTGTTGCCATGAAATAGTAATACCAGAAGCAGTTCCTGGGGAATGTGATGGTGGTGTTCAATGGTGAACATGAGAACGAGCACAGGTTGGATACACAGGGGAAATGGACTTTGGGGAATCTGCAAAAGTATTTGCTGAAATCTGCCATCAGCAACTTTGCAGATGTTTGGAAAGACATCACCATACAGACCCTAGAGCATACTTGGAACTGTATCCCTAAGGAGGAAGAAGGCATGATTAACTTCCAAGGTTTTGAAGTGGAAAATTTATGTGCCCAACATGCCAAGGGAGACACTGTTTCTGAGGATGTTGTATGGGAATGGTTGGACAACAACGCTGGGGATCCTGGATTCCAACTTCTGTCTGACAGTTAGATAGCTCATGCAGTTGCTGCTGGTGAGATGGAGCAGGAAGCACCTTAAAATGACAACCACACCAACAAAGATTCTGCATTACAACCAGGGCCTTCATATAAACACATGAAGATGGTCTTCCAATATATTTATTGAAATTATGAGAAATCCCAATATCAACTGTAACGACAATTTGCTGAAGGCATTCAAGAGATGCAATGGATGCTGACTGTAATGTAGAATTGTCATCCTTATTGTCAGAGTACAGATACTCCAGACCCTTAACCCCCGGCACCAAAGCCTAGCACTTCTTTGGCAACTCGGTCACTCGTCTCAGAAATGCAGGAAAATACCTCAGCACCCTTTGTTGACATGCCAGGTTCATTCAGCCACCTCTCAAAGATCAGAACTATCTAGGCATGTCAATGCCTTTTATCTCTTCATATGACCCTGAAAAGGTACAGGAGGTACAGGACCTTGATACAATGGTGCTGGAGGAGGGGGGAGAGGACTTGTAAACCTACTTGTAAGTTTTTTAAGTCTGGCAATTTTAAGCAGTTTGGCACTGCACACAGGTAACTGAGAGAAATGTTTTTATTTTTTTATTTTGCAAATAGTATATTATTTTAGTCTGTACACAAAATAATTAAACCTTATTCATATAGAAAAAGCCCACAAAGGGCCACTGACTTTCAAGTACTGGAAGATAGGGAAATGCAAAGTGAAGAGATCTCACTTATTAAAAAACTAATAGACAAAAATATATTAAAATGTAAGGAGAACAGTATTTGGGCAGTAATGTACTGCATCTTCTCTTAATCTTTTCAAAGTTCCAATTGCACAACATCCTCAGGGAGACAGTTCCACAGTCCAATGTTGTGAGGAATCATCAATGGTCCAAGTGATAACTGCTAATACAGTAGACCCCTGGGATTCACAGGGGATAGGCACCAAAACACCCACAAATACTTTGCTTATAACTACCTATTTTGATAGCTAAAACACCAAAAACCCACTCTAAAAATGCTTATAACATGACAAATTTTTTAAGACGATTTGTATTTTTCATAGCTACAAACCTGCGGTCTTAACAATAGGATAATTTCTAGGGCCTAGCTGGATCCGGTTAATCCTCTCTTGGCCTTTACCCAGTTCATTACCCATTTCGCTTGTGTTTACTGTGTGTGTGTGTTTGGCTGATATCATGGGTTCTTCTGTTCCTTCTCGGCCTCGTCAACGCGTGCCCCGGAATTCCAGGTTTTCTGTGTTCTCGTTTTTTGGCTTCGGCGGCAACTGATCCCCACATCCATGTGTAGTAGGTGCCGTTCTAATTTTTGTACTATAACAAATCATTGCACAGAATGCCGGGGCATGGCCTAAAGAGCAGTGGAAATTGTTTTATAGCAAGAGAGAGCATCGGAGGGTTTCGACTCTTCCTTCTTAGGAAGGTTTTTCGTCTGTTCCCAATGCTTCGTGCCCTGCAGTATTCACCCCCAATAGTAGCATTGTTCCTGTGTCTCCTTCCTTTTCTTCCATTGATTCATCGCTGGAAGTATTGGGAGGCCACCAGGCTGATTTTTGCAATATCGCCCCTTCTTCAGGAGTTAATTTGATTCCCGGGAAGGGGGAGGTTTTTTCATCATTCTCATTTATTCCGGAGCCAGAGGCGTCCAGCATGGTGGCGATTTGGAAGACACCCGGGCTAGAGGGTCCCCCGTCCTTGGAGGGGTTGCTAGCACACTTTATGGAGGCTCGCTATCCCCCTCCTCAGGCTGGCCAGGCCATCCCCCCCTCGTCTTCATGGGTAGCCGAGGTCAGCTATCTTGTATTGCTCCACCAGTGACTGTTGCCGCTTCTTCGAATCGAAAGGAAGCCATGGCGTCACGGGATCTGTCATTGTGTATTCCTCCGCCAGTGGCTTCTGATTCCCCTTCACACCGGGGGGAAGCCGTGATGTCATCACCTCTTATGACATCATTTTCATCGATGATGTCACTTCCAGTCATCGCCTCCGCACTGCCTCTCTCAGCCGTGACTTCATCTCTGCTGCCCAGTTCACTACATCCCCTTCCAGGTCATCGGAGCCTTCTCTTGCAGATCAGTCTGAGGTTATATGCCAGCCAGTGCTTAAGAGATGGGACTCTGTTTTGGATGATAAGTTAGCTGCCTTGTTGGTTGGGAGGACTGGAAGGAAACGTATTGCATCGTCCCCGCCTCCTGCGAAGAGATCACATAAGAAACCAGTGCTGTCTTCCTCTCCCTCTTACCCCTCTATGCCACATCGGCGTATCAAGCGTTGGAAGGCTAAGGACTTTGCTCTTTCTTCGCTTATGACGGAGGAACAATGTGGATGTGTTCTCGAGTGTGTTGGTGTTTCAGAGAGTGTTGGTGTTTCGGAGTGTAAGTGTATCTTCCCTTGTGCAATCTGCAGTAGCTGCTTCGTCCTCTGCATCGAATAGCGGACGTGTTGCAACCTCCCCCGTCCGTGCACATCACTAGCGTGTTGCAACCTCCCATGTCCAAGCACACGATGCAAGTGCTCCTTCTTCTCCAAGGCCTATTTGTCTCCGTAAGGATCTCAAAGTGCCTGTCAAGAGGTCGAAGGTGGTGATCGCGGAGTTGGTGCAGCAGAGTGTTTGCCTGCCCCTCTCACTGATGCCTCCAAGAGTTCGACTCTTGGGGATTCTCCTTCGATCTCGAGTGTTCGGGATTCCTCTCCAACTCACGTTCGTACGTCTGCCACGCCCATGACCATTCAAAAACATGTTAATGAGTCATCTGTTGGAGGAGTACGTAACGATGTTTCTAGTGTTATAGTAAGTTCATCTCAGGAGCCGACGCATGGACCCAGCCCAGACAGGTTAGTTGGTGTTTTGGGGTGTATAACTGCCTATTTTAATAGTTTTATCATGTAAAAATGTATTTAAGTCACAAAAACATGAAAATACAGTAGTTAGTGAATATTTATCCAAGAAAATTTCAACAAAAAGGCAAATTTTCCACAAATAATGTGTATTTATGTTTCGTAGAAAAATCTGTGAACAGGTGAAGCCACAAATCAAGAACAGTGAATAGGCAGGGATCAACTGTTGTATGAAACAGAAACATACCACCACAATACTTGCGAACAATACTTAACTTTCATGCCGCATTTGCTGAAACTTTCATTGGATATTTCTCAAAAGTAATATGTAAGTTAAAAATTACATCTAGAGTAGTTTAAAGCTTCAGACTCATTCACCAAAGTCCCAGCCACCTAAAGGGGAGGATGGGGTGTAAAAACTGTATGAGATCTGCTAATCAATAGTGTTTTTGTTTCACTGGAGTTCAACCTCATATCCCACCGACTACACCATTCACTGATCCAGTCCATGTCCTGACTGAGACTGAGGACAGATTATTTCTCATATGTGGGGACATCACTACACCCACTAGTCTTGTATCATCAGCATACCAAACAATCTTGTTTTCCAGGCCAACAACCATATTGCTGGTATAAACCACAAATAATAGTGGATCAAGAAAACTATCCTGCAAAACTCCAGACACAATAGGTCTTGGTTCACTAAAGATTCCCTCAACAGCAACTCATTGCTGCCTGCTTGTAAGGAAATCTTGATGAAATCCTAGAACTAGAGCTTTTAACTTTAATAATTTGTGTACTTATACTTTTTTAAGAGACAAAATAAGAAAAAATTTCTAATGATTTACAAAAATATTCTCCAGCATGAGACTACTGCACCAAACATACAGTACCTACTGTACAGTGTTGTGTACAAACATAGTGTTTGTACATCTTGCTGTATGTATGGGAAAATAAGGTAGTACTTCATTCTGATTTAACATCATGTTTCCCGTTGAAAGTGTCTTGGTTGCTGTTTAAAAGCATATTTAGTATACATGATTATGTGGTATTAACAAGGTGGGGGGAGGGTTAAAGTTCAAAACTTTCATTTTACACTCATAGTGTTTTTTTCTTTACGATGTGAAGAAATTTCCAGCAGGGCCCTGGATGTATTAATCTGGATACAGGAGATATTAACATAAGAACCACTACCATATCCACAACCAAACTAAATGTCCTTAAGAAAGAAAAATGTACCTATAATTCTAGTATTAGCCATGATAGTTAATGAAATTATATAAACATTTACAATATATGCAAGAGTTCCTGTACAGATACTTCTCACTTAATGATATACCTGCTTACTGACTGCCTGGATTCTCTACACAATAGGTACTGTATACAGTACAAGAGCTTTACATGTATGTGCCAACACATACCTAACAGAGGTTATTGGTGCCAAAATCTGGTTATTGATGTCGATAAGCCCCAAAATTGCCAATTTTTGGTTATCGGTGACTTTTGCTAATCATTAAGCCATTGGAACAAAATTGTGTAAATTGAGGTATTACATACTGTACACATTTTATAGATATGGAATTTTTATTTTTTGTAAGATTTTGAAATATTAGTGTTTTAGGATGACACATAGAATGTAGAGCATATACGTAAGTCATTTGCAAATCAACAGGACTAGCATGGTATGTTTATGTTTGCAGAGTCTATTTTAATGTTATATACATACCAAGTATATTTTCATGACTATTAAAAATACTTTTTATCATGAGAAAAGATTTACACATTTCCAAATATTTCAGTAGTACTGTAATACATATATGTATTAATGTAAACACGGTAAAATTTCAATAACATATTTTTTTCTTAAAAAGTGTTCTAACCAAGCCAGCGATCAGCAGAGAAATCTGGAGAAGGGAAATTCATGCTGGGATTTTGATGATACTCAACACGCTATTGTTTGTCTGCAAGGCAGAATCCAAGAGCCATTAATTTTCCTTCGTGCTGCTTGGCTGGACCCTCAAGATCATCCAGCCAAGATGGGATTGTGGGAGGTCACACGCCCACATCTTTACCAGTTTACTGCATAGTAGTAGCATCATATGATCGGGTGTAATTGAAAATCCTTGTGTGTCATTTCAAAATCTTTGTGTATCTCAGCCAATTGTGCCCTAAGATGCCTCCTAAACGCCTTGCTCCTTCTAAGGCTTCTGGTACAGAGTCTAAACAAAAGAACGCAGTCATGAAGCTCGAGGAGAAGGTAATACTTCTCAATATGTTGAATGAAGGTGTAATTATGCTGCAGCAGCTTGCCACTTTAGCATGAATGAGTGTACCTTAAAGTACATCAAAAAGAAAGAGGCAGAGATATGAAAGGCTGTAAGTATGAGCTTCTTTGATAGTGAAAAAGTTTTTGTTTGTTTGTATGGTGTTTTTACGTTGCATGGAACCAGTGGTTATTCAGCAACGGGACCAACGGCTTGACGTGACTTCCGAACCACGTCAAGATTCGTGAACTTCTATCACCAGAAATACACATCTTTCACCCCTCAATGGAATGGCCAAGAATTGAACTCGCGGCCACGGAAGTGGCATGTCAACACCATACAGATCACGCCACAGTTTTGACAATGCATGATAAGACAATCATTAAGCTGGAATCTGAACTGGCATTATGGTTAAAGGACTACTGAAAGAAGAATATGCCCCTCAAATCCAATATCATTCACAAAAACGCGCGACAATTGTAACAGCAGTTTTCAACCACTGCAAAAGGTGACAATGTACAGGCACAGGAAGGTGACAACGCAGGGGAATTAGAATTCTTGGGCTTTGATGAACACACATTAGAAGACGAAGAAGTAGTGGAGGAAGAGCCACCATTCTCAGCTCCTCAAGGTTTTCAGGCCAGCAAGGGGTGGTTCCACTGCTTGCAGAGGCAGTTCCAGCAAAATATCCAGAGGCTTTTAATAAAATCATCAAGGAGAAGGGCTACCATCCAGAACAGGTGTGCAACATGGACAAGACTGGCCTGTTCTGGAAGAAAATGGCGTCTTGGACATACCTCATGAAGGACAAAGCCAAGGCCTCCAGATTCAAGGCCCAGAAGGATGGGGTTACCCTCCTAATGTGTGGGAATGAGGCTGACTTCATGCTGAAATCAAGTCTCATTTACAAGGCTACAAACCCAGGGCCCTCAAGAATAGCTGCAAATCCCGGGGTACTCAGGAATATGAACAAGACACTGTTGCCTGCATTTTGAATGCACAACCCTTAGGCCAAGATCACCAGTCCTTACAGATCACTGGTTCATTCAGAGCTTCATCCCTCAATTCAGGCAACACCTGAACAACTTGTGCATGGAGTTCAAGGTGATGTTGATTATAGATAATTCTGGTAGCCACCCTGTGGATCTTTATTACGAAGGGGTTCAGCTCAAATTCATCCCCACCAACACCCCACCTCTCTCCTTCAGCCAATGACCAGGGCATGATCCGTGCCTTCAAGGCACTCTACGCCCGGAAACCTGAAACTCCCCCAGCACCTTGTGAATGCAATACACTGACAAGGAACTTATGCTAAGAGAATCTTGGCATAAATTCATGATTGCCACGTCTGTCGTCACCGACCAATCATTGAAGGACATGAAGAAAGCGACCCTGAATGTGTGCTGGAAGAAATGGCTGGAGTCTGTGCATGATTATAAGGGCTTCTCTCCTGAAAAAATTAAACATTCGGACATTGATGAGGCAGTCCAGTTGGCAATGATTCTTGGTGGAGAAGGATTTAATGACATCATCGAGGATGAAGTCGTTGGCACCTTCAATGATGACCACTCTGACGCCAAGACGGACAAGGATTTTAGAAGACCTGATGATGTCTGCCAATGAAGAAGAAAGCATGCCATGTCTAGGGAGGAGGAGGAGGAGGAGGAGGAGGAGGAGGAGGAGGAGGAGGAGGAGGAGGAGGATGAGGGTCTGTCTTTGGAATGTCTGTCCCAACTTAAGAAGATAATTCAGGAGGCACAGGAAGCCACTTCAGCATGGGATCCTTACATGGAACCCTCAAGTGCTTTTGAATGCCCTTTATGCAGCACTGGCACCCTATAAACAAGCCAAAATCAGCATGAAGCAGTAGTGAAAGCAGCTGCCTATCACTATGTTTATCACACATAAGAAGAAGAATCTTCCAAAGCCTCTCCAACCCCTGAAGAAATGCCTCCCCAATCGCCTGAACTGTGCCTGTAGAAGTGCCTCCCGAAACTCCAGATGAAGCACCTCCTGAAGAAGGGGAAGAGGTGCCCTCGGATGAGATATAACTCAACTGCTTTGCTGTGCAGTCATATCATCATCATTCATCAGACTGCACAGCTAATTCATCATCAACATTCATCACTGGCAAGTACCCGTATTATTAACATACTCTTAATGGTATCAAATTATTTTAATGTGCATATATTTTTCTCTCTCTCTTGTCAATTACGTACATAACAATGGGTTGGCTTAAATACATAGGGGGGACTGGATTACTTTCATATGTAGGTATCAGCCATACGGTACGTACCTATATTTCTAACGCAAGATGTTTAAGATGACTTTGAAATGATGTTAATAATATCATAAGATTAATAAAGTAATAGGATAATAGCTTATGGTATATTTGATGTAGGATGCCAGTTTAAAGTATACACTGGTGTTTGAACTTTCAAGATAAGCAGTTTAAGCATTTTCAGTGGGGGGGTTTTTAAGTATTCGTGGATTTTAGCTATTCACAGGTGGTTGTGGTATGTATCCCCACGAATAAGGGGGATCGACTAACAGCTATTATTTCAAAAGTACAAGTCCTCAAGCCAAATTATTTTCATGTTCTATATTTTAAATAGCTACAGCTACACTTCCAAAATTAATCATTCAAGCAAAAAGCAAGTTTCAACTTACCGACATGCTGGGAATGGGAAGGGACAAAGTGAGGAGGCAGTTAAGGAGATACTGCATCAAAATGGCTAGTTTATCTGATGCAGACTTTGCAGCAGCAAGGAACTGCTGCTTACTGTCACTGTTCAAATTTGTTTTAAGCGAGTATGAATTCATAACATTTTCTCCACTCATGCCACCAAATCTTTGTAGCCGTCGCATTACAGAAACCACCAAGTTCAGATGCTGCTGTTCCAGCATACACTCCTAGAAGACAAATATAGTAAGAATGAAAATTCTACAACAATGACTCAAGACAATAATAAGCTGATAAATGACTTCCAGACCAGCACATGTAAATGACACCACCTTAGTGAGCAAATTATGATAAAAGGTATTTGACAAATTGAACACGTTCATTATCATATAGCATAAAAACCAAGAAAACCACCAAAGTTGAAACTCTGGCTAGATAAACAGACAGCATGCGAGATGATACATCTTGATTCTCTCACAAGCCAAGTGATTTTAATGTAACCATCTTACCTGATAGGCCTGAATAATTCTCCTCTCTAAATCAGCATCTCTTACACCAACACTAGGCATTTCTGCATGACCTGATGATGCACTGGATGGACCAGAAGGTGCTGTTGGGCTCATCAAAAGAGGATTCAGCAGTGATCGTAATTTACTACAAGCTAGACTGTAACGACAACCTATATCTTCCACAACACTTCCCAACACAGTCAGCTGAGTCTGTTGATAGTATACAAAGTGTACAAAGTTATTTTAAAATACTTAAAAACTGCAAACTATCTGAATTATAACAAATCCTTTGACATGTATTTCTCTTACACAATAAAATACATTATTTCACAAGATACTTCTATAAATATCAAAATGATCTATATTAGACACCATTGAATTTAGTGGCCATAGCCAGGCTAGTATGAGCACATGGTCATTTCATTATTTTAGAATCAAAGGCATAGTCATATAACAACAAGAAAATAGCCCACAAATTATAATTTGGGATAAACATTCTCTTACCAGATCAGCCACCATAACATGAGGGCCACAATGTTAAGAGCTACAGTTCTCTAAAAGTTTCCCTACTTAACAACTTTCAAATTCTTATAAAAATGCTAGAAGTAAATGCATTCATGTCAATATAATCAGCAGCACTACCAATGTTATATGTCAGTTTCCTCCTGCAAAATGATTTTAACCAAACCATTCCATTGTGTGCACTTTCTATCTGAATTCCTATCTAATCAAAGTTTTACAGATGACTTTTCCCTTTGACTGTCATCTCACAACTTCCATGTACTACAGGGTACAGAACCTATTAGACTTATTAACTTTTCACTCCTTCTAAGCATATGTTTTACCTTTCGATCTAAGTCTCTATTTTTTTTGTTTTTTGACTTCTCACCCCTCAGCACCTCCCTCATTTATACAAATTGTCTAAACATCCCACCAAGACCCTCTCCCATTTGCAGCCTTACCCTTACTGATCAATCACTGAAAACTTTACCTGTATGAAATTAAAACGTCAATTACATTCAATTCCAAACCAGCAATTCCTACTTAACTGCCCTAGGCTAAAACAGTAGTTCCAAGAAAAGAACAGAGGTTCTGTAACTGGAGAAGATGTAAAAAAAAAAAAAAAAAGAACTGGTGATAGAAGGGAGTCTACAAAGACCCTTAACACTTTCTCTGGTGAGCTACAAGGCATACACTAAGCTTTCTTGAACTACCAAGAAGTGCTATGAAGACTGATAAGTCAGACGAATTTGAGATAAATATTGTACCCAAAGAGGACTAGTAATGAATCCTTTCAAGATTATCAGAGCAATGGATAAGGGACAAAGGAGTAAGACAAAATCCCCACTTAACCCTTAATGGTCAGATACCCTCATATGAGTAAAAAAAAAGAGGTTTTGGGTAGTGGAAGGACTCACTCATAATGAGTATCATTATTACACGACATCGATTTGGGTGGGAAACTTTCCATTACTTCTATAGCCCATACATTCACTAATGGCAACTTTTAGACTGTTTTAGATCAATGAAGTAGGCTACTCATAAGTTAGTTGCGATCTTAACTTCAAGGGGGCATGATGTGTTTCTCTTCCTCCCATGATATCTTTTTTAGTTGTGATCTTAACTTCAAGGAGGTATGTGTTTCTCTTCCTCCCACAATGTCTTTTTATTTATTTGCTCATAAATATACGAAGGGGTTGCTGTTGGTTTTAGTTCTTATCTTTTATGAAAGTATGTCAGTTATAAGTGTAATTTTTCAGAGAAAAGTGCAAAGAAATATTACAAAAATCATGTATAATCCAAAAAACGTTACTGCGTCTTTGATCTTGGGAAATTTGTGTAAATATTTTCCAATAAATATACTCAGAATTTGGAACTGATTTTAGTTCTTATCTGTTTTGATATTGTTTGAGCTGTAATTATAATTTTACAATATAAAATTATTTGAGAAAAAACTTGTATAACTGGGCAAATAGTTTAAATAGTCTATTTCAACTTCTCATGGAAAGTAGGTAGAATCATTTTAGAATTTTTTTCTTACCCCATGTGCATTTGCATATCTTCCTCACTCATTCTCTCATCCACACAATCATCTTAGGTAAGATACAAAAGTGCTCTGTTAGAGGCAACTATGAGTTACACAACCTGTTGGGCAGCCACAACAGGACCTAGGGAAAATGTGTCCGCAGATCTGTTGGCAATATTGGCGTAACCAAGTACCAGCGCTCAGCACTCTATGTACAGCCAAGTTCTTTTTGAAAGTCAGAGAGGGACCAATACCCTTAACGTCATGCGCTCTACCCTGCACAGATGTGGTGGTGGAACCAAGAGTCAACTATGCCTGTCTGATGGCTTCCCGTATCCAAAAAGAGATAGTACTCTTAGACACCTCTTTCTTGTACGGCCTGTACTAACAAAAAGTCTGCAGCAGCCTAGTCTAAGGTGCTGAGTCCTTTTAAGATAGCAATGCAGGGCCCAGACAGGGCACAACAAAAGCTCTTGAGCATCACCACCAACAAGTCATTCAGTGATGGAATGGAAAACAAAGTGAACCTGTCATCATGCACAGAGGGATTTTGGGTCTTGGGCACGAATTCCAGGACAAATTCGAAGGACAACGACCCCCAACCCCTGGTGTGCTTCACCTCATAGCTCAGACTGTGGAGCTCTCCTACCCTCTTGGAAGATGCCAAAGCCAGAAGGAAAACTGCCTTGAGCGTCAAGTTCCTGTCAGATGAGCGATGCAAGGGCTCATATGGACTCTTAGTGAAGCTCTTGAGAACCAAGGAAACATCCCACGTCAGAGGCTTGAGCTCTCAAGCAGAACTCGACTGCTCAAACCCCTTAACTGGCAAGGAAAGTTCCCAAGAAGAGGAGATGTTGATACCTTTAAGGTATAACACCAAACTCAGGGCTGCCCTGTAGCCTCAAATGGCAGAAACGGACAAAAGTTTCTCATCTCTGAGGAAGGTTAAAAATTTGCTATTCGCTGTATAGAGGTTGCAAGTG
Source organism: Macrobrachium nipponense (assembly GCF_015104395.2). Lineage (NCBI taxonomy): Eukaryota > Metazoa > Arthropoda > Malacostraca > Decapoda > Palaemonidae > Macrobrachium > Macrobrachium nipponense. The sequence continues at coordinate 170,677,426 of NC_087200.1, read as the reverse complement.
GAGAAGAACCCTGTTTACGACACCAATCACAGTAGATCGCTTATTGCCTTGGAAACGGCAGAGGTCGACTTTCTGAGACTGCTGGACATATGCCCTGCTGTCCGTTTGAGAAAAGCCTCTTGCTTGGAGGAGATACATGATAGCCTCCAACCATGAAGAGACAGGGATTTTACTGACTGGTGGAACATTTCCGCTGACACAGGAGATGTCGCCAAGGGAGAATCTCCCTCGGAACCTCTGACAACAACGACAGCAGATCTGGAAACCATTCTGCCTGAGGCCACAGAGGGGCTACCAAAGTCATCCTGAGACCCTATGAACTCATCGGCCCGTTCAGTACTTGACGGATCAAACAAAATGGAGGGAAGGCATACACCTCCAGGTTGTCCCAGGGATGTTGGAATGCATCCTCTGCCTATGCTAAAGGATCTGGAACCACTGAACAGAATATCTCTAGCATCCTGTTGAACCGAGTCGCAAAAAGGTCCAGCATGGATCTCCCCAAAACCTGCAAAAGCTTGTCTGCTACCACTTGATGAAGGGACCACTCTGTGCCTAGGATTTGATCCCGACGACTCAAGTTTGTCCACGACCACACTCCGTTTGCCTGGGATATACCTGGCTGAGAGCTCTACCTAATTGCTGACCGCCCACTGGTGAATCTCGACGGTCAAGGCGTGAAGTTGACGAGAAACCAGGCCTCCCTGTTTGTTCACATAGGCTACCACCATGGTGCTGTCTGACATGAGAACGACAGAATGACCTTCTATCTTCTCCCAAAACTCCTTCAGACCCAGGAAGGCTGACTTCAACTCCAAAATGTTGATATGTTGCTGCTTGTCCTCCAAACACCTGAAGCGATGAGGCCGCCTAAATGAAGCTGCCCAACCTTTGAGGGAGGTGCCTGAGAATAGAAGGAAGTCCGGTGGAAGAGAATGCAGAAAGACACCCTTCAAAAGATTCTGGTCGTCCAACCACCAATGAAGGTCTTCTCTCACTTCCAGAGACAGAGGAACCACTAACAGGGGTGAGTTTCCCCCGCCAAGACCAGAATTCTCCCAGTCTCCATTGCAGAGACCGAAGATGAAGACACCCATGAGGGACCAGCTTCTCCAGGGATGACAACACTCCCAGAAGAACCTGCCCCTGATGAGCTGACTGATGTGGTTCCAACAGGAGGTTGTGCACCACTATCCACAACTTCTCCAATCTCTGATCCGACGGAAAAACTCTTGCAACTGTCATATTGATGACCATGCCCAGGTAGAGAATCCTTTGACTGGGTACGAGGTTCACCTTTTCCTGGTTGACTACGATGCCCAGTTCCAGACAGAACCGAAGTAGATGATCCCTGTCCCGCAGCAGCTTTTCCCTGGAAACTGCCAAGACCAACTAATCGTCGAGGTACCTAGGCAAACGGATCCCCTGAGCATGAGCGCAACTTGACACGAGAGAGAAGACCCTTGTGAACACTTGAGGGGCTGTTGTCAGCCCGAAGCATAGGACTTTGAACTCGAAGACCTTGTCCCCAAGAGAGAAGCGAAGGAACTTCCTGGACGTGGGATAAACAGGGATTTGTAAGTATGCGTCCCTTATGTCTATTGACAGCATAAGTTGCCTTCCCTCACGGCTGCCAACACCGAATGCTGGGTCTCCATCTTGAACAGTGTCTTCCTGATGAAGTGATTCAAGGTAGATAAGTAGATCACAGGTCTCCATCCTCCCGACACCTTGAGCACCAAGATGTGACTGACTGTAAAACCCCGGAGACGGACGCACAACTTCCTCTGTTCCATCCTTGTCCAGCATCTTCAGCACCTCTGGAGGCATCTTCAGCACCTCCTCCAGAGGAGCCAAAAACTTCAGAGAATTTGGAGGATATGCCTTCCTGAGCTGCGGTTTGTCCGACAGAGGAGGAGAGAAGTCGAATGGCAGTAGGTACCCACCCAAAGGACATCTACCACCCACTTCTCCACCCCTTAATTCTGCCACTTGGCCCAATGGCCCGCCAGGCAACGTCCCCCCCCCCCCCCCCAACCACCCAGCCCGCCCCCCCATGGCACAGGAGGGAGAGGTGCCTACCCTACCAACAGCCCCCTTTACCTATGCCCCTTGGGCCCCTTCTTGGCCTAAAGGAAAGAGAGCGAAAGGGACGTTGACCCTCTGACCTAGGCGAGTCGACGGGAAGGCCCTGCCGAACTCTAATTCCTTGATGGCCTACCAGGCAACGATCTTCTTGACTGCTGCTGGACAGGGGGGGGAGGAGGAGGAGCCGGACGTCTCCGAGGACGAGACTCCGAGTTAGACAAGGCCTGGTGCACCAGTCTGTCTTTGGTGTCAGCCCGACGCTGGCCTATCACATTCTAATCAGCAGAAGGTTAGCCCATACATTAACACCGAGGTGAGCCATATACGAAAATGCCTTGCCTCCAGACTGCAACAGATTGGCAAGAGAGGATGCACTCACCAACCCTTCTGGGGACCTGTCAGAAGCTATCTTGGCAATGACCACAGACCAGAAGTCCAGCCAAGAAACTGTGTGCAACATGGAGGCTGCCGTAGATTCCAATGCTGAGGCATCCTGCAGAGACATAGACGGAGCCCCCGACCTCATCTGCTCCAAAGTCAATCCCAGCTTCAGGCGAATGACGTCTGGGTTAAGATGGCATGACATAAAAAAAATAAGAGCTCGTAGCATCGTACTTCCTATGCCTCCTGAGAGGCCGGGGGTAGTAGCTTGACAGAGTCCCTAGAGCAAAGTGAACCGTCCTAGTCCAAAACAGAGGTGTTAACCTTATGCAAGACCAACTGGACAGGCCCCGACAAGGGAAGCTGAAGAGATATATTTGGGATCTGCGTAGCTCCCATTAAGGCTTCCAAGCAAGAAGGAGTGTAAGACGACCGAGCCTGAGACCTACTTTCCAAATTGTTGAACCCACGAATGAGATCAACAACTTCCGAAAAGGAAGACAAAAACTCTTTGTGTGTCTCCCTCCTCCTGCTCTGGCAACGGAGACCGACGACAAGAAGGATGTGTTGGCTCCTCTAAGGTACCTTCTTCATTAAAATTAACGGTAGGATCAGCAGCCAAACAGCCCGAAATACCAACTAACCTGTCTCGGCTGGGTCAACGTGTCGGCTCCCGATACGAACCCACTATAACACTAGGAACATCACTATGTTCTCCACCAACAGATGATTCATTAACATGTCCGTGAATGGTCAAGGCCGTGGCAGACTTATGAATATGAGTTGGAGAGGAATCCTGAACACTCGAGAGCGAAGGAGATCCTCCAGAATCGAACTCTTACAAACATCAGTGAGAGGGGTAGGCAGACACTCCTGCTGCAGCAGCTTGGCACTCACCACCTTCGACCTCTCGACAGGTGCCTTGAGATCCTTACGGCGACAAGTAGGCCTTGGAGAAGAAGGAGCACTTGCATCATGTGCACGGATATGATGCACAGACGGGAGGTTGCAACATGCTCGTGATGTGCATGGACGGGGGAGGTTGCAGCACACTCGTGATGTGCATGGATGGGGAGGTTGCAACACGCCCGCGATTCAATACAGAGGACGAAGCAGCCACTGCAGATTACACAAGGGAAGATACACTAACACTCTCGAGAACACGTCCGCGTTGTTCCTCCCTCGTAGGCGAAGAAAGAGCAAAGTCCTTAGCCTTTCAACGCTTGATACACCGACGTGGCGTAGAGGGGGAAGAGGGAGAGGAAGACAGTAGTGATTCCTTATGTGATCTCTTCGCAGGAGGCGGGGACGAAGCAACACGTTTCCTTCCAATCCTCCCAACCAACAAGGCAGCCAACTCATCAACCAAAACAGAGTCCCACCTCTGAAGCACTGCCTGGCATATAACCTCAGACTAATCTACAAGAGAAGGCTCCGATGACATGGAAGGGAGATGAAGCAAACTGGGCAGCAGAGATGACGTCACGACTGAGAGAGGCAGTGCAGAGGCAATGACTGGGAGTGACATCATCAATGGGAGTGACATCACAAGTGGTGATGACATCATGGCTTTCCCTTGGTGTGAAGGGGAATCAGATGCAACTGTCGGAGAAATACACAACAGTTCCCATGACGTCATCAACGGGGCTGATGCCACAGCTTCCCTCCGACTCGAAGAAGCGGCAACAGTCACTGGCGGAGCAATCCAAGATGGCTGACCTCGGATACCCACGAAGACGAGGCTGGGAGGAGGGAGGACGGCCTGAGGAGGGGGGGTAGCAAGTCTCCAAAAAGTGCGCAAGCAACCCTTTTAAGGATGGGTACCCCCTAGCCCAAGCGTCTTCCAAAGAAGGAAGAGTCGAAACCCTCCGATGCTCTCTCTTGCTATAAAACAACTTACCCTGCTCTTTAGGCCATGCCCAGCATTCCATGCAAAGATTCGTAATAGTACAAAAATTAGAACGGCACCTGCTACATGTGATGTGGGGATCGGTCGCCACCGAAGCCAATAAACGAAAACACAGAAAACCTGGAATTCCAGGGCACACACACATTGACGAGGCCGAGAAGGAGCAGAAGCAGCCATAATATCAGCAAACACACAAACACTAAACACAAGCAAAACGGGCAATGAACTGGGCAAAGGCCAAGAGAGGTTAACCACTACACTCAACCAGGCGGTTAAGAAAAGACTGATGCATTGGCTTAGGTGAATGGTCTTTAACCATTCTTCACCCGATCTACACATGCATTGCCAGATATCATAAGATTCCTTGCTTTCATCTGGTTTTTTAACCGGATCCAGCTAGGCGCTAGAAACTACACTATGTTAAGACCGAAGGTTTGCTTGCGTATGAACAAATTGTAAATACAAGGAATCTGTGGCATTTGGCATCCAATGCGTAACTAAGTCAGAGACCATGCTCAAACCTAGTGACCTATTTAGTCTTTCTTCCAACCCAGGAAAAGACATAAGAGGGTGTCTAAATGTGGGCAGTTAGTGTTAAGACCTCAGATTTGTTAGCTAAGAAAAATACAAATCAATTTAAAAATTTGCCATTTGTTCATACAAGGAACAAACCTTCAGTCTTAACATTAGGATAGACTCACACTTGGAGGGAGGTATCAGAATCCTGAAATAACTGGAGATTTGGCATACTTGATCATTCTTCTTAGAATATGATGAATCTAATGAAGAGGACCTAAGCCTTCATATTCAAGATATGTGAGTATCTAACACCCAGTCTACTGGGTTTAAATATAATGTAACATGTCCAGATTCAATGCATACATGGAAATAAAAGAGAACTATATCTGTTCATACAACAAACAAAGCCACATGAAATGGGTTTGTCACCACTCCTCACTACCCTTGCTGGAGAGAGGAGTTGAAGCTACTGAGAAGCAGATTTTTATGTTGTATGGAACATAAAAAGTACTGGATCACAGCCCGCAACCATCCTATAGCTTTTAGGAGCCGCATGACGTTCCAACGTCACTGATTATTTCATATAAGTACAGTCAAGCCTCGATTTTTATACGTTTTGGTTTTTGCACTTTTTTTTCTCTGAAATTTTTTCTGTGTTATCATACGTTTCCTAAGTTTTAGTACGCTTGGAAACACTCCATCCGAGGCCCAGCGCGTGACCGGTCCCTGAATCAAGTGCCCAAACAAAGCATCCCATTTTCTTTTGTGACCCATTCTGGCCTTGTTTCTCTTCTAACAAGCATAAGCATCTCCACGCTCTTAGTCTGCACTGCTGCACACGTATTTGTGTTTTGTGCCAATATCCCCATAAAACTCATTGCAAATTAGCCATCATGGGGCCAAAGAAAGCTGCAAGTGCCACCCCTTCGGTGAAAAAGACCAGAAATATGGTAGAATTAAAGAAAGAACTTGTAGCGAAGTATGAAAGTGGTGCATGTGTAGCTTATCTCACTAGGACGTTTGGCAAGTCATTGTTGACAATCAGCTATATCTTAGCAAAGACACATGAAATCTAGGCAGCTGATGTTGCGAAAGGGGTCCTATTATTATCTAAACAGAGATCACAACTAGTGTTGAAAAGCTACTGCTGGTGTGGATCTACAAAAAAAAAAAAAAAAAAACAGCTGGTGGGGAATAGTGTGTCTGAGGCAGTCATTTGTAAGAAAGCTATGATGTTGCATGCCGATTTAAGTAAGAAAATGCCAACTACAAGTGCTGCTTTTAGTGATTTTAAAGCCAGCAGAGGCTGGTTTGAAAAATTCAGAAAGCATACAGGCATCCAAAGTGTCGTATGGCATGGGGAGGCTGTGAGCTCAGATAAACATGCCACCTAAGAATTGTTCAGGAATTCAAGGAGTAACTTGAGGCTGAAGGATTCCTCCACAACAGATGTTCAATTATGACAAGACATGCCTGTTCTGGGAAAAAAAATGCCAAAAGGATTCCTCCCACAACAGGTGTTCAATTATTAGACATGCCTGTTCTGGATAAAAATGCCAAAATGGACCTACATCATGCAGGAGGAAAGTTCATTGCCAGGGCACAAGCCTATGAACAACAGGTTAACTCTCGTTCTGTGGAAACACCAGTGGGGATTTTAAAGTGAAGCCCCTATTGGTGTATCACTCTGAAACTCCCCAAGTGTTCAAGAAAAATAATGCAATCAAATTATGATGCATTAGTAACATAGATGCAGCTCTACCACAAACAATAGTGGAGGAAAAAGTGTTTTAATGTAAAATACTGGTCATGAATGAACACATTTTACTGTTGTTTTCACGCCGATAAAAGATAAATACCTAAGTCTTGTATTATTATAAATGAAAATAAACAGAATAATTTTACAAAAAAAAAAAAATGCTCCCGACACTATTAATGAAAAAATAACAATAGAGTTTATAACGAGACAGACATTTCAACTTGAATAGTTTCTAAAGATCATCTATGCTAAATAGAAGCAAGAAAATCGCTCTGATCGAGTTGAATAGGACAAAATAACCCTGCCTCTGCCCTCAGTTGATTTTTCCAAACCAAAGCATAGATTACTTTGTATTTTATTATACTATATGCGTAGTAATATGCGACTACATACAGTATTATTGAATTAAGTGAAAGCATAACTTTTGAAAGCATAACTTTTTAAAAAAGCAAAGAAAAGATGCATATTTGTTATGTTTGTATTTTATGATTGTCTTGGCGCTTAGGCAAAGTACCGATAACCAGACTACAGCGCCATCTATTAACAAACATAATAACTAAGTCTAGTTCACATAATTAAGTAAATTTTCAACTTAAAAACACCTCATGTAATGAAAAAATAACCTTGTCACATATGAATAGAGTTTCTAGACATTAATTTACGCTAAATAGAAGCAAGAAAACCGCTCTGAATTGAGTTAATATGGCAAAATAATCTTACCTCTGCCCTCAGCTGATTTTTCCAAACCAAAACATGATCAGTTTGCTTGTATATTTTATGATAAAATAGTAATATAAGACGACATACAATATTATTGGATACAGCAAAGTAAAGGATAACATTTGAAAACAACCAAGGAAAAGATGCATATTCGTTATGTTTGTACTTTATGAGGCGGTCTCAGTACTTAGCCTAAGCCAGCGATAACCCGACAATGGTGTTATAAACCCTATGAAGGGTAAAACCAAGTTATGAATATATTGAGCGAGCACCGTAAAACCGAAATGCCACTAACCAACACCAACGCTAACTGGGGGCTGTTTGTATATATATTATAAACAGGCAGTCCCTGGTCATCAGCAGACTCCGTTAAAGGACATCCGGTTTTATGGCACTTGTCCTGTGTCATAAATTTGGCAATTTATGGTGCCACAACGTGCTAAGTTCCAGCTATCAGCGCCAAAGGGCGGCAATAATTGTTATAGTACCATAACATACCTAACAGACGCGCCATTAACCGATTATCGGCGCCACAAATATCCAAGTTTGGTTAATGGTGGCTTTTGCTTAGCGGCACCAGGGACTGAATGATTTAGTTAAGCAAAAACAGACTAAACAGTGTAATATGCTAACCTGGGCTGTAATTTTATTTACTACACCAAGTTGTGGTTGACTGGGTTGCATCTGCCAAGGAAGGATGAGTGTATGACCATAAAATGCTCCTACTGGTATTCTGCACTGAGATGATGTATTCATCCCATACCTTCCAAGAGTTGTAACCTGTAAAAAGAGATAGAATAACTCTATTTGTAATAAAAATTCTCAGAAAAACCTTTGAATGAAAGGCAGGATCTTAGAATAAAAAATGAAATATAGAAGTTTCTGCATAACATAAGCTACCTTCAAAAATAATGTTACACTGAGTACTTCATTGGTTATTACAAAACATGTTAATCTTCTGACCTTTAAATATCGACAGAGAGGTGGGGGCTGCAAATCAGCCAGAATAAGTGGCCGCATTCCAATATCTGATGCTACTACCAATCTTTCTCCATCAGTTTCTTCTCCTGTCATCCATATGTCAATACTGAGTGAAACAAGATCACTACACGCTGGTATCACAACATCTGTGAAAATTAAAATTAAATGTAACTGTGCTTTTGCATATATTCCTAATTCAATTGCACAACTTCCTAATTCAATACAGTATGACAATATAAAAAAATTAGCTCACAGGAAATACTACCACAAAATTGAATTTCAATGACATACTTTTCAAAGTGAAACTCCATGATTAATAATCTATGAGAAAAATAGGAAGCTAAACTAACCAGTCAGCAAAACTGGAGCACCAAAGTCTAGTACAACAAAGCGACGAGCTCCTGAATGCATCCTTTCAATAACGAGCATTTGTTGTGGTGGTAAAGACAACAATTGTTGCCAAGGTGTGCCCATAGATCCCTGGACAACTGGAGGAACTTTCTTTCCTCCTTCTTTGTTAGCAGTGTGACCATTGGATGGTGTTGACGCTTTGCTTTCAAGCGAACTTACATCTTCCTCACTCTTCCTTTTGGTGTGGGATTTTTGCTGCTGTGATTCCTTTAAACTATCTGTTTCTTCCTTATCTGACGACGATGACAGCCCAAACTTTATTTTTGTTGTCACATCTGACCCAACCACACTCATTTTGCTTGCAATATCTGCTTCAACATCTCCATTCCCCATGTACTGTACAGAGGAATGCATCATATCATCAGAATCTGGCAACACACAAGAATTGAGACCTTCATGATCAGGTGTTGCATCTGAGCTACTTGAAGATATGGTACTGGTTTCATCTTTTACCTCATTTGCTTTTTCTCCATCATACGGAAGCAGCGTATTCACAGTCAGAGGAAGTGAATTTTCAGAAGCAACAACCTTGGTCAGTGTATGTGTGCGCTGTTTGGCCTGAAAGAATGAGGTTGGATTATGTGAAAAAATATGATAAAATAATTTGGAAGCAGTTAACTCACAACTCTCATCCTACCATCATATCTGTTATTTTGTATAAGTTCTTATCTACAGTACTTTCAAGTTACAACATAATTCCAATAACAAGCCTATTCAAAACAATAATTCTGTGTACCTTCTGAAGGCAATATTTCATTGAAGCTAACTGCTCACGGAGTGTCTGCAACTTCTCTTGGTATGTTTTAGTGGCCTTCTTTGCAAGAAGTAATTCTACTGCCTGATTCTTTATAGCCATGTCCTCAGCTGCCTTACGTAGCTGCAATTTATTTGTGTGTTAGTTCTAAATGTAATCTTTTAACATTGTGTTTTAAAAAAGCCATAGAATTCCAGTTACCACTTTTGAATAAACAAATTTCAGCTTGAAATATAATTACAGCATTATACTTTAAAGTTCTTTCATGAGTACTGCAGATGTAAGAACAGCCTAATCAAAATGTCTTATATTCCTTTATAACTGTATCATCACCTGCCTTTACTTCTACTTCAAATATTATTACCTTCCGACAAAATCCCTCCCACTCTTTCCTTAAAATTTCCTTATCTTCTTCGCTAGTCACTATTTTCCTACATAAAATTAAAGCATTTATCCTTCTCTAGCCCAGGACTTACAATAATGATAACTATCAAGTTCACTTTTAAATGTGCAAGTTCTAAAATGCTACAGTAACACCATGAATATTTGCCACTTACTTGGCCATAAAATGCTTTTACATGTACATCTTACATTATTCCACAGCTCTTCCAGACACTCACTGAAACCCCAACTGAGTCTTCCAAATTCCAGTAATTACATTAGAGCTAATTTAAATCTAAATTACTTCCTGGTAATTGATAAGAAGACAAAATACAAAACAAGATACCAAGGCCATACAAAGAGGATTAGCTTATTTTGTAAAAGAGCTAAGAAATTGGTTATCAACTTCATTTAAAAGGGGGATACTGCAATAAAGCATACTTTCAGTAACAACCAGAATAGAGAAAAAATCTTTAGTGTCAATGAAATTAGGATAAAAAAATTGGGTTAGCAATCCCTCCCAAAAAGACCTAAATTGAATTGAGAGATTATTCATTTACACCATCTATTCCCAAAATGCAGCATCATCAGTTTTAATACTGAACATCAAAGCTTATCTTAACCCTTTGTGGACAGATAGCTTCTCCGGAGTAATAATAACTGGTTTGGGATGGTGGACAGATTGATCCTGTAAGGAAGCAATATTAAGCACCATCGATTTGGAAAGAATCGGGTGGGAAAGAGGTGCCAATACTTCTATTGTCCATAAATTTACTAATGATAACTTTTACACTGGCTAAAATCAAGACTCGGCAGCTTTATGCAAGCTTAGTAGTGATTTTGACTTCGAGGGGAAAGTACTGCTTATCTGTCTTATATGATGTCTTTTTATACATTTGCTCATAAATACCAAAGGGCTGCTGTTGGTTTTAGTTTTTATCTTTTATGATAGTATGTCAATTGTAAATGTAATTTTGCAAAGTGCAAAATTTTTTTAGAAAAAACCATGTACAAATAAAGTTAATGAACCTTCATTCTCAGTACATTTACGTAAATATTTTATGACAAATATGCTAAGAATTTGTTACTGTAATTATAATTTTACAAAAAATAAAATCACTTATTAGAAAAAACAAATTAGTCAAATTTACAATTGTCTTGTAAAAGATGCCCCACAAGGGGTTGTAAATAGTAGTCATTTTCAACCTCTCGTGAAGCTGGGGAAAATGTTTTTGAATTTTTTTTCTTTCGCCTTGTGCATTTGCATAGCTTCCGCTTTCCATTGATGTATTTTTTTTAAATTGGCTGACCTCAAAGTTTAACCGGCCTGAGAAGCTGCATACTGATTTTTTTTACCCGTCCACTAAGGGTTAATATTGTGAGTTCTGTTCCATGAAAAGTTGGTTTAGTTCCATAACAGCACTCTCTCTTTATACATAAATACAGTAACAAGCAAGATAGACACACTAAATAAAAATTCTACAAATTCAGAACATTATATTTCAGTTTTTGGGCAGGGATTCCACTATGCTGGACTCACACCCAACAACCACCACCCCCTCTTGCTTTACATAACAGGCCATCTCCCTCACAATCTAAATAATGAAATGTATTCAGTCTCAATTGATTGTACTAATGACTTCAGATCTTTGTGATTTCCAAACATGACTGCTTAAGATGGTTTTAAAGTGCATTACTGGTGATGCTAGTCTTGAAATCCTTGCCAACCAAAAGGAATAGGTAAGACCCTGATTCTGCTAAGGCAACAAAAAATCTAGTGATACTGGATAACCTTGTCAGATCTATAGACTAAAGACTGAGATGTATTTGTGAAACTGGAGATTCTGGAAGTCTTGTATAATAATATATCTGAAGCCACTAAAACATCCAAAAAAGATCAAATCTACAACTGAAGCTACTGCTTCAGTTGTAGATTTGATCTTTCTATCAGAGATAGAAATTTGTTTCCTTTGCTTCTATCCCTACAACAATTGAAGTTCTGTTAATGGTGAGTGCTAAGTGCTTCACATATACTTAAAGATGAAAACTGAACAAATGTTCCTGTGGACTGCATTAAAAAGACCTCAAGTGTCTAGGTGGAATTTTAAAAATTAACCCAGGAACTAGGAAGCACTAAACTATTCACATTAGGTAACTGATTACATAAAAATAATGGAGAATCTATGAATGCCAATCTTAAGGCTACTGCTATATTCCTACACGAATTGAAAAAAAAAAAACTACAACAGACAAAAGATAATGCCCAGAGTAAATTTTCAATGAAGGTGAAACAGTACTGTTCTAGAAGATGCCAAATTTCACTTTAATTTGTCAAATTACAAGGCTGGCAAAATGTTTCAAAGCATAAAAGGACTAATATGACTAATACACAGCAGCACTGTGATCAACTTTGGAGATGTGTGTCACACAAACAATCCATGCTTTCTCTAGAACAAAGTCAAGAATTAGCATCCTGTTTTCAAAAAAATGCTACTGATGTTAACCTGAATAATATCATGGAATGTAGAAAGTCATTCTTCAAATGCAATTCAGTTTATCATGTATGTAATAAATGAACTGAAACCTGACAGTCTATGCATGGTGGATGCTTTATTGTGAATGACTTTTAAACTGTTCCCTCAGATTGATGACAAAGTAAAGAAAATTTTGGGCAGCAAGCAAAGTAAGAAGACCTGGATTTGTTGTTACAATATATCAATTTGTTGTTACAATATATCAATAAGTACGAGAAAATACTGAAGACCATACAGAAGTTTTAAAAAAATAGGATTTAAATAACTTAAAAATCATTGATTGAGGCAGACAACGAAAAAACAGCAGCAGCTTAAGAAGAAAAACCAATATAGACATTAAAAAAACTTGGCAAGGCAATCAATGTTACACAGGATACAAAGGACCTTATTGTGGAATTCAATCCGTGAACAGAATGCAATGCCAAAGCCTCCAATGGTCAATTATAACATCTGCAACACCTGAAGAAATGCAAATGAAAAGAAAAAACTTCTTACCACAGTTTACTTCTTATAATTGTTTCTTTATTGTCTACTGTTCGATCAGTATTAAAGTGTTTTGAAAATTAACTCCCCCCCCTGCAGTATTACCAACCATCCAGAAAGCTTTTTTTTTTTTTAATTAATTTTCATTTGTTTATATCAAAGTTACAACCACGAAGGAAAATTGAAACACTGGGAGAACCCATGGCCACACCATCAACCTGTTTTTTAACAATAAATTATATTCTCATGTTGATGGTGTGGCCATGGGTTCTCCCTTGGGTCCATTATTCGCAAATTTTTTTATGTCCAGTTCTTGAACAAGAATTTTTGAATTCTTGTCCTGATTCTTTTAAGCCATTGTTCTACAGAAGGTATGTGGACGATACCTTCGCCCTTTTTAGATACAAATGGCAAGCTTCACAATTTTTACAGTTTGTTAATTTGAAACACCCTAACATTAATTTTACTGTGGAACTCGAAAACGGTAATTCCTTACCGTTTCTTGACATTTGTATTACTAGGGATCATTCAATTCTTAACACTTCAGTTTTTAATAAGAAAACATATACGGGACTTTCTAATAATTTTTATAGCTCTTGTCAAAAGTTTTAAGCTTAATGCCATCTCCACTCTGGTTCATAGAGCAATAAAGTATTCATCAAACTGGGATATCTTTCATAAAAAAATTGATTTTTTATCTAATATCTTCCAACGAAACTCGTACCCTAAGGATGTATTTTTTAATATTGTTAACAAACTTTTATCTTTGCATTTTAAACCACCCATTCCAATGATAGACGTGCCAAAGAAACTAATGTATGCCTCCATACCATATATATACAACAGCAAATTTTCACAACACCTGACTAGAATTATTGAAAGGGAAATTCCATGTCTAAAGATAAAACTCATATCTAACAACCCAAGCAAAATAGGTTCTTTTTTCTGCTTCAAAGATCGGCTGCAGCAGTTCATGCGATCTAACGTGGTATACAAATTTACGTGACCAGGATGTCCCAAAATTTACGTTGGATCGACTAGGAGGCTGCTGCAGATGAGATACTGCAGTCACATGGGCTTGAGTTTTAGGATGGGTCAAAAATTAAGTAGGCCTGAACACTCAAACATAAAAAATCACGCAATCAATTGCAAGATAGAGGTTAAGAAACAACACTTCTCTATTTTAGGCTCAGTTAAAGACTCTGATTACCTAACCACTATAGAGTCATTATATATCAAACGTCTTGTTCCCTCGTTAAATAGTGGAATTTCATCTTCTCCGCTTTATCTGGCATACTCAACGTTTTAACTTCTTGCCCAAGTCTAGTCATTCTACCTCTTTCCTTCTCAGCTAACGGTTGGTTGCGCCTTGGTATTTGTTTTTTATTTGTACTTTTTACCTTTTTGTTTTTACTTGTCAATTTTTAGTTCTTTTTTGTCAATTTAAAGTTAATTTTAGTCTTGTATTTTTTTTTACTATATTAAGAATCCTGCTCTTATTGAATGTTATTATGTATGTGTTTTTATCTCAACAGACTGAAGATGCACATTGTATGTGCGAAACGTCTCAATAAATGTCTCTTCTGATGTGGTTGTCTGCAATTTTCTGAATGGATATATATATATATATATATCTATATATATATTCTATATCTATATACAATCTATATATGTTATATTATATAATATAGTATAGTATATATATATATATATATTATATATGATATATATATAAGATATATAACGTAAATATTTATATATATTATATTAGTATATATATTATATTATTCTAATATATATATTATCTTATCTTATATTATATATCGATATATAGCTCTATTAGATATATCAGGCTATATAAGATATTAGATATCTATAGATAATATAGATTATATAGATATATATATCGAATATGTAGAGTATATATATATATATATATATGATATATATATATATAGATAATATAGATATATATAGATAGATAGATATATTATATATATTATTATATGATATGGATATATAGATAGATATAGATATATCGATATATATATATGATAGTATATATAGTCTATATATATATATATATATATATATATACACACACACACATACATACTACATACATACATACAAACATACATACACACACACACACAAAGTAAGGGATCTGCTCCAGCATGACATCACAAGTTGATTTCTGCCGTACATCGGTATTTTCAAGTTAATGGTGTTTTACTAGCACACATGGTGCCATAACTTGGCATAACTTGCCATAAGCGCCATTACCCTGATGTCTATTCTTGCCATTAGCACCTTCGGTGTCATAACTTGATACAACATCAAGTTATGGCGCTGTAAAATGCCATAAGAAAGTCGGTGGTGCTGTAAGTCCAGGACACTATATATATATCTATTTCTATATATACAGGAAGTAGCAGTATGACTTTTTACAGGAAGACACACTCAGAAAAGGGGTTGTTTGGGAAGGTGGATGGCCAGGGAAGGAAATTCCCAGGATGGGCAAGGAGTGGGAATGCAGTGAGATGGGTGAACAGGGGTAGGTAGGTATTTGACTTTACTTTTATTTTTGTTTACATTTATACTTCTTCTTCTTCTTCCATATTTCATAAAAGGATTTGCATTTATACTTCTTCTATGTTTTATAAAAGGATATTACAGGGCTGTATTGTAAATTGCTGTGAAATAATCACAAAAGAGAGAGAGAGAGAGAGAGAGAGAGAGAGAGAGAGAGAGAGAGAGAGAGAGAGAGAGAGAGAGAGAGAGAGAGAATGCCTGATACCATGCTCGGAAACAACCCTAGTGCACATACATACAGCCTATTAAGATGTTTGGTATTTCACAATTTATTAAAGGATTTATGTAACAATGCAGAGAGAGAGAGAGAGAGAGAGAGAGAGAGAGAGAGAGAGAGAGAGAGAGAGAGAGAATGCAGTAAGTAACACACCCTTATACTTACATATAGCCTACAACACACATGCAGATAACAGTATACGTAGATACCTACCTTTCCTTTCTCCCCCATCATTTTTCATTCTTTATTTCTAGGTACTAGTATATTGTCCTACGAATTTTACTTTACAAAATGATGAATAACTAAATCTAATTATGAAAAACCAATAAAAATCACAAAGTAAAAGAGGAAGAGAGTAATACAGAGAAAAAGTCTTTTGTGATGCTATTGGCTTAAAAGCACATCACTTAAACACATCATCAAACAACGTCACTTAACACATAAAATGTCATGTAATCGCTTTTAATTAGTTTATACATATACATTACTGTTCAATAGTGTATGGCAGAAGGTAATATGTTGATGGTCAAGCACTTGTGTTTTTTCTAAGCTTCCTTGCTATTGGTGGAAATGCATATTACATAGTGATTTTTTTGCTTTGTAATAGCTGACCACAATACAAGTCATAAACATATCTTTCAGTAATTGGCTACATGTATGTAGAAAGTATCAATGCCATCAGTAACAAAGTGTTTTCCCTCTTTGTCAATTCGCATGTGATCTGTCACTGTTTTGAACATTTCGGGGGAGTGTTCATTGTCTGAATTCCCCAGAGCACTTTGCTTCCACTGCAATGCCTCTAGCAATGCCGGTCACTGTGTTACTGTGCACAGAGGTGTGTACTATGTGTATGGCGAGGAAGGTCCTATCCTGCAAAAGCTTGATATTGATGAAAGAATCAAGGCTGTGAGGTCAACCAACCATACAATGGAAGAGTATGGCATTGCATGGGCAACCTTGCACAGTACCAAGACTTTGCAGGACAAGCTGAAATGTGCGTGCCAATCCTTAGGAAAATGTTGTGGAGTCAGTGCCACAAGGTCGTGGCAAAAGGCAGTTATAAGAGCACTCAACAGTTGACTTTTGATCTGGTTTCACCAGTGAAGGGCTGCTGGTGTGAACATACACAGTACTGACTTAAAGGCTGCAACTATGAAGTTCACAGCCTTGCATAAGGTTGTAGGCTTTAAGGCTTCCAAAGGCTGACTGTTGCAGTTCAAGATTCAGCAAGAAAATTTTAAGAAGTCATGGTGAAGCTTTGGATGCTTCTGACAAGGGAATAAATAATTTTGCCAAATGTTGCATGACTTGATGAGACAAGAAGGCCTCATTTTAGGGTAAATCTACACTTCTGAAACTCAAATACTCCTACCCACTATCACCTTGGCTGATGAGAAGGAAAAGAATTTACCGGGTCAAAAGCTTTCTAAGTAATGCATGTCTGCTTATGTGTAAGTGCTATTGGTAGCCATCACTGAAAACCAGTGGTAGTTGAACATGTAAAGCAACCTAGACAAAAGGCTTGGTTCACCCCAGGACCTTAGCATTACTAGACATCGGGCATACAAAACAGTTGGTTGGTGACAAAGGTCATATTAAGGTCATACATTTCCCCCCTCATATGACAGCACTCATTTTATTGATGGACCTTGCAAATATTGTTGAAACAAAATGGGTATACAGGGGAACGTTCCTGAAAGAAGTCTAGCTCCGACTTGTGCACAGAGAACTGTCTCCTCACTTGCAAGTAGGGCCTTTAGCAGAGAATTTTCTCACAGCCTTTGAGGGAAAGCGGGTATTTTCTCTGGAGCAGGAAAAAGATTTTGGTCTGGACCAAAAGGGCTGTCCCCTCAGAGGAAGAGACTTCTTTGTACTAACAGTAGGAGTTTCCTTTGGTCTATTGGAGGAATGAGGAAGAAGATTCTGAACTCTTCTTTTGCAACCAAGAAGCTATGTCAAGGACTGTAAACTGGAGAAAAAGGTGTTTCTAATCCAGCAGAGAATACAACAAAGCCGATCTTTGAGTTGCGGTCACTCCCTTACAGGTGTACGAGCAACAAAGCTTCCTCTTTTTCAGAGTTTCCAACAAATACAGGGAAGCTAACTCATGAGAGACATCTGTAATTCCCTGTCAATACAAGACAACATTCCCAACCAGTCTGAAGCAAAATTCTTCAGCAAGAACAGACAGGATCTAATTTTGCGAGCCAAGGTTCCCACTGCCCAATCAAGAAAACTCAAAACTTCAAACACTTTGAAAATGTTCTTCAGTGGATGTGCCAAAACCGAGGCTGAAAATAAAATCTTCACCAAAGTGAAGGCAGAACATCTGGCCACATCTACTAAACCTGAGAAATCTCCTTGGGAAGAGGCACAGATTCCCAAGGAGGGAGCTTCCTTAGTAGCATACGTGAGATACCTCCATCTTGAAATCCTAGAGGGAAGAAAACAAAAAGAAGTTCTGCCTTGATCCCACTTCTCAGCTAGCCATGCTTCTACATCCTTTAAAGCTTTTTTTGCTGAAGGAGAAAGAACCATCTTCTGTATGTCGGAAGAAGTAGAAGTAGGCATATCCATAACTAAAGTTGATGTGGGCAATGAGGGAGTGGTAGGCAAAACCCGCACCTTGTTGTAACTCTGCACAAGCAGGTGCTACCTGGCACTTGTAGACAGTGGACATTTCTGGCACCAATGAGCGCTTGACTGCTTCCAACATCATGGGCGCCGTGGGAGCTGCTGGATAAGCATCCAATTCTGAGAGCCAATCAGAAGGAAATTGCTCCAGAGAGTCTCAAGGGTGCAAGAAGGCCGCAGTACTTTTGACTTCTTAACAGGGA
>NC_087200.1:170501357-170653857 GCF_015104395.2 Macrobrachium nipponense | reverse complement strand
CTAAGAAAGATACAAGACATTGGAGGTGGACTGGTTGTTAAACTGTCGAAAAAGTTGTTTAACGAAAAGACTCGAGGATCAATAATTCATTTGGGCTGGAATTTTGACCCGTACTATTATATGGGACTGAAACTTGGGCACTTAAAGAGGAACAAGGAGGGACTTTTGGAAAGAACAGAGATGAGGATGGTGAGATGGATTGCTAGAATATCACTACAGGAAAGGAGGGAGAGTCAAGATATAAGAAGAATGTGTGGTATATGTAATGTAAAGGAGAAGGCTAGGGAAGCTCGTCTGAGATACTACGGCTATGTAATAAGAAGCGAGGAGTTGGAACCAATCAAGGGAGCTAAGAACATGCCAGTGATGGGGAGAACTGTGTGGACCATCTGCAGATCAGATTGATGGATGTGGTGAAGAGGGATATGGGTGAAGTTGGTCTGGGGGATAAGATGCAAGGAGTCAAGACAAATGGAGAAAGTTGACTAGAGTGGCTGACCCTGATATCGAGTGGGATTAATAAGGTCAAAAGGAGATGAATTGGCAGAAAGGTACCTAGTGAGTACAACCACCTAAGCAGAGTGCATCAAAACTGTATTTTCCCTCCTTCTCAAGACTACTATTCAGTCGTCTTCTGCATTTCTTCTCGATTCATTAACCCTTAAACGCCTATTGGACGTATTTTGCGTCGACGAAAATTGTCTGCCGGGTGCTTAATTGACGTAAAAACGTCAACGCTAAAAAGTTTTTTGAAATATTCGCGGAAAATATTATAGGCCTACTTGGCGAAAAATTTGGAATCACGCGCATTGAGGGATGCTGGGAGTTCACGGATCAAGCTGTTGTTTTGTTTACAAGCGTTACCCAGGCGTGCATGCGTGAATTTCTTTCTTCTCGCACTAAAAAGCATCAGCGACACATCTCTGAAATTATTTCATCACATTTGACGTAATTTTTACACCATTTTATATTAGCCGTTACACAGAGTTTTATATATGAAAATGTGCGCTATTTCATGTAGAATACAACTAAAAACAACCCATGCTTGTAGCTTTTATCAATTTTGAAATATTTTCATATAAATAATAAGTGCCAAAATTTCAACCTTTGGACAACTTTGACTCAACCAAAATGGTAAAAAAACGCAATTGTAAGCTAAAACTCTTACATTCTAGTAATATTCAATCATTTACCTTCATTTTACAACAAATTGGAAGTCTCTAGCACAATATTTAGATCTATGGTGAAATTTTGAAAAAAACTTTTTTCCTTATATTCGCGCGGTAACTCTTCCGAAAAAATCAGAAATTCTTTCGTCAGATTGTCGTAATGTTTGCACCATTTTATATTAGCCGTTACATAAAGTTTTATATATGAAAATGTGTGCAATATCATGTAGAATACAACTAAAAAATTCCCATGGTTGTAACTTTTATCAGTTTTTAAATATTTTCATATAACAATAAGTGCCAAAATTTCAACCTTCGGTCAACTTTGACTCAACTGAAACGGTCGAAAAATGCAATTGTAAGCTAAAACTCTTACAACCTAGTAATATTCAATCATTTACCTTCATTTAGCAACAAACTGGAAGTCTTTAGCACAATATTTTGATTTACGGTGAATTTTAAAAAAAAAGTATACATAAAATAAGATTTTATGTATACTTACCAAGTAGTTACATAGCTATAGTTTCTAAAACCGTCGACAGCTAGAATTTTTGAAATTTGCGGAAGCGCTAGTTTGTTTTGGTCAGGTGATACCCCCCGCCCACTATCGGGGGAGTGAGGAACCAACACCGTCCGAAAATCAGTTGTTTATGCCCTATTATCTATGTGAGGGGAGGAGGGCGGGCTTTGATCATGTAACTATAGTCAATTCATTAAGGTAGATTCTTGTGTCTATGAGACGTTTGTTTGGCGGCCTCTGATTGGCTGGTAACGGGAGGTAGGCCGCTGGCTCAGTGCATCATTATTTTCGTCTGTGGCTTAGAAAACTAGCAATATGTTTATATTTCTTCAATTATCTCACGCTTTGCTCAAGATAGGAAAGATTAGGTCATACCATAGGATTCTGTATTATTTGTGCACTAATCATCTGTTCCTAAAATCAATAAGACAAAACATAAAGGAAGTAAGAGTAAAAGTGAAGAGGAGCGCATTTAATTCTGTATACCTGTTTTTACTTTTCATCGGATTTTGCATCATTTACGCCATCAAGATCAAATTAAATTTGTGTTTTCATACACCAAATACACCCTGAATACGCTGGTGCTTTCAGATTTAAATTCATGTAATATGTGAAGAGAAAATGAAGAATATGTCTTATTATGTTGCATCCGTAAATGATTCAGGTTTGACGGTATTGCCGAGAGAATGGGAGCTGCAAGGCTCTGTTGCATGTTCGTCTCAGCAAGAGATTTGAGTTGCCAATTAGCGATATAAGGGTTGCAGTTTCAACAATATTTTGCATGTTGTATCATTACATATTCTGTTATTAAATATGCAGAATTCCCATTGTGACTGCCGAACATTTTCAATTCAATATCAAATAGTATGTCTGGACATATCTGATAACAAAAAAAATAATAATTAATGGATGCATCTGGTATCGTTAGCTCAGGTCTAGACGGGCTGTGGGGAATGCAGTCCAACAAAGAAGTTGAACTCTGTGGACAGACCTCTCACTCTTCAACTCAGCCTACGCTTTTAGTCAGGTTGTTCCTGAATATTGTTTCTAATTTTATTTTATGAATATATTTTCAAACAAAAGAGATATCGGAAACTTTTTTTGAGTGATATAAAATGATAATCTCAGTGAAGTAATAAACAACAAAGAATTAAGAAAGATTGACTTCCTTTCAGGCTGAGTCAAGTATGGATGCAACATAATAAGACATATTCTTCATTTTCTCTTTGCATATTACACGCATCTAAAATCTGAAAGCACTAGCGTATTCCAGGTGATTTTATTGTTTTAAAACACGAGATTTTATTTTTCCTTGATCGCATAAATTATACGAAATCCGATGATAAATGAAAACAGGTATAAAGAATGAAATGTTTCTCTCTTCACTTTTACTCGTTGTAATTCCTTTGTGTTTTATCTTTTTGATTTCAGGAAAAGATCATTTAGTTGTACATTTAATACCAAATCCTTTGGTATGATCAAAACTTTCCTATCTTTTGCAAAACGTGAGAAAATTGAAGAAATATAAACATATTGCTAGTTTTCTAAGCTACAAACGAAAATATGACACACTGAGTGAGCGGCCGACCTCCCGGTACCAGCCAATCAGAGGCCGCCAAAAAAAAGTCTCGTAAGCACAAGAATCTACCTTATGTGAATCGACTATACTTGCTAAGAATACATAAAATCTTATTTTATCATAAAAAAGTCATTTTTATGTATGCAACTTACCAGTAGTTACATAGCTGAATCCCACATTGTAGGAGGTGGGATTCATGGATATGCTCATAACTTTTTTAAATTTAACAAATACAAATATATATTTAGAGCTAGCATCCATGCAGATGCTTGTTTGGTTCCTTACCTGTTAAGAGAGCTGAAGAGTTAATTACTGCCACTGGAAGTCGCTCGTCTTCACTCATAGGAACGTGGCGGTATAGCCATGGCTCGTCCTCTAAACAGTGGGACCCATGCAGCTAAGGAATGTCCGTGGCTAGCATGGTCAACTAAAGGATGCCCCTGCCCAGGGCGCAGTACCAAATAACCAAATGTTACCAGAGTAAAAA
Organism: Macrobrachium nipponense; assembly: GCF_015104395.2. Lineage (NCBI taxonomy): Eukaryota > Metazoa > Arthropoda > Malacostraca > Decapoda > Palaemonidae > Macrobrachium > Macrobrachium nipponense. The sequence goes on along the minus strand of NC_087200.1, from coordinate 170,650,102 downwards.
ACATATCACCTCAACCATAACCATAACATTCATACACAACTCTACACTTGACTGAAGGGTACTCCTAGTACATCCATAGTACCTCCAGGCTCCCCTAAAAAACTCAACAACCTCGTTCAAGGCGAAGAGATAGGCTAGGAAGCTATAACTTCCTACGCACCCTTACCCAATGCTGTGCCCACCGCTAAATACGGACACAGGGTACTGCAATTTTCATATACTGTTTCAATATCATGCAAGAAATGCGAGGCGAACACTGATTTGCATTTCCAATATGTTGCTTGAATAATCGAGTCCAAAGAGAGATTGTGTTTAAACGAGAGAGAGGTTGCCACTGCTCTTACCTCGTGAGCTTTCACTTTAAGTTTATTAAGGTCGGTTTCTTTCACTTGTGAATGAGCATCTACAATCGCGCTACGTAAGAAGAACACCAGGGCGTTCTTGGGCGTTCTTAGACATCGGGAGCGCCGGATTCCTTACCGAACACCATAAACGATCGGATGGGCACCGAACCTTCTCTGTCCTTTGTAAATAACATTTCCGCGCTCTGACGGGGCAGAGCAACCTCTCTTCTTCTTCCGGTCCTACCAAGTCCGTGAGGTTTTTGATACTGAACGAACAAGGCCATGGTTTGGACAGGATCTCGTTTTTGGCCAAAAACCCCAAAGTTAATGTGCAAACCGCATTACCCTGTGCAACGCCTATTCTCTTGTCCATGGTATTTACTTCACTCACTCTTTTAGCTGTAGACAGGGCTACTAGGAATAAGGTCTTTCACGTCAAATCTCTTAACGATGCTCTTTGCAACGGCTCACACGGAGTTTCCGACAACCACTTAAGTACTACATCTAGGTTCCTAGATAATATCTTCGAACCTTTGGGTTTTTCTATATCAAACGACTTAATGAGATCTGCAAGATCTCTATTCGACGACACTTCCAATCCTCTGTGCTTGAAAACAGATCCCAACATCGCCTTATAGCCTTTGATAGTTGCAGTAGACAGATTTCTACCTGTTCTCAAATATAAAAGAAAACTGCTATTTCTGTTATAGTTGTTTTAGAAGACGAAACATTATGCTTTTTACACCAGGCTCTAAACACAGCCCACTTTGCCTGATAGACTTTACTTGAAGATTCCCTTCTGCACTGCGCAATAGCTCTCCCCGCTTGTCTTGAAAACCCCTCCACTCGTAAGAGTTGTTGGACAGTCTGTAAGCAGTTAGAGACAGAGTGGATAGTCCTTGATGGAACCTCCTGAAGTGGGGTTGTCTGAGTAGATCTGTTCTCTGAGGAAGTAACCTTGGCCAATCCACTAGAAGATTTAAAAGATTTGGAAACCATTCCTGCGCTGCCAGAATGGAGCAATGAGAGTCATCGAAACGTTGTGATGCGTTTCGAATTTGTTGATGACTTCTCTCACCATCTTGAATGGAGGAAAAGCGCACAAGTCTTTGTTCGACCAGTCCATAAGCATCGCATCTGTCGACCATGCTTTCAGGCCCGGGGCTGGTGAACAGTAAAGGGGGAGCCGATGGTTTCTTGCTGTGGCAAACAGATCCATCATAGGTTTCCCCCAGAGTTTCCACAATTCGAGGCATACCACTGGATTCATCATCCATTCCGTGTGTAGAATTTGCCTCCTGTGGCTCAGTTCGTCCGCGAGAACATTGAGTTTCCCCTGAACGAACCTCGGAAATAATGTGGTTCGATTCCAATTCGCCCATACCAGCAGGCTTCTTGCCGTCTCGCAAAGAGAAAACGAGTGTGTCCCTCCTTGTTTCTTTATGTAGGAGAGCGCTGTCGTGCTGTCCGAGTGTATCGCCACTACTTTGTTGCGAACTTCGTCCAGGAACTTCAGCAATCCCCAGTGGATGGCGGTCAGTTCCTTTCGATTTATATGGCACTGTTTTTGTTCTGCATTCCAAACTCCTGATACTTCTTTTTCCCCCAGAATCGCTCCCCAACCTTGATCTGATGCGTCTGAAAAGAACACTAGGTTGGGGCTCTGTGGGAGGAAGGATCTCCCTTCCGCAAGTCTGTCTCTTAACTTCCACCGTTGCAGGTACTCTATTTCCTGTGTGATCGGGAACACAAAAAAGTCCAGAAACTTCTTTCTGTTGAAATTCGCTCTGAGGAAGAACTGTAGGTTCCTCATATGCAGTCTCCCTAGTGTCACGAACTGTTCTATTGAGGATAGAGTGCCCAAAAGACTCATCCATTCCTTTACCGAGCATTCCTGGAGAACTAAAAATTTCACTACCTTCTGCAGGCACAACTCGATTCTTTGTGGGGATGGAAAAGCCCGAAAACTCACTGAGTTGATCCTCATCCCCAAATAGACTAATTCCTGACTGGGGAGTAACTGCGACTTTCGTCTGTTTATTAACAGTCCTAAAGCCAATCATCCAAGTAAAGGGATATCCTTATCCCGACTAGATGCAACCATTTTGCAATGGGAGCTAGCACTCGGGTGAAAGCTTGTGGTGCGGTCGAAAGCCCGAAACACAAGTGCTCTGAACTGGTATATTTTGTCCCTTTAGACAAAATGCAAAAACCTCTATGAGTTTTGGTGCATTGGGATGTGAAAATATGCGTCCTCCATATCGATGGAGATCATCCAATCCCTTTGACGGATTGATGAAAGGACAGACTGTTTCGTCTCCATCTTGAACTTTGTCTTTTGCACATAAAGGTTCAGAGTGCTTACGTCCAATACGGGTCTCCATCCCCCCGATGACTTGGGAACAACGAACAGACGATTGTAAAACCCTGGTGTTAGTGGCTCCTCTACTAACTCTATTGCTTTCTTTTGCAAGAGAGATGAAACCTCTTCCGAAAGGGCGATGAACTTCTTTGAATTTTCTGAGTAAGCTGTCAAAGCTATCGGAGAGCCTGATAACGGTGGCTTTCTCTTGAACGGAATATCGTATCCTTCTCTTAAAACCTTTACGATCCAAGGTTCTGCCCCTCTTACTTCCCATTCTTCCCAAAACTGATGGAGCCTCGCTCCTACTGGCGCACGAAGGACTGATACACTAATTCTTGGTCGAGGGGTTGGTTGAAGATTTTTTAGTAGATTTAAGGGGACCGTCCGCTATGGCGGATGACATGTCAACTTGAAAAAAAAAAAAATCGAGTTATTACTTGTATCTATGCAGAAACATGCCGTGCATGCTTTCCAGAAGTTTCAGCCAATTATTTTCACAAATAATGAAGATATAGCGGTTTTTAAATGATGACGTCATCGTAACTGCGTCGTCTGTATGGACTTGAGTTTGACAGAAATCGTTTTTTGCGTGTTTATTTTTGCATATATACAGCGATTTTTTAAGATTTATTTTGAAATTCTCATACATCTGGTAGCAATGAAAGGTAGTGTGACACTGGGCGAGAAGCGAGCTGCTCAGAGCGGTTATTTATAGGCGAGACTCGGAGAATGACTCAGTTACGCCACAGACGTCAAAGCGGTTACATGCGCGTAGGCACTTGCGCTTGGTTACTAACTATTTACGTTGTTTTTATAACTTCTTAGTGAACTTATAGCAATGCCGAAGTTACCTAAGATCAAGAAGGCTACTCAGCAACTATGGCTAGCAAAATTAGCGAAGGCCAGGAGTGTGCTGAAAGAAAAACACGAAAATTAATTGTTTTCAGCTGCCCTCATTGTCTCATGTCTCGCCGTCAACATCATTATCTGGTGTCACGCTGAGGGTACTAACACCACTTTTAGGGGTAGGACCACGATCCTTGATGTAGAAATCAACAATAAAAGTACAAATAAAGTAATTATAATAATGTTATTTTTACTTTTATAAGAAAAAAGCGAAAATTTACATAGCAAATCTTTGGGAGCTCATAACTCAAAAACATACTTATGCGCATGTCGGTAACCATTACTCGGTTATTTATTATCCAATTTTAGAGAGAAAGATATCATTGGAAAGAGGAATAAAAATCCCATAATTTTGTGTGACAGAATTTTGATATCTTTTTTTTCTTTTTTTTAGAATTTTTTGAGTGTCTAGACTAAAAAAAAAAAAAAAAATCATAAAAAATAAAGAAATTAAAAAATCAAAATTCTGCCACACAGAATTGTTCCGTATATAAAGAAGTTTTTATGGTATGATTTTCAATACAACTGATGTCATATTAGCGGAGAAAACTCTACCAATTTTTTTTTTTTAAATCATGATTTTTGCTAATAAAACGAAAAGTTTTTGATCAAATGACTTGAAATTTTTATATGATGAAGGTATTATATATATCTAAAACATATATGAAAATTATGTATTTTGCGTAATAAATAAAAAAAATAGACATCATAGCGGACGGTCCCTTGATCTTGGGAAATATCTACCGAATCCCCTGCCCCGAAAGGGTTGTCCTCGGCTGGCTGGCGAGGGGCATACACTAGGGATATTTTCTCTAGTCCGTTTAGTGGAATGTGAGAGAAGATCCTGTGTTGCTTTCTTCTGCAATTCAGAGGCAACTAGCACTACTGTCTCTTCTGGAAACAGGTGCTTCTTATCCAAGGGCGAATATAACAAGGCAGACTTTTGGGTACGAGATACTCCCTTGGATGTAAAAGAACACCATAGTTCTCTCTTCTTTAGTATACCTAACATGAAGAGAGAGGCTAGTTCCGCGGAACCATCTCTAATCCCCTTATTTAAACAGGAGATCACTCCCGAAATGTCTGTAAAAGCTTCCTCACTCAACATTGAATAGTTCTTCAGTTTACGTCCCAAGGCTCCTACTGTCCAGTCCAGGAAACTAAAAACTTTGAATACCTTAAAGATATATATACTTAATGAGGTGGTCTAATTCTGACGCCGTAGACATTATCTTGGCCGAGTTGAAAGCCGATCTTCTCGTCGAGTCAATAAGAGCGGAGAAGTCTCCCTGGGCGGAGGCAGACACACCCAAAGAGAGAGCTTCTCCGGTTTTGTAACACAAGTGTCTCCTAGTTGAAAGACGAGAAGGAGGGAAGTAGAAGTTGACCTTGCCTTGATCCCTCTTATCCTCAAGCCAAAGGTTAATTTCCTTTCACGTTTTTCGAGCCGAAAAAGACAGTACTAGATTCGGTAATTTCCTGGAGCCTTCCTGGTTGTCACTCATATAAGAAGACACTGGAGACGTGGGGGTTACTGGCGAGAATGAATCTGAATTGTCTACAAAGTAAAAAAGCAAGGCTTTGTAGGCAGTGAGAGAAGACTCTTTATCCTCCTCTTCTCCTTTCTCTTCTTCTTCGGCTGAAGAAATAGGTGATAAGGTCTCTACAGGTTGGATAGGGGGCGCCACAGATTGAATAAAGCCCAAAATGCTGTCTAACTTATTCTGGATGGCTGACAGAGAATGATCGGGGGCAGCCATCACCTGAAGTCTTGTCGGTAGGCCCGAAGCTGAAATTGATGACATAGGCTGTCCGTACGCTTCAGACTGGTCCCTCTGTGCACTTGGTTGCATATATACCTGTGGATGCTCAGACGCTTGGGCGCTAGTGGACGCTCGGGTGCTCGTGGATTCCCGGGCGCTAGTGGGTGCTCGGAAGCTAGTGGACACTCGGTTGTAACTGTATTCCTAGGCGCCAATGGACGCTCGGGAGCCAAAGGTTGTTCTAGCGTCGCCGCAAAAGTTCCGGGTGCTAAAGGCTGCTCTGGCGAGTGGGCAAACTGTGGCGCTGATGGGCGCTCGGGAGTCTGCGTGTTCTCATGCTCCGAACGCTGAAGATGTCTCCCAGGAGTCTCGGGGATTACAGGAGGGACTGGTGGCAGTCTTACCTGTCCTTCAGTATTACATGTGCGGACCAGTGCTGAAGACATCTCCGAGAGTCTACTTTTCCCCGTACTCTTCACTTCTGAACATCTGCTAGAGGAAGACTTTCTCGACGACGACTTCAACTTAGAGGATGCAATCCTCTCCCTATGACGTCCCTCTCCTGCCGTATCCTGAGAGAATCTCTCTGGTGAGTCCCACAAACTACACGAAGGCTGTTCCTTCCGTAAAGGGCTAGCCATTTTACAGGGGACTGGAGAGGGAGACAACTTATGAGCCCTCCTTTTCAATGGACGGGACTCGTCATGGAATCGCCACTGGCGCCTGGGAGAGGACTCCCTGGAGCTGGAAGCACTAGACGACAGCGGTACTCCTTTAGATACGCCTTTCCAATGGTGCTCTGTTGCGATCTAGGATTTGTCAACAGAATCGCCTGAGGGGGTGACTGCTCGTGGGCAGACCCCACTAACCTCCCTTGGGCTACCAGTATGCCTCCTCCCAGGTTCTGGGGAGTTTGACAGGGACCTTTGCCTAGGAGAATCAGTGGGCCGAACAGCCACCTCCTCCACCACACTTACACTTGCACTCACTTCGCCACTTATCTTGTCCATTAAAATTATCACGGACGCTCCTAATTTCTCCATTGCTTGGAGCATGATCGAAAATTTCTGATCGACTCTTGCCTCTAAATTGGTCACAGCATCGGGTACAGGTGTGAGAGAGCCAAGATTAGGACTGGGAATGACAGGTGGAGGGGAAGGTTCAGAAAGAAACAAATTATCATTAGACAATTCCTGACTAATTAAGTTTTTTGCTTTAGCTCTAGAAGCCGCTTTTCTCTTTTTATCTCTCTCTAACTTGTTCGTGTAACTAGTAAAGATCTTCCAATTTCTTTGATCCCAATTAATACACTCCCCACAAGTTTGATCTGGTGTACAAGTCTGTCCCCTACAACCTCTGCCAATTGAATGCGGATCATTACCCACTTTACCGATCCTAGTATTGCAGCCTTTACTACAATACCTAATCCCAGATGAACTAGTGTCTGACATTATGTAGACCAATTCAAAACTAGTGAATTTCAGTGCAAAACTATTTAAAACTATTATCAATTCGTAAATAGCTATCACCGAAAACAAAACTTCCAATATTCAGAGTACTTCACCAAATAACTCCAACAAAGAACGACGGCAAAGAATTCCAAAAATTCCGCTGGTACTGAAACTGTGTTGACAGTACCAGCCGGCAGAAACAACTGATTTTCGGATGGTGTTGGTTCCTCACTCCCCCGATAGTGGGCGGGGGGTATCACCTGACCAAAACAAACTAGCACTTCCGAAAATTTCAAAAATTCTAGCTGTCGACGGTTTTAGAAACTATAGCTATGTAACTACTTGGTAAGTTGCAGACATAAAATCAGAAATTCTTTCATCCGATTGTCGTATGTTTGCACCGTTTTATATTAGCCGTTACATAAAGTTTTATATATGAAAATGTGCGCAATTTAATGTAGAATACAACAATAAACAACCCATGGTTGTATCTTTTATCAGTTTTGATATATTTTTATATAAATCACAATAAGTGCCGAAATTTCAACCTTAGGTCAACTTTGACTCCACCAAAATGGCTGAAAACGCAATTGTAAGCTAAAACTCTTACATTCTAGTAATATTAAATCATTTACCTTCATTTTGCAACAAATTGGAAGTCTCTAGCACAATATTTTGATTTATGGTGAATTTCTGAAAAAAATATTTTCTTTACATCCGTGCGGTAACTCTGCCGAAAAAATCAGAAATTCTTTCGTCCGATTGTCGTAATGTTTGCACCGTTTTATATTAGCCATTACATAAAGTTTTATATATAAAAATGTGTGCAAACAAAAAATAACTCATGGTTGTAGCTTTTATCAGTTTTGAAATATTTTCATATAAATAACGATAAATAGAAAAAATTTGACCTTCGGTCAACTTTAACTCGACCGAAATGGTCAAACACTGCAATTGTAAGCTACAACACTTACAGTCTAGTAATATTCAATCCATTACCTTCATTTTGAAACAAACGAGAAGTCTCTAGCACAATATTTCGATTTATGGTGAATTTTTGAAAGCAACTTTTTTTTTAGTCCGCACGTTACAAATTCATGCATCATATTGTGATAATATTTTCTCTATGTTGCTTTGATCGTTTTACAATTTGTTATATACCAAAAACATCGCAATTTAGTGTACAATACAATGAAAAAATATTCAACTCATTAGCTTTAACCGTTTTTTTCATTTCTGATGGTTACATACTAAACTTCAGGTAATGACAAAAAAAGGAGCCAAAAATAAACTCTTAATCTTGAAAACTAAGCGTGCTGTGATTTTTTTTTTTTTTAATTTCCGCTTCGGCGCTCACTCCTGAACGCCACCGGCATACGGGAGACACTTTCGGAAATACCAGCTCGGTATTTAAGGGTTAACATAATTCACCATTTTATTTGCACTTTTCTAAGAAATTTTGTGCAGTTGAATATATACGTTTGCACTGGGCAATAGTGTGAATAAATCAAGTTCAAGTAAGAACATGGATAAAAGGGGATAAAAGTTTATGATTAATGGGGTTGTGATGACACTTGAGTGCATGATGAAATTTATCTACAATGATGGACACCATCATTCACAAAGCTGAACCTGACTACAAAGTGCTTTAAGCCTTCTTAGTAAAGCTGCACAAGAACTCACACGGTACTTGATCTGAATATATGCACTTTCCTTCCAAAACAGTGATTGTTTTTGAGCTAAAACCTCACAAGTTTACAGGACTTTACACAAAACCTCCTAACAACTATCTATAGTAACCTGTTGCATCCACAGATAGCAGAGTCAAAAGATTCAAATGTAAGCCTCCGAATTACTAAAATTTAAATTTACCTAAATGTAGGCATTACTTCCCAAAACCTTAATTACTTAGTTTATTAGTATATTTCTTGGAATTCATCTACACTAATAAAACAGGGAATACGAGTAAACCTGGGTAGCTATCCTGGTATGAATAATTCAAGTCTATAATCTTTAAGTTAATATTCCTATTACCTATGAAAATATTCATCTATTTTCTAGTATACATACGACCAATAATGAATAGGGATAAGTAATAAGTAAATACCTAGAATGTACCACAGTACAAAGGAATAAAGAAATTTTTCACATGCCATTCACATTTTTCCAGATTAAAAATTTATCAAATGGAATTGTAAAACTACAGTATAAGTAGCCTGACAGGGAAGGGTTAAAGTTCTAAATGTACATACATATTGCAAAGAACGGAAAATTAGTGGTTAGAAATACAAAATATCACAATAACTTGCTACCACAAGACACTCATTAAAGGGTATCACAATAAAGACACCTGTATAGTTAAAATACAAGTATGAATAGCATTAGTGCCATACACAAAAACTCACCATTGAAAGTGAGGTAGGTGGTATATGGGCTGTTCCACTAGAAGAAAAAGTCTCCCCTTGATTAAAAGTAGCACTCTCTATGCCACTTGGCAAAGTGAAAGGCTGCATCATGAATGGACTTCCAGGATGACCTGTACCTATTTCAGAAGTTAAAATCTGTTAATATTAAAATAACTACTTCATGTATTAAAGATATCAGACAACCTTTAAACTAGCTACTTGACTAAAAATTTTCATCTACACAAAAAATACTTTAAAGGCTTTTACATTGGTCAACAATATAGAATAAGTCTTTTATTTTGTGTCCTAAAGTACAAAAAGATTAATTCTTTTTTGGAGGACTTGACCTATTACCTGCACAACACTCAAATCAAATTTTTAAAAAATGAACACATTTTATGTCACACTCTTTACCTGATGATGCTCGTTCCATTTTAGTTCCATCACTTGCCATATGAAGTGTAAAATGAAGTGGCTCAACTTCTAATAGCCCACACAAAGCACTGGTGTGCATCAAGCCTAATGATGTACCAACTTGCAGACCACGTCCCAGGAGTCCACCAATGTCATTATCATCACGTCCAATAAATGAATAAGGGCTACCCTGGCCAGCACTTTTACTATTCAAATTAGAAGAACTTTGGACACCAGTTCCAGGTCCTCCCTGCATACTGCCAGGAATACCTGAACCACCAAAAGTAATGTTGTTGTTATTGTTATTGTTGGTATTATTGCTGTTACTATGGGCAGAGTTTGAATGCCTGGTTGAACTCCCATTCATCTGTAAATACAATTAAATACATAAGGTTTTACAGTTTATCATGGCTTTTTTTTCTATTTCACAAATTTTCTGAAACCAATAGTGGTGTATATATATTACAGTATACTCAAGTTTGTAAAATTGCTATTCAAGTATAGAGAAAAAAAAAAACAATAGTCTATATAGGGTATGTGTCAGTGTATTTGACAAGGGACATTATATTAAATATACATCCAGACGTAATCATCAAGAGTTTAGAGCGTCACCTATGACAATGAAGATTTGTTTAATATATTCATGGAAGTCTTACAGTCACACCACGGTACTTTTCTATTGTAATTTACTGGTATGTTTGTGAAGTTGCATTAATACTATGTACAGTCACAAAATCTGTATTTTGGCATAAAAATAAATGGGTCTGTTTGTATGTGTGTGTGAGAGAGAGAGAGAGAGCTAAATCTCAGAGAACAGTAGATGTAAGCCCATACACACATATGCACACAAGCAGTTTGAATTCCTTATACACTAATATGTATTGTAATTTACATCGTACCCAATCTTTTTAACAGTACTACAATTTTTCTTCTTTAATTTTACTTTGCAGCTGATACTATTAACAGTTAACATGATTTTTCATTTCTTTTGCAACAGTGTTATTAACAGTACAGTGAATTTATTCTTAATATATATTATTTAGCTGTGTATGGTTACAAAAACACATTGTTTAGCCATGTAAGGCAACAAAATTCACTGACATGTATGCAAACACACTTCATATGTACAGATTTTACTTAGTTCACTTCCATATTGCTAGTATATCATAGTACAATATTATTTATAAATTAGTAAATTAATTTCAGGAAATTGTTAAAGTATACTGTACCGGTAAATTAACCAATGCATAAGTGTTTCCACTAACCAGGTGAGTATGTTTGATTCATATTACTTGTACCAGATTCTGTTGTAATCTTCCATTATTAGAAATGAACACAGGAAACCTTAAATAATTAAGACTGTGTTGCCTTTAGTCAATGAGATGGTTTGTCCAGAACTTTTAGCAGGAAAAGCCCTATTTAGGGTAGCCCTATACACCGAATATAGCTCACAACTTACTTCTAATAACAATTATGAGGGTTGTCTTATACACTCCTATATACAGTATATATACACACATCAACAAAATATAACTAAACTTACAGTATACTTAGCAAGGAGAGGTGGCTCAATGTCAAATAATTCTCGTTCAAATGGTGTCCCATACAGATTGAATCTTGTTTGGAGAACAGCATGAAGGGGATCTACCTTTCGGCTAAGTGACTCTGATGTCAGAGACAGCAACTGGGTGACCTGCAGAACAAAACCATTAAAAGGTCTCCATTTCCTGGCCAACTTAAATAAGAATTACAATAATTTCAAACATTACATTTTGCTTACTGGATACGACACTATCAGTTCTATGATAGTTTAGATTTCAAGATAAAATTCAAAATAGTATAGTCAACAAGTGCAATACAAGATTTGTATTATAAAAACACATGAAATTACCATTTACATTATGCAAAAATGATAAATTTGATCTTAAAACTATCATGAATCCTGGAAAAAACAGTATACCGATGTACATTTCTATGCATCACCAATTGTTACTTACTTTGCGTGCAGTTCCCCAAGGATTGCACCATTTAACATGGTTCAAAAGTGTAAAGAACCAGTGGAGTGCTCCAGCACTTTGGCACTCCAAAACAGAATCTAACCATTCTAAAAGAGCCTCAAGCACTGCCCAGCCAAACACAGTTCCTCCTTCCACCACACGTGAACCCCTAGAAAAGGCAAAGCTCCAATTTAATAGAAAAAAAAATTTGCATTATTTTATGGATTTCAATGTGCATCAATATAAATACTTTCTATTATAATCAATCCTCTGTATAAGTTGTTCCATAAATGCCTGTTATTCTGTGTTGTTTTATAATTGCTAGGAGTTGATCTGTAAAGCATATTTATACTAGCATAATCAAAATTCAGTAGCCACTGTTTATCAATAGCAATAATCAGTAGCAAAGACATTAACAAACTTCATACACCAATCAAGGAAAACTGACAAGTCATTTCCAGTTAAAATACACATAACAATGAAATGATAACAAAACAAAATTTAGACCTTAAAAACTAAACTTTAGCTGCAAAATATCAGGTTTCCAGCATCAATAACTAACCTGCATAATGTATGTCACAATGAGATCTTTAATTTACCAGTATTAGTTTAAAAAATACTTGAACATATATGGACTAAAAAATACTTGAACATATATGGACTGAATATTCTATTGCCACATTCTCAGGACTCACTGTAACCAATCACAGTCTGAACTCCTTAAACCAGCACCCTTGGAGCAGAGCACAGAAATCCTGGATGACAGAAATTAGCCATAAAAACCCCTACGTAAACAAAGACCTGCCAGCTCATTCCCCATACATATTGCTTTGTTATCAAAAGTAGAATAAAGCTTAGTAATAGGTAATCACTGTCATTAGTTAGGTTTAGTTCCTTATGAAAATTCTGGACTGCTCCATAAGCATCTCACGGAAATGCTTACACATTTGCTACGCCGGAGCTTTAACCACTTTATAAGTGCACTGACAAATTCTGATCTCCTGGCCACCTTTCAATGTTTTCTGGCACTTCAAATTTTTCTGGCTATTGTTTTCAGCAACAACTTAAAATTTATCAGTGTTATTCCTTGAAACCTGAATTTATGAATATGAGAGAGAGAGAGAGAGAGAGAGAGAGAGAGAGAGAGAGAGAGAGAATTACGAGGATTAGGATGTCTACTGGAAGTAAACCCTCTTTTAAACATGTTTTATTAAAAGTAATTGCTGCCTCAGCAGCATTAATTTTATACAGGTTCTTCTCTATTTTTCTAATTATTGCTTTCTCATTGTTGCTTAAACTGGTGAGCAACGCACCGAAGGTTGACATATCTCAATTAGGTAGAATGATTCGGATTGTTTTATTGGTAAAAATTGTTAGGCAGTTGGGGTAGTCAAATTTTCGGGTATATCCCATAGAGTTTATTACAGATAGAATTGATGTTAAATTCTATTTCTTTTCTATTCTTTCTATTCTTTCCGGATGTTTCGTCTGAATAAACCTCAGACATCCTCTTGGGCGGAGGTGGGTGAAGGATGTCTCAAAGACTTATTAGTCCATCCGAGGAGATTGTGTGCTCATTTATCTCTAGGAGCAGGTTTTACTGATCATTCAGTGTCCTAATGATTTTGTCTAGCTTTCTTTTAAACACTTCCACACTGTTGCTGTTTATAATTTCTGGTGGGATGTGTTGTATCACTTCAGTTCTAGTTTCCATCCAAAATCGACCCATACACGCAATGTGAAGTTCATGGCTTTGAAATGTCACTTTTTAAGAGCACTCAAGACTAGTTAGCCCTGAATATTTAGACGAGGAGATTAGTATTATCACTAGAATTAGCATGAAAAACAACTTTTCGATCAGGGAAATAAAGGAATGTTTATTCTTAGCTAAACAAACTTATTATAGCACAAACACCAAAAAGGAATATGATATGAGTAGTACTCTGGTTCTCCCATTCCACCCTTCATTCAGCGATATAGTTTATCCTTTGAGATTATTAAACTTTAGTTTTTTCTTACTCCAACGCAGTAGGAAAGACAGTTATTTGCAACAGCCCCAAACAAGAAGAAGGTGTAGTTTACAAAATACCTTGTGAATGTGGCAAATTCTACCTAGGACAAACAGGAAAAGATATCGATAAGAGAATTTCCCAGCATCGATATTGTGTAAGAACAAATTCTCCAAACAGTGCTGTGAATTTACATGTACAAAATTGTGGCTCTCCTATCCTTTGGAATAAAACAGACACATTATTCAAAGAAAAAGATATGATTGCAAGAAATTTTTTAAAGCAGCTTGCATATGTTTTGGCAAACAAAATAACTTTAATATCAGTCAGGGCATATATAAATTGGACCCTTTATTCTTTCATATTGTTTCCCAACAGTACAAATTCAGAGAAAAGTTTAAATGATCAATCATTAAATTGTTGAATGGTTCTCTCTTTTAACCTGTTTGAAATGCTGATTTGACCATTTGTTTATGATTTAAACAACCTAATTTTTACTTTGACAATTATGTTAATTTTATTTTTTTTCCAGTGGGAAAGTGTTTATGAATTTTAGTGATACTCATTATGTTTAGTTAAAATAAAGCTCTTGAAGAGGCCTGGTGGAAGGTGAGATAGTCGAGCTACTAGTGTCTTTTATTCTCTTTTCTCCTGTGGATGATATTGACATTTAGGTTTTTATATTCTTGTAATTTTACAATCCATAGACACGGATAATGCTGATAAGCATTGATGAGAAAACGAACTTTCTCTCGTTTCCACTCCACGTAACTAATGAGTAGTCGTCGCCGAAGTGAGTCTGAGTGGCGCCTGCAGGCTTCAGCCATCAAGCTCGGTTTGATGCGCTGGGTGGTGCCTCATAAGTCTTGGGGAGCACTCATGAGGGCGGGGCTAACAATAATTTGGGAGAGTTGGCAATGAGTCTGGGTCTTTCTACATTTACACCTCGTTTGGTGTCACGAGACGTTATTTTACGAATTAAATGACACTTAATAAAAAGCTCAATACAGTAGTTACAGTAAATGACACTGGCAATCAGCTGTTTCTTGATTTGGCTGAGAGAGAGAGAGAGAGAGAGAGAGAGAGAGAGAGAGAGAGAGAGAGAGAGAGAGAGAGAGAGAGAGAGAGAGAGAGAGAGAGAGAGAGAGAGAATTTGCCATGGTTAGGTAGTAACACCGACAGAAATCTCTGGCAAAGGTCAAATAATACAGTTGTAATAAGAATAAAACAGGAATTCTTCTTACCTGTAAAGGTTTGAAGTTTTCTGGGGTCAACCCATAGTCTGTTAATTCCCACCATTCAGGCTATATACAATTACTATGAGGAATCCATAACCTTCCAGCAATCAGTGCATTTACGTGTCGTAAAACGGACTCTACATGACTTGAACAAGGTAATTCATACACCTTCGTATCCTTTTTCAATCCAAACACCTTGTCAATCCCTGGGGGAAGCATACTGGGAGGTGTCTCCGAGCTCCCTGAAGGGTTATTGAATTGACGAATCAAATCAATCACCTCAGCATACGAAGCCAGAAACTCTTGGTTTTCTCCTTCCTCCAGTTCTAATGTACTGTGTTCATCCACAGGAGACGTTAACTCACTCCTATCCTCTGACAAACGTCCAGGTGCGTCATGGCCGTCCGACCATATGGCTGCGGCATCTTTGATCTTTAATGGCCACTGATGGCTCGATCTCGAATAGTCAGTAGGATTTGAGAACGTATCTATTTCCAATCCTATATACAAATATGAGAGCAATCTTATCATATTTCATTACTCTGACATCTAAAGTCCATGGTAAATGTATGTAAAAGCATCAGCGTATGTATCAAGTTCACCAAAGGCATTGTAGTCTCTGTTAGACTCTTTGTAATCTCTACTGGCAACTCCGCGTCGGCCGCTAGCCCACTGACCGACTTCTTGACTTTCTTGCTGATTGGGATGTGACAGTCCTGGCTCGAAGATGAAGAAGAATGTACTTTTCTCCTATTGTCCCTAGGATCAGTCACGAAATCCCGTAGCCTCCAACACTTGACTGGTACACGCAGTGACGTCATCGAACTTCGCGATGACACCAGCTAGAGGAAGAAGACAAAGAAGAAGATGAATCACGCCTTTTCTTTTTGTCTTTCTTAGCAATTTTCACCACTAGATCTTGTAATTTCTTCATTAATGTGTACGTCAGAAAGCGTAAATGGTTCTGGAGGCATCAAAGTAGATCTAGAAACAGTAGGCTGTGACGTCAGCGCGACGTCATGGATCTACGGCCATTACAGCTCTACTGCCGTTATAGCTCTACAGCCAACATAGTTATCACAACCTAGTCTACCACTGGACTGTTGACAACCTAAACGCAACCATCTAAAGTTGACTGTGCTAAAATACTGCTTAAGCTTTCTTATTCCAAACATAACTGGAGCACACAATGGCACAGCCGCTTATCCTAAGAGAAAATTCATATTTCTCCATAAGTGTGTGCTCCCAAAATGAAAGCGTAATATAATGACGCAACCAAAGACAACGAGAGGTTGGCAGCGATAGGCTGTGACGTCATGACTACCGCCATTTTGCAAGCGGTTTTGGCTATGACGTCATCATGGTTGATGGAAGCATGAGGCTGTTGATGGTACTCTTGCAGCTAAGATCAAGAGACCCAACCTGCTGTGGCATTTCTACTTTACAAGGATGTGACAGAGGGCAAACTAAACCAGCTTTAAAGGGACGGAGGCAAAGCATGTCCTCTCTTAAAGGCGGTAAGAAAATAACTAATGGGGTCATGAGTTAAAGAGGGGTATGTCTCGTGACCAAGCACAGATGCCAATAGTCCCTTGCGTACACAATTATTTTAAACTTTACCGGTTTCCAGCTGGCGCTGAGTATTTATCCTAATGTTAAGACCAAAGGTTTATTTCTTATATGAACAACTATTGTTTTATTTACTGTATGCAATTATATTTCATGCATTATTGTCATATTTCCATTATAATTTACGAATATAACATTTACATTCCTAAAATCATCAGCTGATTGTGTTTTACCAACATCACAGCTGTTTGCAGCTAAATGAAATGCATTTTAGAGATTTGTTTTCTTCATAAATTATCAAAGTTGGGTTTTAAAAATTCAACTTTATTTATAAATGCATTAGCATGGGATAACATTCGAGAATTATTTTCAGGTAATTATTTACCAGTGTCAGGCTAATGACCAATGGCTGGTCAACAAAATCTAATCATAAAAGCTTGGCCTAAAGGAATGATGTAAAATCATGATTACTTAAAGCAATTAACTGACGACTTGCTCATAGCGTGACCCTGGTAAGTAAAACATACAGTAGAGCCTTGGACCTCAATGTTAATTCGTTCCAGAAGCAGCGACGATATGCGATTTTGTCAAGATCTGAATGAATTTTTCCCAAAAGAAATAACTGAAAATGGATTAATCTGTTCTTGACCACCTACCCTTGCCTTTTTAGGCAAAATATTATCAATAACTACACATAAATTACAATTAAATAAGTTCAGTGCTAAATAACATATTATTCCACACACTTTTTTTATTTTTAAATATATACTGTAGTAAAATAACTGCCCTACGTACGCCCAATTTGGCCATAATACGATGGCTGACTGATAGCCATAGGCTAAGCTAGGTACATAGTATGTACTATATGGGGTACGTATAATTGCGTATTGTTGCTAATGATAAAACATTGAAAATCAAGTCTAATTCTTACAGGAAATTAATAAAATATTAAAAATAAACCAAATTATATCTGTCATCATAAACTTTAAAAAATTCCCTAAGTTAAGTTGCTAGCTGGTGGCCGTGAGCAGCCATAAACAGACAAACAAACCATCATACAGCCTACTGGAATACTGTATACAAAATAACTTTAAAATAGCTTTCAATACGTGTCATTAAATTTTTCTCATAAAATATCCTTGTAAAATAGGGGCACTTTTCATAGGTGCTTTTGCTTTAAAATGTGACATCATTATTCGGCGGAGTAATACCCATTGGAAGTAGATCCTCATAAATGTATTCCTTTAAATTGGAAAGAATCCTGATATTAAGGATAACTGGGGAGCTATCAATATAGCAAAACCCTTTACATAATTTGATTATAAAATACTACCAAAGAAATATGATATTGTTATTGTACAATAAAGTTTCATACATACTTACCTGGCAGATATATACTTAGCTATAGACTCCGTCGTCCCCGAAAGAAATTCGAATTTCGCGGCACACGCTACAGGTAGGTAGGTCAGGTGATCTACCGGCCTGCCGCTGGGTGGCAGGAATAGGAACTATTACCTTCTAAGGACAGATTTTTCTCTTCCACCTGTCTCCTGAGGGGAGGCTGGGTGGGCCATTCAATCGTATATATCTGCCAGGTAAGTATGTATGAAACTTTATTGTACAATAACAATATCATTTTCATACATTCAACTTCCCTGTCAGATATATACTTAGCTGATTGGCACCTTTGGCGGTGGGTAAGAGACAGCTAATTACTGATTAGACAGGTAAACAACATACGTTGTAGGTAATAAATAAATAAAACCTTGGTTCCTATGTGTTTAGACGAAGGGTTGACCTCCTAGCTATTGCTAGGAGTCTGCTTCGTCTCAAGAGCCTCAGCGAGGATGTGACCTATGGCTAAGCGTTCTTGTAGATCTGTCAATGGGGTCTTATCCACTTACTTGACAGAATCTAATGGTTATTTGTCAAAGGGGTCCTATCCACTTACATGACAAAACACCTATGCCTACTGGCATAATTAAGGAGCACAACACCGATCCCGATCACCTGATCCTAACACGAGGGTTAGTGCTTAATTTGAAAAGAGCTATCCCCAAACTCATTTCAAATAACCCAAAGAAAATAGTATACTTATGTTAAAATAAAATTTTTTAACTCACTAGTTAAGGATCAGTGTCGGCTCCCTATCCCAGCAACGTATCCGTAGACACGTAACCAAGAGAGAAGGATCTCTCATAGGTCAACTTGACCTCCTTCGTGCAAAGAGAAGACAACCAGAGAACACAGAGTTGCATCTCCCGTAAATTACAGCTAATATGTCTCTCACGACATATTGTTATGGAAAGAACAAGAATTGTTAAAAGCTCGCACTTCAAGCGCTTTTAATTCTCAGCTGTTTGAAGGAATCATCAAGTTACTTAAGAAGTGCTTTAGAGATCACACTGTTCCAAAGAAGACCAGGGCTTTCTTTGAAATTGATCTCTTCTGGATGAAGCCTAGAGCCTGGCTTGTGCCTGGCTGGCGCCTCGCGCTGGCTGGCGCCTCGCGCCTGTCTGACGCCTCGCGCTTGGCTGGCGCATGTTGCTTGCCTGGCGCCTGGCTAGCGCCTTGCGCCTGCCTGGAGCCTGGAGCCTCGCGCCTGGCGCCTGGCTGACTTCTCCCCACTTGCTGGAGCTTCGAGCTTGTTAAAGAGTCTCGAGGAAACTGGCGATGCCCACATCGGACACTTTTCCGATTTATTTGCCTCTAGCGCATCTGCGCCAGGCTGAAGGCACGCTCCTTCTCCTCATCAGACAATGACAGTGTTTATTTGGACTGTCTTCCTCTGGCGTCTTTACGCCTGTTCTGGTATTTTGGCGCCTGATTGGCGCTACATTGTCCGAAAGTCCTTAACATCCACAATCGTTTATCAGGAGACTGGAGAAGGGTGGAAGAAATTCTTTCACTTTGAGCTTTTGGTCTCTCCGGTAAGGGGAGGTGATTGTAATCAGCTACATCCAGTAGACCATAGGATATTTAACCGTACGAGAGATAAGAGTCTTCCTCCGAGGAGGGTCCTTCTTGAATACTTCCGTGCTCACGAGATCTCTTCTTACATGTTGAAGGGGTGTCTCGTTGCAGAATCTTCCCTATCCTTGCCCGAAGGAAGGGAAGAAGCCTGGAAGTCGAAGGAGACTCCGAGCTGAAATTGGGAGTACTCCTGATTTCTAGCTCTTTATTGTATCCCTCTGAACACCTTCTGGGAAGCATTTCGAGCCGTCATCGCATACCAAAGACTCTGTAGGCAAACGTTTGAACCATTCTACTGTAGATGAAAACGTAAGTACTCTGCCTGGACAACGAAACCTCTATCTGAAAACATTGAATCAGGAATAGGGGGTTTCAGTTCTTTTGCTAGACATACTATGCTGGCAAGAACCCATTGTCTAGTCTCCATAGAATCTGATGCGAGATTCCAATGCTCAAAAAATTCACTTGTCTTCTTGGTCGTTTAGGACCAGAGAGAAAAAAAAACAAAGAATTCCCTCATAAAAATTTCTCAAAGAAGTTTGATGAGGAGCAGTTCCATCTTGTCGGAACATGGAATCTGTGGCCACAAAAAAAAATCCCATTAGAAGTACATGATATCCTACTCGTCATATTAAGGTATATATCGTATAAGATCCCGAAGATCTTAATCCTCTGCTATCTCCAATTCCCTTTGTAGAGACAGAGTATAGCCTTTTACTGCGTTCTTTGATAGCAGATATATACAAAGGTGATTCTTCCCTCTGAAAGGGAAGAAAAAACCGCTATGTGGTTCACAGAGGTATCGGAAGAGGACAGTTTCCTCATTCCCTCTAGCACGATCTGCAGCAATTCTATGTCTAGGCCATGACTATTGTCATCTACCTTGAAAAATCCTCTCATTTATGTCCAGTTCTGGTCAGTCTGCATGCAGACAGACTCAGAGTGGAGAGGTTGTTAAGGTCCATTTAATAATAGATGCTGATAGAATATCCAGACTCTCTTGGAAAAGACTTCCAAAAACATGCTGTGAGAAGAACGTGACCTCTGTGAATCCAACCTCTCTAAAGCCAAAATGAGGCATAAAGTATTATCCTCTCTTTCTTTGACGCCTTTTAGAATTTATATTTATATTTATATTTAGGGGAAAAAAAGACTATAGTATATTCCCCTTTCTATAAAATAAAGATGGCGTATATTGCTACCTCTCTTGGTTCGAGGAAAAGGAAGCATTCTATAGGAAGCCTGTTCGTCTTCTACCTTGCTAAGAGATCTATGAAGAAGACTTTCCGTAGGTTCTCACACTCCTTTGCAATAAATGTTAGACATATGATAACAGTTATTATCGTTGATCGAGAAGGTTCTCACGGACATGCAAAATCTTGCATCGAACCTCTTTTTCCAAATAGGTTCTCTTTGTTAACGCGAACAGGAGCGAAAAAAGAGATTCTCAATGCTCTTTGCGATATGAGAGAGTCGTGGAATTGGCCTAAGTGATTAAATGGGTAACGAAATCAGGAACGAATCTTGCCGTTACCGAGCGTGCTGTCTGAGAGGCTACTGGACTCTTATGTTAATAACTCGCTAAAACGAGAAAATATCTTGGCTGGTGCTCTTGGCTCATTGTGCCAGGTTGGCGCTTCAGACCGGCGCTTTCTTCTAATACTCTTTATGTTATGTACCAGAACATCTGTGCCTTTATGGTACCCGACATCCTTACACATGTTAATTCCGTTTTTAGTTGGAAAAAACTCTTATATACGTAGTATATTCTATTCAGGGAAACCATTTCTGCCACGAAGAGAATGTTTCCCATTCCACTCATCCATCTTCTCTTGAGCAATATCTGATTCTAAAAAGGTTGTGTGCGTTTCTCGAAAGACTTGACCATACCGTAGTCTTAAAGTGAATTCTCTACTACATCCATCTTCTCACTAAGCATGTATTCTAATAAGCCATGCTTTCGTAAGCATGAGAGCATTATATAATATAATGTTCTGCTGTGTTAGAATCCTTTAATAATGTTCCCTACGGTAAACAGCATTGAAAGGTTATAATATCTTTCTTATTGAAAGCTTCTTAGCAAAAGGCAGACAATATTTTATTTATGTTTAGCTTAACTATCCCCTCCATTCGAGACTAAGTCCATGATTGTAGGGGGAATATACGGTTAACCATTCGATCCCGTTGGAGAGAGAGATGCAACCAACTGGTAATGACCGAGACCTGGATGGTACTGTATTGGCCTTACGCTTACAATGACAGCCCGGCCGTCTCGCTCGCTGCCTGGCTGCATTCATCGTGAGTTGCCAGTTACTTCATTTAATGAAAGGAATATAATAAAATTATTCCCGAGCCTAAGGAAGCTCTCAATAATGCCAATTTAAGCCAAACAACCTTTGTTAAATACCGAAGCTGAGTAGGTATTGTCGTAACAAACTTTTTAAGCGAAGTCCTTACCAGGAAATCCTGTAAGGATATAGATAATTTCGTAGCGAACCACAAAGGCAACTATGGTATGCGTATATGACTTGTCATTCAGCAGTCGTATGCAGCAAGTCTTCCTTCTACATTCTTTCCTCTCCGATGCGGAGAGAGAATGGAAATTTTGCCCTCTCCGTTCTTTTCGTCAATAAACACGAATTAGCATTAGTCGAAAGAGATCGCAATGAAAACTCTCGGATCGAAGAGAATCCCTCAAATTTTTATTCTCTTGGAGATAAGGCCGTATTCTACGCCTCTATTATCTGGAAGAGCCTCTAATCAATGAATGAGAGCTCGTACGAACCTTGTTCAATTTGCAAACGATTGCCACTCTTTCTGTAAATGGTTGGTTGCATTATTTTAGAAGGAGGAAGATTTTAATATCGTCTTATTAGTAATGAACTAATTTTCAATAAAAAAGGTCGCTAAGGTCTTATAAACTGAGAGACCTGCTCCCTTATTGGCTTCCAATTCCGATCTATCTTCCATTTCCTGTCCATCAAGTTGGGAGAAGAATGAGCAACCGGAGGAGAGCGCCTCCTTCCGTAAGGTGAAGGGCTTTTAGCAGTACCGATTCTAACCTGACAAGGGCTAAGGCCGCCTGTGCGACATCTTGAGTCCCCGCCAGGAAAAAAAAACCGATCTTGCTCTTGCCATTACTTGCATTAAGACTATCCTGAGAAGGGCGACGGCCGCCTGTGCAACAACTCCCGTCCTTATCAGGAGAAATCCTCGAATGTCTTTCACCTTACGCAGAATCAGGATCTAACTCCATATACGATGAAGATCCTGGTTTATAGCTTCAGGCGCTTAGCGCCTCATCTCAGGCGCTTTGCTCCTCGTTTCAGGCGCTTCAGGCTTTCAGGCGCTTTGCGCCTCATCTGAGGCGCTTCAGAAGCCTTGCGCATCGTTTCAGGCGCTCCAGGCGCTTTGCACCTCATTTCAGGCGCTCCAGGCGCTTTTCGCCTCGTTTCAGGCGCTTCAGGCACTCCGAGCCTGTTTTCAGGAGCTTCAGGCGATTTGCGACTCCTTTGAGGAGCCTCCGACGTTTTTTCGCCTCTCTTCAGGCTCTTCAGGCGCTTTGCGCCTCGATTCAGGCTCTTTAGGCGCTTTGAGCCTCATTTCAGGCTCTTTAGGCGCTTTGAGCCTCATTTCAGCCTCTTCAGGCGCTTTGCGCCTCATTTCAGGCTCTTCAGACGCTTTGCGCCTCGTTCCAGGCTCTTCAGGCGCCTCGAGCCTTGTTTCAGGCGTTTCAGGCGCTTCATGTCCGAGGAGCTAGAAGCTTAAAAATTATATATGTATGTTTAATCATTAAACGAGATCCATAATTCATTCGATCAACATATATTCTTTAATATCTAATTCGTTCTTCTCAGAATAGATATATTTTCATATAAATGTACCGATGAGGAATTTGTTGAAATAACTCTTTCAAACCCCATGGGATAGAGCCTCCGTCTATTTGTACGGGGGACGAAAACAGGATAGGGCAATGCCTCTACCGCAACTGTTATCGAAAGATCTCTCTCTGAGGTTCCGATATCTACGACGAGATTATCTTGCATCTTCATTGAATCTACGCCGTTGAAACTTTCTTCTCCTTATCCGTCAACACGATAATAATAAGGGGAACACATTACATTAGGACGCCTTTCCAATGGCGAACTTGGCAGTCTGGGACGTTCTACAGAACCTGCCGAGGGGACGCCTGATCGGTGGGGATTCTCTGAAACCCCCCTGCGGTTGTCGACATTCCTTCTCCTCTGGGCTTGTGAGCTTGGAAGAGGTCTAGACCTGGGAGCGAGACAGAGCCGATCAGACGCACCCTCCATTGCAATGGGGGAACACTATATTCACTTCTTACCTTTTAAAAGCTTGCATTTGAGCTATCCATTTATCTTCAATTTGCATATATAAATTTGTAGTTTCTGAGGAGTAAAAAGGTGATGAGGATGCAACAACTACTAGTACTGCTAATACTCTAACTGCTCGTTAGCACAAACGCTATTAAAGCTTATAAAGTAAGCGTATCTAGTTATATGCTTTTCTGACTTCCTAAAGTAGGAAATTAGAGTTTAATATTTCCTGAATAAAGTTGTAACCTTTATTACATATAATAATGAATAAATATTAATAATTCTCTTTATGGCAAACTATGTGAGTGTCTACCGATGATTTCGGTAGTTTCACTTAGTATTTTCTTCGAAATTTCGAAGCGAAATTCATTAAAAAGTTAATAAAAGCGTATGCCGAACCAAAGACCCAGTACTTCCCTGCAAAAGACAGCCCAGAAGATCGATGGCGATGAAACACGAAAATCAAATCAGGAGGAACCATAAACGTATGTTTACAGTCCAAACGATAGAGAAAAATCTGTCCTTAGAAGGTAATAGTTCCTATTCCTGCCACCCAGCGGCAGGCCGGTAGATCACCTGACCTACCTACCTGTAGCGTGTGCCGCGAAATTCGAATTTCTATCGGGGACGACGGAGTCTATAGCTAAGTATATATCTGACAGGGAAGTTGAATGTATGAAAATTGCCCTTTAGTAAACAATGCTCGAAGTCCAGCACGACTGGGAACTATGAATTATGAGCATCGTAACTTTCGAGCACGTCTGGGAATTACGAATAATGAGCAGACTGCAAAATATTCTGGCTGGCAAAGGCACTGTCTGAAACTGAAAAAAACACAAGTAGACTTTTTTAAATATACTACGTTTATAAATTAAGTAGCTGCAATTCTTAAACCCAGCTTTCCTTTTGTAAATTAAGTTCCATTCGGCACCTAAAGACAGTGATCATGTAAAATGAAATCAGCTGATATTTTAAGAACGTAAACAAACCCATAATGCAAATTGCAGATCACTCAGTTCATATTGTAATTCGATAATATCGTAATAATACATGCAATATGATTAGATACAGTAAAACAAGGGTTTTATTAAAATAAAAATTACTCTCAATACACAAATATTATTGACTTTTGCAAATGGATCTCTCATATTGAGAAACAGCAGATTGCCGGCATCATTTGCCATCACAATAAAAATAAAAAGAGCGCAGGCAAAATTGATGTTCAAAACTAGTGAAATCACACTCAACGCTTATACAGTCAAGTACTGTGCCACTTTTAAACCCATCTTTTTCAATTTATAAGAAAGTATATAAATTATATATCTTCTACCAGACAAGTGCAATGGCAATGAAGATATCGATAGCTCAATCAGCTTAGATTTTGAGAATACAAGCAATATTGAATGCAAATGGCATACGATGACAATGCTAATATTCTATAAGATACGCTTAACTTTTTCAAATTATAATTTTCTCCAAAAAATACTTATGTTTAGGCTTATAGACCTTTTTGGTTTTTAGAATTACAGATAGAGATCCTACTCTTGTAACAGTGCGAATACTTTTGTAACAAGTGAGAACTCGCTCATCCTAACGTCTCATTATGGTAATATAGTTCACTGTAATTGCTGTAATTAGTTGTTTTGTTTACAGTGTCAAAAGTTTTATCACTAGTGATTCATGTGAATAACCTACGGATTTTACCATTACTAGCTTACAAATGTTTTGCTTACAGTGTTGATAGTTTGTGATAGTTGTGACAGTAGCAAACTATTGATACAACCATCAACACTTCAAGGGTTAGCCTATCATTAAAATTCTACAGCATTTTAAGGTTGTCACAGAATGCCTCTTATATTACAATTCTCAATAATCTTGAATTCAATTGTGATTCTTTTTGTTTTCCTCACCAAATGAGCATGGGAACTATGCCTATTAGCAGCAACTGACCAAACCACTTTTGTTTACAGAAATCATATGATTCCTTGGGTCGGTTTTTGGATTTTTGGTTGAGCTCAGATGCAACATTTACTCCAAATTTTCTGTTGAAATCCGATTATTTCGAGTTTTAATAGTCTCTACCGTATATGCTAAAGTACATATAGGCCTAATTGAATGGAGTTACATTCCAGGACTATTCCTGGAAAATACAAATATCCAGCTTGATGATAATCTGAATTAAACAAAGAACAAGAGTAATCCTGCTCGAAGGCTACAAATGCATTTCGGTGGCTGTGTAACACTACCAAAATCCAGTGATATAACCAGAAAATAAAATAAGAACAAGCAGCTGTAAGTACTCGATGTTTAGTCAAGCGTGGCAGGAAGCAGAATGAAGTGCTTTGCTAAGTTGTTCCCAGTATTGCCATTGGGGGACAGCACTGTATATCTAGACTGAACAATCGAAGCGCTACCCGAGAAATTTGAATTAGGCTGCTGTACATTTGGAAACTATAGCTATATAATTACTTGGTAAGTCCCATATACAAAATGTTCTAGTTCATGATAGTTGCTGGACCACGGAGTGCCAGATTAAAGAGGTTGGACTGTACTGCTGCTAACAGATTGTACTTACTCTAATGCCGTAACGATAATTTTAGATGTTTTATGAGCCACACTTCTATCTCCTTGTAGTAAACAAGCATGCACCAGTCCCGAAAGGTGGAGTTGTAACAATGTGATGATTCCAATGTTCACCGTTCGATCATCAACTGAAATAAAAAACAATATACGTATATATGTATATGTTACAACAGTACATACAAGATTTCCAATAAAAAAAATAATATATAACTTGACCAGAGTAAAAAAACTTTTAATTCTGGTCCGAAACGTTTACAGTAAAATGTAAATAATTTTGTAACAGCAATGTACCTATATCAAATATTTCATGTATACTACTAGTTTAAGCTCAATTTTTCTTGAAAGTTTACTCAATTTACGTGTCTGTAGCCCGCACTTTATTGACGCTGAAATTAAAACTATTTATGATATTGCATTGAAGCTTAAATACCCAAGGACTTTTGTAGATGTGGCATGGAAAAGAGCTAGAAAAACATTTTATTCAACTAATGGCAAACTTGAATTTAGTAAGAATAACATTCTAAAATTACCCTATGATGAAAGATTTTAGATATTCCTAGAATTTTAAAGCTTTTTAACATAAATGTTGTTTTCAGTAATATTAATGTCAAGAGTTTAGTAATCAAAAATTCTCCTGAAGATCTTCCAGGCTGCATATATGAAATTCCTTGCAAAAAGTGTGATAAAGTCTATTACGGACAGACTGGTAAATCTCTTTCACACCTCAAACAGCATTAATATTCTGTGAGAACTGGGCAAATATCGAATGCATTATTTGTACATATGAGAGTTTTAGATTATCCTATTAACTGGAGTCAAGCAAGAGCCTTAATCCCATGTAATGACACAGTTAAAAGGAATATCACTGAATCTTGTTTCATCAAGTCAAATAATAGAAATGTTCTAAATTTAAGTCTTGGTTTATTTAAACTTGATGCTTTCATAATGAAAAAAGTTGTAGATAAATATAAGCAAAAAAATTATTATATTCAGTTTTTACATGTTTTGGACTGTAAAGATAGTACTTTGTAATTTCAGTTAGGGTCAAATCTGTTTAGGTTTGTGACTGTGTGATATCCGATAATCCTGGATTATCTCTTTATAATAATAAAATATATATAATAAATAAAATATAAATATATATATATATATAATATATAAATATATATATATATATTATATATATATATAGATATATATCTAATATTATACACACACATATACATGTACATATATATATATGTATGTATAATTTGATATTTTTTATATGAAACTACTTTTAAACTATTTTTTTAGTTCCCTATTTAAAATCATTATGTCATCAATAACCTAGTTGTTTGATACCAAGTTTTAGCAACCATAAATCAGTCAATTGGTCAATATTGTAAGAAAATGTTCAAACTTGTGATTATGATGACAATGCAAGAGGGGATGGCAGAGTATGTTTATTAATACGTTTATTAATATTTTCAAACAATAATAATAATAATAATAATAATAATAATAATAATAATAATAATAAAACAAAGATTCACAGAAATCACGACAGACACAGTCAGACACCAACTAAAGAAAATGCCAAACTGGAAAGCCCCAGGTCCCGATGAAGTCCATGGATACTGGCTCAAAAACTTCAAGGCCCTACACCCACGAATAGCAGAACAACTCCAGCATTGTATCTCAAATCACCATGCACCCAAATGGATGACCACAGGAAGAATATCCTTAGCACAAAAAGACAAGAGTAAGGTAAATATAACCAGTAACTACAGCCCTATCACCTGCCTACCAATAATGTGGAAGTTACTAACAGGTATCATCAGTGAAAGGCTATACAACTACCTAGAGGAGACAAACACCATCCCCCACCAACAGAAAGGCTGCAGAAGGAAGTGTAGGGGCACAAAAGACCAGCTCCTGATAGACAAAATGGTAATGAAGCAGTAGGAGAAGGAAAACCAACCTAAGCATGGCATGGATAGACTATAAGAAAGCCTTCGAAATGATACTACACACATGGCTAATAGAATGCCTGAAAATATATGGGGCAGAGGAAAACACCATCAGCTTCCTCAAAAATACAATGCACAACTGGAATACAATACTTACAAGCTCTGGAATAAGACTAGCAGAGGTTAATATCAGGAGAGGGATCTTCCAGGGCGACTCACTGTCCCCACCACTCTTCTTAGTAGCCATGATTCCCATGACAAAAGTACTACAGAAGATGGATGCCGGGTACCAACTCAAGAAAAGAGGCAACAGAATTACCATCTGATGTTCATGGACAACATCAAGCTGTATGGTAAGAGCATCAAGGAAATAGATACCCTAATCCAGACTGTAAGGATTGTATCTGGGGACATCAGGATGGAGTTTGGAATAGAAAAATGCGCCTTCGTCAACATACAAAAAGGCAAAGTAACGAGAACTGAAGGGATAAAGCTACCAGATGGGAGCAACATCGAACACATAGATGAGACTGGATACAAATACCTGGGAATAAGGAAGGAGGGGATATAAAACACCAAGAGATGAAGGACACGATCAGGAAAGAATATATGCAGAGACTCAAGGCGATACTCAAGTCAAAACTCAACGCCGGAAATATGATAAAAGCCATAAACACATGGGCAGTGCCAGTAATCAGATACAGCGCAGGAATAGTGGAATGGACGAAGACAGAACTCCGCAGCATATATCAGAAAACCAGGAAACATATGAAAATACACAAAGCACTACACCCAAAAGCAAATACGGACAGACTATACATAACATGAAAGGAAGGAGGGAGAGGACTGCTAAGTATAGAGAACTACGTCAACATCGAGAACAGAGCATTGAGGCAATATCTGAAAACCAGTGAAGACAAGTGGCTAAAGAGTGCATGGGAAGAAGGACTAACAAAAGTAGACGAAGACCCAGAAATATACAGAGACAGGAGAATGACAAACAGAACAGAGGACTGGCATAACAAACCAATGCACGGACAATACATGAGACAGACTAAAGAACTAGCCAGCGATGACACATGGCAATGGCTACAGAGGGGAGAGCTAAAGACGGAAACTGAAGGAATGATAACAGCAGCACAAGATCAGGCCCTAAGAACCAGATATGTTCAAAGAACGATAGATGGAAATAACATCTCTCCCACATGTAGGAAGTGCAATACGAAAAATGAAACCATAAACCACATAGCAAGTGAATGTCCGGCACTTGCACAGAACCAGTACAAAAAGAGGCATGGTTCAGTGGCAAAAGCCCTCCACTGGAGCCAGTGCAAGAAACATCCGCTACCTTGCAGTAATAAGTGGTACGAGCACCAACCTGAGGGAGTGATAGAAAACAATCAGGCAAAGATCCTCTGGGACTATGGTATCAGAACAGATAAGGTGATACGTGCAAATAGTCCAGACGTGACGTTGATTGACAAAGTCAAGAAGAAAGTATCACTCATTGATGTCGCAATACCATGGGGCACCAGAGTCGAAGAGAAAGAGAGGGAAAAAAGGGATAAGTATCAAGATCTGAAAAAAGAAATAAGAAGGATATGGGATATGCAAGTGGAAATTGTACCCATAATCATAGGAGCACTAGGCATGATCCCAAGATCCCTGAAAAGGAATTTAGAAAAACTAGTGGCTGACGTAGCTCCAGGACTCATGCAGAAGTGTGTGATCCTAGAAACGGCGCACATAGTAAGAAAAGCGATGGACTCCTAAGGAGGCAGGATGCAACCCGGAACCCCACACTATATACCACCCAGTCGAATTGGAGGACTGTGATAAAAAAAAATATAAATAAATAAATACAAAAATCAAAAAAAATATAATGAAAGTAAAATTTTACCAAAAGTTTCTCTCTCTCTCTTCTCACGAGTCCTCCTCTACTCTCTTCTTCGCTCTCAATCTCCCAAAGATCATCTCGTTTTCGATCGATCCCCTCCTTTCCTCATCTCTCTCTCTCTCTCTCTCTCTCTCTCTCTCTCTCTCTCTCTCTCTTACAGAGATGTAAGTTTTTTGTATGATAAATAAATGATTTAGTACTAATTTTCAAATATCATTAATGTAAACAGCAATAATATCAATTCATTAAAGAAAATACTAAAGTGAATTAGCTAGATTTTAGTTTATAAATAAAAAAATTATGTAAGAATGAAAGAAAATCCATTTTACCCCGCATCTTGTCTTTGAACTCCAGGTAGCCAAGCTGAGATGGCTGGGATCCAAAAGCTGTCAAATATAACAAGTAATGTGACAGGAGGGGGAGTGTGTTGCCCACTCAAGATCATGTAAATTCTCTCTCTCTCTTTTGCCACACGAGATACTTATGTCATAGTGGTATCTCTCGCCCTCTGTTTGGGCTGGAAATGTATGTATAAGTATATCTTTAAGGGCAATACTACATTTTATGGTAAAATAATAATATGCAGTACTAGTTTCCAATAATATTAAGTTTAATGAGATTAAACAATAACAATAACATATCTCTCTCTCTCTCTCTCTCTCTCTCCCCGTGTGTGTGTGTGTGTGTGTGTGTGTGTGTTTGAGATAAGAAGTTACATATAAGGATTTTAGGAAGGGGGATTTCCAATATGTCGCAGATTTTCGGTAATCTGGGGGGTTGTGGTCCTTAACCCCCCACGAATACTGGGGGTTGATTGTACACATTATTTGCAGAAAATTTGCCTATTCACAGCATTTTTTCCTGAGAAATATTCACTTATTACTGTATTTTCATATCTTTTTAATGACTAAATGCACTTTTAGTAATAAAACTTAAAACTGAGCTTTTTAGTTCTTTTTATTTTAACTATCAAAATAAGCAGTTCTAGGCATTTTTGGTTATTAAGTACTACAGTAGGGCCCACCCGTATTCGCAGATTTTTCTCCAGAACATTTTCCCCCATTATTCGCAGAAAATTTGCCTATTCACGGTATTATTCGAAGAGAAATATCAACAAATTCTTGGTTTTTTAATATAAATTTCATCATAAAATGCATGTTTTGTAATAAAACTTTAAAAAAAACAGGTATGCAAATTCTTAAGTGGGTTTTTCTTGAGTTTTAACTAACTAGGAGGATTTAAATATAGTCCATGGGCCAGAGGCCATATTTTTGTCGATTGGTACCAATCAGAGGTACAAAACAAGACCGATATTTTCTGAAACCTGATCATGTCTACTTTCCAGAACTGTTTGCTGGACAACTGTATCTCGTAGCTTTATATGTGAAATTTGCAATCAAAGAGGACCACCCTGTGTTGAAAATGTTTCAGTTTGTGGGCTTTTCTGGAAATGATGCTACATTACAGTAACACCTATTTATATGATTGAAGAGTTCATATGAAGCACTATATCTTTGCTATAATATAAGAAAAACCTTTTTTTCTAAAACAGGTTATTTATGCAACTGAAGATGCCCATGGATCCTATGTTTGAATATAGTATTTCTCTGAACACTTGGGCAAATTATGATTTGCAGTACACTTTATTGTTGTTATTGTTGCTGTTGTTGTTGTTGTTGTTGTTCAATATTTATCATGTTGTATGTAATAGTATAGGCCTTTCACTAGAGAATTTGTAACAATTGATTGTTGAAAAGCTATTATTTTTAAATTTATTTCCGGTATCATGTACATAATTTGTATTTTCTTTTCAGGAGTCATCCTCGTCCAGATTGTCATCAGAGTCCATAGATGTGTCACTTTTTTTCATGTTTGTACAGGTTTGCAGCTTACACTCTTCTGTGGATAGGAGTCCACTGACACTTTGGAAACTGACAGATTTTCACACATTTGCATGAGATGAACTCTAAGATGACTTGAGGTGCAGGAGAGCCTGTTAACCACTGTACTTCAAGCTTACCACTGTCTTGTGTGCACCAACCATGGCCATCTTGTGGATGTGGTACATCTGGAAAAGGAACCAAACTGCGTCGCCAGACGGCACTCTGGTAGTTGTCTCTGAGTGAGTGTTGTCGAAGGCTGTCCTCGCAAGGTGGTAATTGACCTGAATCTACTGATCCTTTCTTTGCTTGCCAGAGCTGGTAGCGAAGTTCATTTACGCAACTGATGTTTGTTCAGGCTGCATATAGATTGCATGTGAACTCCTGGAGGGTATCAAATAACTCGTCAGTCACATGCTAGTGTTCACCAAGTGTAGTGAATGCCTTCTGGAAATTCTGGTTCTGTTGCAGGAGTTTCAATCCTTTGAGTTTTCCTTGACCAGCAAAAGCACTGACTGAGTCGCAGCCTGTGAACACATGGAGACCTCTTAAGGCACTGCATATATCATGACCCAGGCTTGCAGCAAGTTTGTTGATACTGATCAGTCTTTATCGGTTTTTTATTCCACATCTCGTGCATTTGACAACCAACGTTTCTGCATAAGGCAAGGGAGATGATCCTGCATAAGGCAAGGGAGATGATCATGACATCTGTGTCCTCTGCAATCAGTAAGACTGAATTGTATCTAGACTCAGCTGCGTGGTGAGCATGTAACAACAAGCGTGTGTCGGCTTCTTCATGCATGCATTTCAATTCATCAACTTCTGACACTGCATTAGATGTTATCTTGAAGCATTGTTCCTCGAAAGTTACAAAAATCACCTTTTCTTGAAGTTGGTCCCATCTTTCTTGATTCTCTTGCCAATCGGTGGCAAAGAAGTTGGTCAGTTTGGCTTTGCTCTCGGGATATGCAAGTAGGCGGCGCCAATTTCAAATTTTGTGGCCAGGAATGATTTGCAAGAACGATATTCCTCTGTCTGCCCCTCTTTATGTTCTTTCCACTGTTTTGATCGACGAAGCCTTGCACCTGTCAAACACTACATCGATTCGAGAACTTGATGCTGAAGTTTGCAGTAGAGTTCCGAGAAGGTGTTCAGACAACTCTGAGAATGTAATGTTGTCTCCTTGCATTTTGTGTACATTCCCCAGCCATCGATGATCGCAGCTGAAGGTAAGTCAATGTGTTCATCTGAAGTCACTCGTGCTTCAAGATTACATGCCAGGGCTGCCTTGTTGGTCTTTTTTTGCAGAGCCATCACAATTCGCCAACGACCATGGTAAAGGTCAGAGAAGATACTGGAGAACTTCTTTCATGTCCATTTTCCGGCTACTTACTATCAGCAGCAGACGAGAGAACAGTTGGTAATCAGATTTCAAGACAGTTTCTTGGTTTCCTGATTTAGCTTTTGCTCTTTTTCTTTCTAACTGTCAAATGACTCCAGTTGCAACTTTTTCAATGGGTTATAGAAGACAGTGCCTTTTTTTATTCTTGAATCGACAAACTCCTGGTATGCCTTCTCTCCCTGATCTTAAGCTGTGAGGAGATCGCTTGGAACACTTTTTGGTGCTGTGATACCAGATGCTACTAGGTCTGGATGGTTAAGACCATGATCTTTGAGATGAATAAAGGTCAAGCTTTTCTCTCAGTGTCATGTTTTCTGTAACAAGTTCCTGTAAAGTGATACTGTCTGGAATGACCAGGAGTCTGTTGTTATTTCCATAGATGATCTTTATGCACGGTCCAAGTTCTGTTTAAAGTCTGCATCGTACACGCTTCTTAGTATGTACCTTGATATCAGTTACTCCATCAGCGTGCATGACACAATCTTCTCTGTTAAGTTTGGTCTTGTGTGTTATTTGGTGTTTGGCAATCAATTCTTGTCTGATCTAGTCAAAGAGCTGTTGGTAAGCATATGACTCAGATAGAGTGTATGCTTCTTCATTGTTTTCATGGTCCTCACTGATGGGAAGTTGTTCCGGTCTCTGTCTCGTGTATTCTAGATAGCATGATCTGTGGTAGTGTGCTTCAGCAGCTACCAATTCACGTGATGTGATGGCCAGGATTCGTTCATCAGTTTTCTTCTGGCTTTCAGACTGTTTTTGAGTCAAATATTTGCAGGCAGATTCCCGTATTGTTTTGTCTGCCCGGAGCTCAACTGCCTGAGTCAGTTTTTCACAACTATGGCTTCTTCTAAGATATTTGGAGTCTTTGTCACAAAATATGCATTTTGCAGAATAAATGCGCGACTTACTGGTCCCAGGCTCTTGGGATGTTCTTTGATGCTGAGAAATTGACTGTCCGAGATCAACACATTCAACTTCTAGCTTATGCAAAGATTTCTTGTGTGTGAAGTCATTATGGCATGTTGTTTCATAATACACGTATATGTTTAGAACTTCTTCTGATTGTGAATCAATTTCAAGTATTGGTCCAAATCTTCTTATCTTAGCAGCATTAACAAGTGTCCTCCATGACTCAATGCTTTGGTCAACTTTTTCCGTGGTACATATTTGCCACAAAATGCAAATTTGGTGATTTTTACAATATGACACCATGCAAAAACTTAAAATCCCTCTAACACAAAAAAGCTACAATGTTCGAATGTCCAGCAAGCATTTTTAGAAATGGGATACCATACTGGATGTCTGGTTAAACTGGCTTTTAGTACCTCCAAATGGTACCTGTCAGCCAGCTGGCCCATGGACTAATAGGGGTTCCACCTATTTGCAGGGGGGGGGGGGGGGGTGGGGGGGGGGGGGGGGTGGGGGGGGGGGTCGTCTGGTATACATCCCTCGCGAATACGGGGGACCACTGTATTCATGAATTTTTGCTATTTACGTGTGTATGGGGGGTGCAGGGGGTTAGTATGCATCCCCCATGAATCTGAGGGGTCCACTGTACAAAAAATCTTACTTTGAAAGCTGCGATGTTATTTGCAAAAAAACAATCCCTTACAAATCAACAAAAATGCCACTGAAAAAAATGTTCTAAAATGTCTGAAACCATTGCTTCTTGGACGCTGATACAACCAATTTTCTTACCTGCAGCAGTGTGAATAGAAGTAATCCAAAGCAACAAGTCAAGAGCACGATGACGCATGTGATCTGAGGTATTTTTATTTATCACAGCTTCTAACAACCTTTTATGAAAGGCCTCATTTTCTACCAGTGATAACCTCTGCAACCTGAAATAAGAGTACAAATTATTATTTCATTAGTATATAAATCAAATTGGATGTATCTTACCAAGTTTGTGTACATTTTATCATTCTAAACATTCTCAAACACTTCGTAACACGGCACACACCACTAACCAGTAATTCAAAGCTTTCCTGAAAAGCATTACGGATAAAATTGCACATAATTAAAACTCCAAACATGTGCTAGTTAGATTTTATTAGAAATAGACACTATATGATATCAGAAGACTGGTTATTCAGTACTGGAACAAAAAAGGTTGTAATAATAAACTCAAAAGATGGCAATAAGATCATTATAATATCAATGAATGGGTGTATTTGGTGTTGAGTGAATTTTAACTGAAGGTCTATGTAAGCAATGAAAATCAGAGTACAGTAATACCTTGGGTTACGAATTTAATCCGTTCCAGAACCTGCTTCGTAACCTAAAAAATTCGTAACCTAAATGGATTTTCCCATAAGAATGTTATAAAAAGCAAATAATGCGTTCCACCCGACCATGAATGACCATTTCAATTCATATTTTTCCATTTATTTTTGTTCACTAAGGTTGAAAATTCGTGTAGGAATTACATAAAATTATAAAATTGAAGAACGAAATTAAATATAAACACTAGATTTAATATGCATGCACAGTAAAACCTGAACTTTACCTTTGGCGAGTGTGGCTGCTGGCTTGACGGAGACGGGAGGAGGGGAAGGGGGAGGAGGAGAGGGTTAGGGCATGGGGGGGAAATCTCCCTCCGTGGACACTTCTGGAAGACTTTCTGGTTCTTTCTCTCGAGAGCAACGTTCACTACCATCACTAATTTTACGCTTACGCGACACTGTGTCGTCTTTCACAATTTTGAAAAAATATTTTTCTATGGCGGCTTGCTTTTGCCTGTTCTTTAAAATTTTATAGAAATGACCCACCCCATTATCGATAAACAATTTTCTACATCGTCGAGAATATAAGGCTGTTGTTTCGTCAATACTGTGACACCTTTTGATACTTTACTGGCTTTAATTTCTTCCTTTTTCTTCAAAATAGTGCAGATCGTTGATTGCGACCGCTTGAAGAATGCTGCAATGTCTTTCACGCGCTCGCCTTTATCATGCATTTGGATAATTTCCTTCTTCATTTCGACCGTAATCATCTCCTTCTTTCTCATGCTTTCCTTCTTGCTGCTTGCTTCGTCATCTTGGGAGCCATTGTCTTTAGTATTTGGGTAATAGTAATGTATAAGCACTATCACGGAAACACAACACGTGCGCAAATCACAAAGCAAATTTGAGAGCGTATCACGGACAGATGCGTTCAATCTTACCGCCAGCGAGATAGTGAAAGAGTTATGGTTTAAAAAGGGTCAAGGGATGCGTGGGAGGAAGTCACCCACAAAGTCACGTGACCCTCGTTAAGTTTTAGCCAAAAAAAATGCGTTCGCAGATTCCACGCTCATCCGATGTCCGGTGTAAACAATGCAGGCGGCCTCCCATGATGGAAATTCGCGCTTTCGTATTCCAAGTGAAATTCGTATTCCAGAATGAGGGCGTCACTTCGTAAGTTAAAAAATTCGTAAACTAATCGGTTCGTAACCCAAAGTATTACTGTATACTGTACTGGAAGCAAGGTCAGTGTTAGAATATTCTGCATATAATGAAAACATGGCCCTTGCCATCATCTTTCTCTACAAGCTTGTCCCCATTTGGGGACGCTTTAATGGTTCTTCAACACATTCTTCCATTTCTTTCGGTACAGTGCATCTTCTTCACTCAATCCCAACTTCCTCATATCTTTCTTCACACAGTCAATCCACTGACTGGTAGTCCCATATCCATCATCT
Source organism: Macrobrachium nipponense (assembly GCF_015104395.2). NCBI lineage: Eukaryota > Metazoa > Arthropoda > Malacostraca > Decapoda > Palaemonidae > Macrobrachium > Macrobrachium nipponense. The sequence goes on along the minus strand of NC_087200.1, from coordinate 170,612,932 downwards.
TCCTTATCAGGTGGTCTTCCTCTCGTCTCTTTATATGTCCATACCATCTCAGCCTACTTTCCCCAACATTGGTTGAAGCTGGTGCTATTTTGAGAGTGCCTCTAGCGCGTTTGTTCCTAACCTTATCCTTTCTAGTAAGTCCACATTGCCATCTCAACATCCTCATCTCAGTTACATCAATCCTGTTCTCATCACTCCTCTTAGTTACCCATGTTTCGGACGAGCACAACATTGCAGGTCTCACAACCTGGCACTGAATTTTGCTCTTTAGTTTTATGGGCATCCTACAATCACAAAGCACCCCACTACATTTCCTCCAGCTACTCCACCCTGACTGTATCCTTCTGGTCATCTCTTCATCTAGGTCTCCTGTATTTTGGATCACTGACCCCAGATATTTAAAATGTATAACTTTTCAAAAGATTCACAAAAAAGATGCATATTCGTTGTGCTTTTATTTCATAAATATATGTAGCCATCAGTAGCCTGACATTGCTCAATCATGTCGATGTCAGTCCGAATCTGATTCCCGTTATGTGTCCAATTTTTTTTCTTCTACCTCCAGAATTGGCTTATATTAATAAATTACTATATTGTATATGTAGTATACAGTATAGTGTAGGTTAGGCTACTGTATTTGATTGTGTACAATATACAGTACGGACCCCAATTATGCAAGAATTTGGTTGATCTACAGCCTCGCAGAATTGATAATTTGCATATTTCAATACACATACCTTATGGGAATAATTCCATTAGGGCCAAGGCAAACGGCAACTTACCCGGTCAAACTTTTTTATACTACACATTTTCAATACTTTCTATGTACTATACTGTAGTTTTTTCTATGAAATTGTTCTTATGGATAAATAAAACATAAAAAACGTTTTAATAACTTTAAAAAATTTAAAATTACACACAGGATGGTGAAAACTCCCACAAGTAAACATTGCCACCACTGGGTGCAAGTGTTCTGTACGATACAGTCATTTCCTTTAAAAAAACCTTTTGGATGGAATTTCCTCTACCTATCCTCTGCCAAAAAAACCTTCAAACTCTTCTATTTCATCCTCCGTGAAGAGTTCTTCTGCTGAAGGAAGGCTTGTGAACCATTTGAGGTTTTGGGGACCGGCGGATCATGCGTCTTCACTCCCGTTTGGCCTAACAAACTTGGTTACGAGCACCTGTCTCAGTTTCTTTGTGCAGCACGTTCACTATGTAATTGTTTTCATATAACTCTCTCTCTCGCCATGTTCAGCAATGACAGATTTCAATCTTTCTCTCTCTAATGACGGATTTCAAGTTCTCGACTGCTGCCAAAATGGGAGTTGCTTCTCTCTCTCTCTCTCTCTCTCTCTCTCTCTCTCTCTCTCTCTCTCTCTCTCTCTCTCTCTCTCTCTCCAATGACGGATTTCAAGTTCTCGACTGCTGCCAAAATGGGAGTTGCTCCTCTCTCTCTCTCTCTCTCTCTCTCTCTCTCTCTCTCTCTCTCTCTCTCTCTCTCTCTCTCCAATGACGGATTTCAAGTTCTCGACTGCTGCCAAAATGGTAGTCTCTCTCTCTCTCTCTCTCTCTCTCTCTCTCTCTCTCTCTCTCTCTCTCTCTCTCTCTCTCAAATGATGGATTTCAAGTTCTCGACTGCTGCCAAAATGGGAGTTGCTCCTTCCTTCATCTTTAACTGAAGGGCAAGCTTTTTAGTTTCGAGAAAATAGGTCTTCCTCTTCAACTTCTAGGCAGATGCATACATGATGACGATGATGATCAGAATACACTTCGCAGATCTGAATAATAACTCTTGGCAATGATGATGATACCAATCATTCATACACACTGCACTATGATGTCGCAAATGAGTGACGTGGAGACTTCCATCTTACCTACTGGCTGAGCAGAAGCCTTCAGAATACGCTTCGCAGATCTGAATAATACCTATGGCGATGATAATGATACCAATAATTTACAAAACACTTTGCAGATCTGAATAATATGTATGACGATGGTGATGATACCAATCATTCATACACACTCTGCTGTGACGTCACAAATGCGTGAGGCAGAGCTTTCCGTCTTAGCTAATGGTTGAGCAGGGAATCTTTCTCTCGCATTCCCCTTGGAGGAATAAAAGATTTTTCCTCCAAGCATTCCCCCCACCCCTTCTCTCAAACACCAGTGAACAACCCCCCCCCCCCCCCCCCCCCCCACAAAAAAAAAATATTTGAAAAGACAATAGATTTGGTACGTTTTGCGGCGCGTGACTCGCAAACTTCGAATGACTTTGCAGATACAGAAAATCTATTTTTTAGAACTAGTGACAGCATAAAAGGGGAACTGCAAAATTCGAACACGCATAATTCGGGACCGGACTATACCATGATATCATCATCGTATACGCTAGGCTAACTTGTTAATGTTATTCAATTTCTCTTTGTACTGAATTATCATAAGCCAATATGCATTGAAACTAGAGAATTAGCTGAAATCAATAATTACTATGCCATATATGTGTAAAGTATACTGTGTAGTATAGGCTAGGCTACCCTTAAGTAAAGATGGTACTGATTACCCTAGCGTAGGCTAGGCTATATTCGAGATATGATTTTTCCAACAAACGATGAGATTTTGGAACCTAGTCCCATCATAAGTAGGAGAGTACCTGTATATCTAATTTTTTGTAATACAATATGAATGAATTTTTATTAATGCTGATAGGGAACAAGCAAACATGTATCCTTAATGACTGTCTAACTGAGGCTTCAGAAAATAGTTACTCTATGAATTATGTAAATAAATTTTCATTCCCACTCATAATACTACTCAGAATGGTGACTTGGGCCAATTATTCTGAAATGAATTTTCATCTAAATTTTCCTAATAATGCTGTCAAGATGATTATGCACAAGGGAACTAAGGCAGAATAAGCTTAAGGAATCATGGGAAAATATAACCATGACATCAGAAGCCAAACCAAATTGCAATATCAAAATGCAAGATGTTTTTAAAAACTGATGAAAAATCACAGCAGTGGGGGGCCCTTACCATGAAATTTTCATGTTTAAAGCCATCTGAACACATTTTCCTGATTAGCTCCCCAATAACTATTCAATGTGCATGATCATGCTGGTGAAAACTACAGTAAAAGGTTATTATTCTGTAAAAAGCATATAAAAGGTCAGGAAATAATTAAATGAATTCCATTTACCTAAAATTAGTGGACACTCATGGGATGAATAGGCTAGACTACATACAGTACAACTAATAAAACATGAATTGTCATTTCCCTTCTGCTTTCCCATGCCTCATCTGATTACCCAGGTTCCTGTCTTCCTGTCTTCTAAGCCCACTTCCAAGTACTACTACTACTTCTTTTTCAGCATAATGGACACACTGTATTTCTTGGTATCAAAGGCACCTAAATTATGACTAGTACAATTTTTGGAGTATCTAATTATACAACTGCAAATATCAAACACACTGAGTAGGTATTAATATTTGTTACTGCTACAACTTTTGTGCATCCAAGGTGAGTGTGATGTGGTTAACAATTTTGTTGCTGAACATATTTGTTCACTTTAAAATCAAAATTACTTCCTCTTCTCACATATTACGAGCCAAGCTGCAAGCCTAGTTGGAAAAAAGAATGCTATCTGACCAAGTGCCCCAATATAAAAAGCAGTCTAGTAGCACAGAAAAGTAAACTGAAAAGTTAAGAATACTTTTTGAAAGAGGAATATATAAAAATAAGATAAATCACTAATTCAAATAAATACGATAAATTACAAATAAAAAAAGACGAATAATAAATAAACTAATAAGACAACCAAGTTAACACATCATAAAAGTATTTGCAATACATTCTAACTTGCAAGGTTCCAATGAAAACAACTACAATATTAGAAAGATCATTCCACAATTAGGTTACAACAAATAAAACTTTTAGAAACCTGTGTGGTATTGAAAATCATGTAAGAAGAGGCGAGACTGTTAGAATCAACTGCCTACTTAGTACAGTCTAAAAAGATCTGAATGCAAAAGAGGATCACAACCACTGAGTATCTTCTACAGCAGGAATGGGAAGTTAGCCATAACAACAAGTTGTTGAAGTACTACAACTAGTTCAAATATATGTTCTGTTCTGTACAAAATTAATTTTATTTTCTTACTGAAGTACATGCTGCTTTTCCACCTACATGGAGTTTCAGTTGGTTAACTTATTTAATTTGGTGCCCTTGGCAGTCTACTTGGACTAAACACAAACACTCAACACAATTATTGAACACCCAAAACACTCAAAAAGTGTTAATACAAGATTCTACCATCCACTAAGGGTTTAAGGAAAGATAACTTTTGAACGTACCTATCATGTACAATGGTAGTTTTTGCACAGCATCTAACAGTGATGGAGAGCTCTTGAACTACATCACAACCTCGAACTAACTCCACACGCTTGTTGGAAGAAGCAGCTAATCTGTCCAGAAATGTTGATGACTGTGGAGGCATATACTGTGTCACCAAATCTAGATCACTGTTCTTCTGTAGTTCCTGTAAGGATGTCAAAATATTGAAATAACTTGCATTAAAATCATTCCCCAATCTCAGATGTTATTAAAATTTAACTTTTTTGCTCAAGTAAAAGATGGGGAATGTGCCAAAGTTATGTAGTTATGTACTACTTCATAAATTTAGTGCATTAAAGCTCATATATGAGGAAAAGCAATAAAATGAGGACAGAAAGATCAAAACAAAATCATGAATGTACTTTTAAAAGAATTGTTCTAAAAATTTTTTTTTATATCACAGTAAGAGTAGAATCTTTATCATCACCACAAGATAAAAAAATTATTATGAAAAAAGAAATTTTCTTCATTATGTATCACATTAGGGCGTTGATGACACTTATTCCTATAATTACAACAGGTTTATTTAATAGCTCTTATAAAATTTACCAAGATAACCAACCATTCATTCATTTTATCTAAATCCCATATTGTGCAAACCAAAAGATAACAAACCTGCTGTGACTGTTGCTGCTGTTGTGACACTTTTGGAGGCAGAGCTTTAATGTGTACGAGGTAAGTTCTGCTGCGGCACGCCAACAGACTAGGAGAAGTGAGGGTCACATTGGCCCCTTGACCAGATAAATCAAAGCAACGGTTCACATTCACTGGACCACATAGTATTTCTGCATTGTGACTCAAAAGAAACTCTTTGGTCACCACTGGGTTCTCAGGCAAGTCTTCTAGAAGGCACAGAAAAATAAACTGTATTCAAACTTGACCTTCTGAGATTCCACTGACATTTCTTTACCACAAATAGTAAATCTACACTTATATTTCAGTTGTTTAACAATTTTAAACATATCAGAATAAACTATAGGTATTCAACTTTAAAATGATAACTTTACATCATGAAAAATAAAATTACAATAAACAACAGAAGAAAAAAATTGCAATGCCCTTGTGGTCAGTCAGGGGGTAATTTAACAGAGTCATTTTGGCAACACCTTAAATCTAAAAGGATTAACAGTAACAGGCTAATGTTATTCCACTACACATTTAATCTTAAAATCAATTTAAACGTACCTAAGATATCATCTGGTATATTTGATGATGAGGATGAAGAAACATGATTGTGAGAAGTGGAAGAGCAACAAGCTGAGCTTGAGGTCGAGTCGTTACCTTGAGGAGCATTCTGGCGTCTGGGAGTAGTTAAATTCTGTCTTAATAACGTAACCTGAAAAGAACAGAGAAAGCATTCATATTTTGAAAGATAATCATGTTACTCAAATATAAATGCTATGAATATGAGAGAGAGAGAGAGAGAGAGAGAGAGAGAGAGAGAGAGAGAGAGAGAGAGAGCCTTGCAGACCTTACATCTTGTTCGGGTTGCCCCAGGTCCCTCAGTGTGAGGCACCTCTAATGTCTACCAGAGTTTTGCTAGTGCATTTTCCGGTATATTTTGCATCTTCCAATCTTGGATGGTCTGGGATGCAGCTTAGATATTTGTCGAGCTTATTCTTAAACACATCTACGCTCACTCCTGATATATTCCTCAGATGAGCTGGCAACGCATTGAATAGATGCTGCATTGTTGATGCTGGTGCACAGTGGATTAATGTCCTGTGTGCTTTCCTTATTTTTCCTGGCATAGTTTTGGGCACTATTAACCCTCTTACGCCGAATGGACGTACTATTAAACGTCGAGTCAAAATGTCTCCTGTATGCCGAATGGACGTATCATACGTCAACTCAAAAAAGTTTTTTTAAAAATTAGTGGAAAAATACTTATAGGCCTACCAGCCTAAAACTTTTGAATCACGTGCCTTGGGGGATGCTGGGAGTTCACGGATCAAGGTGTTGTTTTGTTTACAATCGCTATGCAGGCGCGCAAGCGCGAATCTCTTTCTTATCGCACTAAAAAGTATCAGTGACACATCTCAGAAATTATTTCGTCACTTTGACATAATTTTTGCACCATTTTAAATTATCCTTTACATGAAGTATTATATATGAAAATGTGCGCAATTTCATGTAAAATACAACAAAAAAATACTCATGATTGTAGCTTTTACCAGTTTAGAAATATTTTCATATAAATAACGATAAGTGCCAAAATTTCAACCTTCGGTCAACTTTGACTCTACCGAAATGGTCGAGAAACGCAAATGTAAGCTAAAACTCTTATATTATAGTAATATTCAATCATTTGCCTTCATTTTGCAACAAATTGGACGTCTCTAGCACAATATTTCGATTTATGGTGAATTTATGAAAAAACTTTTTCCTTACGTTCGCGCGGTAACTCTTCCGATAAATTTTTTTCGTGCGATTGTCCTAATGTTTGCACCATTTTAAATTTGCCGTTACATAAAGTTTTATATATGGAAATGTGCACAATTTCATGCACAATACAACTAAAACACCCCATGGTTGTAGCTTTATCAGTTTTGAAATATTTTCATATAAATAACGTTAAGTGCAAAAATTTCACTTTTGGTCAACTTTGACTCTACCGAAATGGTCGAAAAACGCAATTGTAAGCGAAAACTCTTATATTCTAGTAATATTCAATCATTTAACTTCATTTTGTAACGACTTGGAAGTCTCTAGCACAATATTTCGATTTATGGTGAATTTATGAAAAAAAAAAAAAAACATTTTCCTTACGTCCGCACGGTAACTCTTCCGAAAAAATCAGAATTTTTTTTGTGCGATTGTCGAAATGTTTGCACCAATTAAAATTAGCTGTTACATAATGTTTAAGATATGAAAATGTGCGCAATTTCATGTAGAATACAACTAAAAATGATTGAAGGTTGTAGCTTTTCTCTTTTTTTGAAATATTTGCATATAAATCACAATAAATAGAAAAAAAAAACCACGTTCAGTCAAATTTGACTCTACTGAAATAGTTGAAAAACGCAATTGTAAGCTAAAACTCTTACGGCCTAGTAATATTCAGTCATTTATCTTCATTTTGAAACAAATTTGAAGTCTCTAGAACAATATTGTGATTTATGGTAAATTTGTGAAAAATATATTTAACTTCCCTCCGCGCGCCAATTCGCGGCCGCAAGTCTCCGAAATGCGTACATCGCATTACCCTAATATTTGCTCCTTTTCATATTAGCCTTTTTATAGAGTTTTATATATCAAAATGTGCGCAAATTCATGATGAATACAATAAAAAATAATTGAAGGTTGTAGCTTTTCTCATCTTCGAAATATGAGTATATAAAAAAAAAAATATATATAAAAATTTCGACATTCGGTCAACTTTAACTCGCCCGAAATGGTCGAAATCTGCAATTCTAATCTAAAACTCTTACAGTATCGTAATATTCAATCATTTGTCTTCATTTTGAAACAAATTGGAAGTCTCTAGAACAATATTTAGATTTACAGTGAATTTTTGAGAAAAAATTTTTTTTTTACGTCCGCACGTTACGAATTCGTACATCATTTTGTGATAATATTTTTCCAGTGTTGCTTTTATTGTTTTAAAATGTATTATATATCAAAATGATTAGAATTTAGTGTACAATACAACGAAAAAAAATTAACTCGTTAGCTTTGACCGTTTTTTGCACAGCGTGTTTTGAATACAATTATGTATGAATTTTTTTTTCGCTACCATATATCGCATTATTTACATATGATAATGATATTATTTTTCATTTCTGATGGTTGCATACTAAACTTCAGGCAATGACAAAAAAAGGAACCAAAAATGAACTCTTAATCTTCAAAACTAAGCGCGCTGTGATTTTTTGAAAAAATTATTTTTTCCGCTTCCGCGCTCACTCCAAACCGGCCCCGGTATACGGGAGGGGTTTTGATTTTTAGGGCTTCGGCGTAAGAGGGTTAATCTACCACTGCTTGCTCTTTGATATTTTTAGCTCCATGATGTTTTCGGCAATTTTAAAAATTGTAGTCTTTCCCAGTAGTCAAGATCCTTAACTTCTATTCTTGCTGTAAAGGACCTTTGTACAATCTCCATTTTTGTGCAATATCCTTTTGATAGTGTGGGTACCATATAGTGGAATATTCAAGTGGACTACGAACATACGTTTTATAAAGCATAATCATGTGTTCAGCTTTTCTTCTTTTGAAGTGCCGTAACAACATTCCCATTTTTGCTATACATTTTGCCAATAGAATTGCTATTTGATTATTGCATAACATGTTCCTATTCAACATCACACCAAGGTCTTTAACTGCTTCCTTATTTGTGATTGTCTCATTACTAGGTCCCCTATATGCATATAGCTTTCCTTCTCTTTCTCCATAATTTATTGATTCAAATTTATCAGAGTTAAATACCATCCTATTTACCTCTGCCCATTCATAAACTTTGTTAAGGTCTCTTTGTAGCATGTTCCTATCTTCACAAGTAATTTCTCTACTTATTCTTGTGTCATCAGCGAAACTACTCACTACCGATTCCTTAACATTACTGTCTATGTCTGCAATCATAATAACAAACAGCAATGCAGCTAGCACCGTACCTTGTGGCACACTGGATATTACCTTAGCTTCTTCCGATTTCTCATCATTTCCAATAACTATCTGTTTCTGTTGTGTAAAAATTCTTTTAACCATCTTCCTACTTTGTCCACTATATTATGTTTTCTAATTTTCTTCACTAATATAGTATGATCTACCTTGTCAAAAGCTTTTGCAAAGTCTAGATAAACCACACCTGTTTCTTTTCCGCTTTTCATATTTTTGTATATGTTCTCACGGTGGACTAACAGTTGGGTTTGTGTACTTTTTCCGGGTACAAAACCATGTTGTCCTATATTAAACAAATTATTTTTATTAAATGTTTTATAATATTATTCTTCATTACCCTTTCATACACTTTCATAATATGTGGTGTTAGACTCACAGGCCTATAATTACTTGCCTCTAGTCTTGCCTGTATCTACACTTTGCCTTAATAATATTGCAAGGGGCTTTGCGATAGAATGAACTACTTTCTTTAACAAAATAGCAGGGACACCATCAGGCCCAGCTGCTGCTCCATTTTTAATTTCATTAATAGCCTGCACTATATCGGCTTCATTATTATCTATGTCTGATAAATATTCACTATTTTCATCAATTATTTCTGTATCATTATCTTCATTATCAATTCTAGGGGTAAATTCTCTCTTATATCTATCTGCCAATATGTTGCATATTTCCTTTTTTTTCATTCGTTAATCTCCCTTCAATTCTTAGAAGGTATATTTCTATTCTTTTATTAATCTTTATTGCATACGAGTACAATAGTTTGGGGTTTTGCTTGATATTTACTAGGGTTTTTCCTTCCAAGTTCCATTTTTCATTTTCTTTTGATTATATAATCTTCTGTTCTGCATTTTAGTTCCATCACTTTCCAAGCATTTTTTTTTCTTTTGCAAGACCTTTTTTCCACTTTCTGATTTTCTGGAACAAGATCCTTCTGTCTCTTGGTATGCATGACTCGTGTGTACTTTTCTTCTTCGGCATATATTTATTCACTATTTTCTCTAATATTTTATATAATATCTCCGTATTTACCTGTATATCTTCACTTACAAAAATGTTATCCCAAATCTTTGTTTAATTCTTCATTTATTTCTGACCATTTTATATTTATATTGTAGAAATTGTATTTTCCATATCCTTCCCACTTTTTCATCTCTTGCTTATCTCAGTTTTCACTTGCTTTGGAATGGACTGTTAATTCTATGACATGGTCTGAAATATGATATTGTTAAACTACAATAAAGTTTTGTACATACTTACCTGGCAGATATATACTTAGCTATAGTCTCCGACGTTCCCGACAGAATTTCAAATCTCGCGGCACACGCGACAGGTAGGTCAGGTGGTCTACCTTACCCGCCGCTGGGTGGCGGATGTACGAACCACTCCCGTAAGCTTGTCAGATTTTTCTCTTCCACCTGTCTCCTGAGGGGAGGCTGGGTGGGCCATTAATCGTATATATCTGCCAGGTAAGTATGTACAAAACTTTATTGTAGTTTAACAATATCATTTTTGTACATGAACTTCCCTGACAGATATATACTTAGCTGATTGGCACCCTTGGTGGAGGGTAAGAGACAGCTCAATAATACAGGTAAGACGGGAAACAACTAATGTTGTAGGATATAAAAACCTTGGTTCTCACCTTTTCAGGATGAAGACTTCATAGATACTATCTCTGAGTCTGCATTGCCTGGAGAGCTACAGCTAGGACGTGACCTGATGCTGAAAGACTCTCGGATCTACCACTGGGATATGTGATCCCCTATTGTGGTAGAATCCAAGTCGGATGCTGTTAGAGGGACCTTGTCCGCTTACCTAACAGATCCTTACCACTACCTCTGCAAGGAGCCAAAACCCACCAGACCACCTAACCAAAATACAAAGGTTTAATATTACGGACAAAAAGAGGTGCCTCCTGCAGCCTCTTTCAGACAACCAAAAAACAACAATATAAAATATAGGGTAACATATAAACAATTTACACAGGATAAGTTTCAGCTCCCTGCCCCAGCACCGAATCCGCCGATACGAAAGGACCCAAGGCGAAGCATTTATCATATGTGATTTTTACATCACGTAGGTAGTGGTTTGCGAAAACCGATTGGCATCTCCAAAAAGTCGCCTCCATCAAGTTCCGCACAGACATATTTTTTCTGAATGCAAGCGAAGTTGCGATGGCTCTCACCTCGTGAGCTTTCACTTTTAGTAGTCTAAAATGATCTTCCTTACAGGCAACATGTGCCTCTGTAATAAGACTTCTCAGAAAAAAGGAAAGAGCATTCTTCGACATGGGCCGAGTGGGGTCCTTTACGGAGCACCAAAGCACATCTTGATTAGCCTTAAGTTGTTCCTTCCTCTTAAGGAAATACTTCATAATTCTCATAGGGCAAAGAGTTCTTTCAGGCTCTTCCCTTACTAGAAAAGATAAACTACGAACTTCAAAGCTCCTGGGCCAAGGGCGTGATGGGTTTTTCATTCTTTGCCAGGAAACTTGGAAGAAATGAACACACCATAGAATCTTCCTTAAACCCTACATTGCCCTCAATAGCTTGGAGCTCACTCACTCTCTTAGCTGTAGCTAGGGCCAAAAGGAAGATAGCCTTCTTCGTCAAATCCTTGAAAGAGGCTAAGCCAGGAGGTTCGAATCTAGACGATCCAAGGAATTGTAGGACTACGTCTAGATTCCAGTTCGGTACTACATGAGGACGCTTAATGGTTTCAAATGATCTAATAAGATCATGCAGGTCCTTATCATCGGATATATTTAAGCCTCTATGCCGAAATACCGCCGCTAACATACTGCGGTATCCCTTAATAGTTGACACAACCAGATGACATTCTTCTTTGAGGAAAATAAGGAAATCCGCAATTTGGGTCACAGAGGTACTGGAAGAGGAAATGTTCTTCCTCTTGCACCAACGTCTGAAGACATCCCACTTTGACTGGTATACACGCAAGGTGGAAGGTCTCCTCGCTCTTGCGATTGCTTTAGCAGCTGTTGCTGAAAAGCCTTTCGCTCTGACCAAACTTTGGACAGTCTGAAACCAGTCAGACTGAGAGCGAGGAGATTTTTGTGGTACCTGTCGAAGTGGGGTTGTCTGAGTAGATCGCTCCTTAGCGGGAGCGATCTTGGAAGGTCCACCAACCATTCCAGTACCTCTGTGAACCATTCTTGGGCCGGCCAAAAGGGAGCGATTAAGGTCATTCTCGTTGAATCGGACTCTACGAACTTCTTGATGGTTAGCCCCAGGATCTTGAAGGGGGAAACGCGTAGACGTCGAGTCCGTTCCAGTCTAGAAGAAGAGCATCTATTGCTACTGCCTCTGGATCCGATATCGGAGAGCAGTAAGGATCCAGCCTCTTGTTCTTTGACGTGGCAAAGAGGTCTATGTGTGGCCTGCCCCATAACTTCCACAGGCTCTGGCATACATCCAGATGAAGGGTCCACTCTGTGGGAAGGACCTGATCTTTCCTGCTGAGGAGATCTGCTCTTACATTCCTTTTTCTCCCTGCACGAACCTGGTGAGAAGCTTGATTCCTCTTTCTTCTGCCCACAGAAGAAGGTCTCTTGCTGTCTCGTACAGGGAGAAGGAATGGCGTTCCCCCACCCCCTGTTTTCCTGATGGTATGCCAGAGCTGTAGTGTTGTCCGCGTTGACCTGCACTACCGATCTTCTGACTTTGGGCTCGAAAGCCTTCAGAGCCAACCACACAGCCATCAACTCCTTTCTGTTGATGTGCCAGGCTACCTGGTCCCCCACCCAGGCACCTGACACTTCGCTGGTTCCCAGAGTTGCACCCCACCCCATGTCCGACGCGTCGGAGAACAACACCAGGTTGGGGGTCTGTGATTGAAGAGACAGTCCCTTCGCAAAGAGGTTGGGATCTGTCCACCATAAGAGATGTTTCTTGATGTCCTGGGATAACGACAGGGAGAACGTCAAATCCTGAGAACGACGACTCCAATTCCGATGAAGAAAGAATTGGAGTGGTCTCAGGTGCAACCTTCCTAGGGAAACGAATTGCTCCAGAGAGGAGAGCGTCCCCAGCAGACTCATCCACTCCTCACTGTGCATACTTCTTTCCCTAAGAAGGTTGTTACTCTCTCGAATCCTCGGGCTATCCTTTCCTGCAAGGGAAAAGCCCGAAAACTCAGAGAGTTCATCTGTATCCCGAGATACACACACTCTTGCTCGGGAATTAGTGATGACTTCTTGAAATTGACGAGAAGTCCCAAAGCCTTCGTCAATTCTAAAGTTACTTGTAAGTCCTTCAAACAACGATCTTCTGAATTGGCCCTTATTAGCCAATCGTCGAGGTACATGGATATCCTCACTTTCAAATGAAGCCATTGAGCCACATTCCTCAAAATCCCTGTGAACACTTGAGGGGCCGTCGAGAGGCCGAAACACAGAGCCCTGAACTGAACAATTTTCCCCCCCACCATGAATCTGAGAAACTTCCTCGAGGAAGGATGGATCGGTACGTGGAAGTAAGCGTCCTGTAAATCCAAGGAAACCATCCAGTCCCCTGGACGAAGTGCTGCCAGCACTGATGAAGGCGTTTCCATCGTGAACTTCTTCTTTTCTACGAAGAAATTCAGGGCGCTTACATCCAACACCGGTCTCCATCCCCCCTGAGGACTTCGGAACTAGGAAAAGGCGGTTGTAGAAGCCCGATGAATGATGGTCTGTCACTAGTTCGATAGCCCCCTTCTCCAGCATCTGATCTACTGCTAGATGGAGAGCTTGATTCATGATGGGGTCTCTGTACCTGGCCGTCAGTTCCCTTGGGATGGTCGTCAAGGGAGGTCTTTCGACGAAAGGGATGAGGTAACCTCTCCTCAAAATAGAAAGGGTCCAAGGATCCGCCCCTTTTTGGGCCCAGACTTCTGCAAACTCTAAGAGTCTGGCGCCCACCGTTGATTGAAGGACTTGCAAGTTATTTGGGGGCTTTTAACAGACTTGGCAAAAGTCTTACCCCTTCTTGAAGGTCTACGACCTCTAAACGTAGAGGTTCTTGATGAAGATGCCCCTCGAAAGGGTTCTCGAACACTTGCCTTTTCCTTCTTAGCCTTGGTAGGGAAGGAAGGGCGAGGTTTTCTTGCCGACTGTGCCAAAAGGTCCTGGGTGGCTTTGGCCGAAAGTGACCTCGAAATGTCCTGCACTCGATGTTTCGGGAACAACTGAGTAGACAGAGGAGCAAACAGCAAAGAAGACCTCTGAGCATGGGAGACCGACTTCGTTAAGAAGGAACAATAAACCGACCTCTTCTTCACGATCCCGGCCCCATAAAGGGAGGCGATTTCACTCGCTCCGTCTCTTACCGACTTGTCCATACAAGACAAAACACACATAAGATCTTCTGGCGAAATTGACTCTGGCACTTCAATTTTCTTGGCTAGGACTCCCAACGACCAATCAAGGAAGTTAAATACTTCTAGCACTCTAAACATACCTTTGAGCAAATGATCCAATTCATTCATTGCCCAAGTCGTCTTAGCAGAGTTAAGGGCAGTTCTCCTTGTCGAATCTACCAGTGCCGAAAAATCCGAATCAGCCGAAGACGGTAGACCCAATCCTAAGGGCTCTCCTGTTTCGTACCAGAAACCAGCGCGTCCTGATAACTTCGAAGGAGGAAAAGCGAACATCGTTTTCCCCGCTTCTTCTTTGGAAGCCATCCAGGAACCAAAACTCCTCAGTGCCTTCTTCATAGAAAGAGTTGGCTTCATCCTCACACAAGAAGAACTCTTCGCTGTCTTCGCCGTTGAAAAAAGTGAGTGAGGAGAAGGAGGAGCCGTAGGCGTAAGGGAATCCCCAAAAACTTGTAAAAGTAGCTCTGTAAGCTTCTTGTAAGAAGAGACAGCAGCAGAAGTGTTCGGTTCCTCATCCGAACCTTCTAGGACGTCTTGTCGAGGCGAGTGCGGAAGATCCTTAGGTGACGAAGGGATCCTAGCAGGAGTTGAGCGAGAGGTTGGAGAACGTCCTCTCTTAGAAGAGTTCACATCCACTGGAGAACAATGAGAAGATCTGGGAAGTCTACGATGAGACTCCCTCTTCGAGGTATACTGAATCTCAGCCGAAGGAGAGGTAGGGCTCCTACTCCGAGAATCCTCGGAAACATCCACAGGGCGCTTACGAGGAGGCGAGCGCCTACTATACTCTATGCGCCTATCCTGAGGCGAGCGGCTGCCAGGAGAAGAGCGCCTATCGAGAGCAGAGCGCTTGCGCGGCTCTCCATACCTGTCCAGTTGCGTACGATCAACGGAAGTCCGACTGGAAGGCGAAATGCGCCTACTAGGAGAATGCTGCTTGCGAGACTCTTGACGTCTAACAAGAGGGTAACATTCAGGAGAAGGGCGCTTCAAAACTAACGAGCGCCTACTTGGAGAAGGGTGCTTCCGGGATTCCTGGTGCCTACCAAGAGACAAACGGTCAGGAGAAGTGCGCCTAGAAGCGGTAGAGCGCCTACACGGAGAAGGGCGCTTGAAAGACTCTTGTTGTCTGCCCCTAGGAGAATAATCAGGAGTATGACGCCTTAAAAGAGACGAGCGCCTACTAGGAGATCTATGTGCAGTAGGCTCTTGGCGCCTACCTTGCGGGGAGCGGCTAACAGTAGGCCGTCTATCATGCACACGACTCCTACCAGACTCTAGATGCCTGTCAGGAGAGAAGTCACGATCCGACACTCGAGGAGAGTGACATCTGGAAGAAGAACGCCTACTTGTATAAGGGCGCCTTCTAGAATCTTGAGCTGCTGAGGAGAAGTTTCACGCGAGGGAGTTGAAGAAATCGCGTGATGAGCAGGTGCAGTGCGCTTACCGGAAGCGGGAATCCAATCTGGAGAAAAAACTTCTTTCTCCATAGAGCGTCCTACCGATGTTTGGCGTCTTGAAATCGAAAGAGAGCCAGGCGAGCGAGGGCGCTCACTCGAGCGAGGGCGCTCACGCGAGCCCCCACCTTCATACGAAACCTCACCACCATAAGAAGGAGAACGATCCTCTGAAGAGCGGCGCCTAGATCTCTTGATCGGAAGAGAAACGTCCTTCTTCCTACGTGATCTAACTGCTAGAGAGTCTGCTAGCGCCGTGATCTGAGCTTGAAGTCCCGCGAGTACTCTCGTAGGAGAATCTTCTTGTTCTTCCTCGGAAGCAGGCGCCGAGCGCGGAGCGCGAGAAGAAGAACGATCACAGGATTTCTTGGGTTTCTTCGCCTCCACCGACGATTCTTCCGGGAAAAACTCCGGACTAGAAGCCAAAGGACTGCAGGGAGCCTTCCAAGCTCTCTTCAACGGGCGCAACGCATCCGGGGAGTTCCAACCTCTCTTCGGAGAGGGAGACGACGAAGAGGAGAAGCATTGGCGTAGGAGCTCCTTCTTGTAGCGATCCGAGGCAGCCTGGGAGCGTACTTCAGGATCTGCCGAGGGGACGCCTGACCGGTGGGGGCTCTCCCTAGCCCTCCTGCGGCTTTCGACTTTCCTACTCCACTGGAACTGGGAGTCTGGAAGAGGTCTAGGCCTAGAGGCACTAAGGAGCCGGTCAGACGCACCCTCCACAACACTGGGGACACTGCACTGATCACTAACACTCTCCTTACCTTACCTTCCAACTGACGAATCTTCTGATCCATAGAACGATTCTTGGCTTTCAGAGCTGCCGCCTCCGAAGGCGAATCTTCGGCTTCGGTGCGGGAGCCGGGGCTGCAACTTGGGAAGAAGGTTCTAATTCTACGTTAGTACTATTAGGATCCACATCCAACTCACTCATTCTAGATCTGCTAGAACTTCTAGAGGAAGCCTTACACACTCTATCACGTTCAACTTCCTAACATAAGAAGAGAGAGCCTTATATTCTTCTTCATTCAATCCCTTACATTCATTACAAGGGTTAGCAAAAGCAAAAGCACATTCATTCCCCCTGCATTTCATGCAAACCGTGTGGGGGTCTACCGAAGCTTTCGGCAACCTCACCTTACATCCTTCCTTCACGCAAACCCTAAACAAAACCGAAGTTTTAACTACCGATTCTAGATCAGACATCGTTAAAGAAAATCAAACTCAAAATCAAACCGGTCCACAATCAGCGTATGCCAAGCCAAACAAAGCGAATACGTCACCAAAATAAGTCCAAATTAACTCCAGGCAAGCGAGAATCGAAAAACTATCGAGAGGAACCGACAACAGTTGTTATCGTTCCCGCGACAGAGAAAAATCTGACAAGCTTACGGGAGTGGTTCGTACATCCGCCACCCAGCGGCGGGTAAGGTAGACCACCTGACCTACCTGTCGCGTGTGCCGCGAGATTTGAAATTCTGTCGGGAACGTCGGAGACTATAGCTAAGTATATATCTGTCAGGGAAGTTCATGTACAAAAACTCGCATTATAAATGATTTCTTTACAATAATTCACCTCGTTCACAAATACTAGGTCTTAAGTATTTTCCTTTCTTGTTGGCAGGTGATTTATTTGTTGAATGTTGTATTCTAGTAGCATATCTAATAGCTTTTTGAATTGCCTCTTATCTTCTGCATTACTATTACTCTCTTTTTTATACTATGTATAAATACAACCACAATCTCCTATTTGTTCTTTACAATCTACAAAAGGAAAGTTAAAGTCTCCGGAGAGGAAAATAGTCCAGTTCTTGTGATTTCTACATATATCATCCAATTTTTCTATTATTGTGTCAAACTCTTTAGTATTAGGGGGTCTATATTTACTATGTTCATTAATTTTTCAGATTCAAATTCTACAGCTCTTAGTTCACATTCTGAGTTACTGTATTTCTCATATTTTTCCTTGTTTTATGTCTTTCCCATATATTGCGGTTCCCCCTTGATTCCTATTTTTTTCTATCTGATCTATAAGTTTGGAACCCTTTTAGTTGATCATCATTACCAGTCTCTTGGGAATACCAGGTTTCACTTACATTCATTATATCTATTTTCTTTTCAATTTGGGTTAGTTCTTCTAAGAACTCTAATTTTCTTTTTGAGTTACTCTTAACTAAACCCTGTGCATTCATCACTATGATGGTTTGCGTGTTATATCCTTAATCTAATATGCGTAATAATAAGGATTTTCCCATGTCTCTTTCCTGTTCTGGTATGTTGTTCTTTTCTTCATTTCTAGAAATTCTGACATTAAAAAATCCAACTTTTCCAATATATTTGATCTTCCTTCATCATAATTATTCATTTTGTGTATGAATCGGCAATTTTCTCCGTATCTGCACCATCCCCTAGCATAATATATACAGTACTTGTCTCTTGAGCTGTATCTTGGAGCTGATGCTTGCAAATTCTTTGCTGACACTCCATAGCGTGGTGATGGCTTGTTTTCTCCTTCACCTCATCTTCTTGTTCCTCTCTTTATTTGTTTCTTTACTATTTTGGATTTTATTATTTAATTGAGAGAGAGAGAGAGAGAGAGAGAGAGAGAGAGAGAGAGAATTTCTGCTCTCACACAACTGGTAAAAATGCTGTTCTAATGAGGGAAAGAAAACAAGGAGCAAAAGAAATGGGAAAGACTGGGAGCTGAGGAGAGTTGTTGCAACAACTCTCCTGCCTTGTCCGCAAGCAAGTCAATATAAAAGCATTCCTATACGACATGTCAATAGAAAGCGCTGAAGCTAGAGTAATATTTAGCTTGGAAAGAACCTTAGATACTATAAACATTGTAGACTTGAAAGAGAAACAGCAATAGTATGAGATCTGCCAATAGCCAAAGAAAAAGCATGCAAAAAACAAACACAAGCACTGCGACGAAGAAAGGAGGAATAGGCTAGCAGACGAGAATTTAGAATAACCAAAACATGAGAGGTCAGTTAAACCGTTGACTGAATCAACATAATATCGGAATATGTAAAACTCTCTACAGACCTATTATCATCTAAATAAAACTGCCTATACCTATAGTATTACTATTAATCCTATGCATGCCATCACCTCAAACTAGGTGCTGATGATGGCAGACTGCACATACAGAGCAAACATTAGTTTACCACGTTAAACAAGATTTAGATTGTGCAAAGGGCGAAGTAGGTATTGGAGAGCACAGAACCCCATCGTCCCAAGAACCGACCCGGTTCCCTGGTAGCTGACACTTCCCAAAGGCACACTATCGCAGGCCAGTCCAAGCTTGGGCTACGTACAGATGAGGGCACCAATACCTTACTTCTAACTTAACCATTAAACGCCAAAGTGATATTTTAAAAATCGTCTCCCATATGCCGGCGGCATTCACGAATGAGCGCCAAAGCGGAAAAAATGTGTTTTTTTTTAAATCACAGCACGTTTAGTTTTCAAGATTAAGTTCATTTTTGGCTCCTTTTTTTGTCATTGCCTGAAGTTTAGTATGCAACCATCAGAAATGAAAAAAATATCATTATCATATTTAAATATTGGGATATATGACAGCGCAAAAAAAAATTTCATATATAATTGTATACAAATCATGCTGTGAGTAAAATGGTTAAAGCTAACGAGTTAATTTTTGTTGTTGTATTGTACACTAAATTGCAATCATTTTGGTATACAATACATTGTAAAAGGATCAAGGCAACACAGATAAAATATTATCACAAAATGATGCATGAATTTGTAACGCACGGACGTAAAAAAAAGCCGTTTTCAAAAATTCACCATACATCGATAAAAAAAAGCCGTTTTCAAAAATTCACCACATATCAAAACATAGTGCTAGAGACTTCCTGTTTGTTGCAAAATGAAGGTAATTGATTGAATATTACTAGACTGTAAGTGTTGTAGCTTACAATTGCAGTTTTCGACCATTTCGGTCGAGTTACAGTTGACCGAAGGACGAATTTTTTCTATTTATCGTTATTTATATGAAAATATTTCAAAACTGAAAAAAGCTACAACAATAGGTTGTTTTTTGTTGTATTCAAGAAATTGCGCACATTTTCATATATAAAACTTCATGTAACGGCTAATTTAAAATGGTGCTAACATTTCGACAATCGGACAAAAAACTGTTATGATTTTTTCGGATGAGTTGCCGCGCGGACGTAAGGAAATTTTTTATTTTTTTCATAAATTCACCATAAATCGATATATTGTGCTAGAGACTTCCAATTTGTTGCAAAATAAAGGTAAATGATTGAATATTACTAGAATGTAATAGTTTTAGCTTACAATCACGTTTTTTTACCATTTCGGTAGAGTCAAAGTTGACCAAAGGTTGAAATTTTGGCAATTATCGTTATTTATATGAAAATATTTCAAAACTGATAAAAGCTACAACGATGGGTTGTTTTTAGTTGTATTCTACATGAAATTGCGCACATTTTCTTATATATAAAACTTTATGTAACGGCTAATTTAAAATGGTGCAAACATTACGACAATCGGAGGAAAAAATTTATGATTTTTTTCGGAAGTGTTACAGCGCGGACGTAAGGAAAATGTTTTTTTATATATATATAAATTCACCATAAATCAAAATATTGGGCTAGAGACTTCAATTTGTTGCAAAATAAAGGTAAATGATTGAATATTACTAGTATATAAGTTTTAGCTTACAATTGCGTTTTTTTTTACCATTTCGGTAGAGTCAAAGTTGACCGAAGGTTGAAATTTTGGCACTTATCATTATTTATATGAAAATATTTCAAAACTAATAAAAGCTACAACCATGAGTTGTTTTTTGTTGTACAGTGGGGCCTCGCTTAGTCGAGGATCAGCAATCATGGATTCAATTAATCACGGGTTTTTCCTTGGACCACTTCTCAGTCTATATTGCTGGTATGAATCGCAGCAGCAGCATCGCGGGCTTGTCCGTGGTAGGCTAAGCCTCGTCCGGTTCCGATAACCAGCAAATGCATGAACAGATTCACATTATGATATTAACTGACAATAAAGGTAATAAAACCATTCTCACATTATATATTATTGGCATATCTTCATAATATATACCCTATTCATGGAATAATTCCACATCATTGACATCAACTATTAGTTGAGCGGCCAGCAGAAATGTAAACATTGAGTTATACTTCACAGCACCTTTGTCATTCTTAACCTTTTAGAAATGTTAATAGTAGTAGTGTAATTACAATAGTAATAACATTTAGGAAAACTTTAATTTTCAATTCGAACTTCATTATTGTTTTGGTATAACGTAATCAACTTCTCTGAACACTGCAGTCATACAAACGATAATTGTCATAGATTATCGTATTGTTGTTTGCGATCGGCGACGAAGCGTAAACGTAATAAAACCATTTTCACCTAATATATTATTGCCATATATTCATAATAAAACGCATATCTTATATAATATTGGCATATCTTCATAATAAAAAGCCTCTACAAGGAATAATTCCTTGGGGAATGCATTTTTCAAAAGACAAAAATACACTTTACATGTTTACAGTATGCAATGATTACTTTTATTTTGATGTGTTACATTAATATTACAGTATGATACTCTAAGCAGTACAGTAACTATTTTTTTATAATAAATTCACGGAAAAAATACATATGACCACCGTGACGTCACCAAACCTACAGTCTCGTTTGTACATACTATTTTTACACAATGTGATAGTGGTTACACCGTTCTACAAACTACCAATGTATTTTTACGTAAGTATCCTCTAAAACTCTGTCATAAATCACTACTTACTTTTTTGTAGAGCCCAAATACTACGTATATCCCGGAAAATTAACGAAATCACAAATTTTATCACAGAGCATGATTTACTAATTACTGTGTTTTCTTCTTCTTTTCATGACTAAATACATTTCTAGGATAAACTCATTTACAAATTTTCAAATACTATGAATGTAAATAGCAAAATATCTCTCTCTCTCTCTCTCTCTCTCTCTCTCTCTCTCTCTCCTCTATAAAATATAATATTGATCTATTATTATCGTTATAAAAGAACAAGATGGTCCCCGACATTTGTAGGTACATGTGTTGCCATATTTTTATTCTTTCTGTGATTTACAACTGTGCTTCAATACAACTTTTATAGTTGACTCAATGATTATCACATATTATAACAGTATACAAGAGAATATCTTATCACTATCCATGTTTCATGTCTTATCACCATAAAAATATTTAAAATACAAATTTCATTATGTTATTCTCGAGCTAAGCTAGTAACAGTACTCTCGTCCTAAGCTGCTCTCTCAAGCTATTCAACAGTTACTCTCGTCCTAAGCTGCTCTCTCTCTCTCTCTCTCTCTCTCTCTCTCTCTCTCTCTCTCTCTCTCTCTCTCTCTCTCTCTCTCTCTCTCTCAATGAAATATGAATTACTGTATCATAATATCATAAACTATTATGTATAAAGTTAAAAATAAAAATAATTCCATTAATAAATTAGTTTCTTTTAGCAACTAAATTGTTTTCCAAAATAATTTTTGGTAATAAACATCCATCAGCTGATTCTAAACGTAAACAAAATACAAAAATAGATTTTTATTGCTGTATTTTGCTGTTTATACATTAATATTATAGTTGGGTGCTGTACTCTTTACAGTATATCATGTTTTTTTATCATAAATATGTTCATTCACAAAATAGATATACTATTACTTTTAGTTTGGTGCAGCAGCCAAATCATGAAAATAGAAAGGAATTGTTAGGTAATATACTTTTGTTTGCTGAGCTGATGAAAGGGAAATTGAAGATAGGAAAGAATAACTTTGAAACTGTCTTGAATTTAGTTTAAGGTGATAGTTGAAGACATATTTGGTACTTGAACTAAAGTAGGCAGTTATAAACATTGAAATAGTGGTCTTGGGTGGGTTAATTATTAAAGTAGACAGTTTAAAGCAATTTTTAGGGGGGTACCAGGATGACATGGGTATTTACGTATCATGGGGGGTTCTGGGCCCTATCCCCCGCGATTATTGAGGCCCTACAGTATTCTTCATGAAATTGTGCACATTTTCATTTATAATACTCCATGTAACGGCTAATATAAAATGGTGCAAAAATTATGTCAAAGTGACGAAATAATTTCTGAGATGTGTCTCTGATACTTTTAAGTGTGAGAAGATAGAAATTCGCTCTTGCGCGCCTGGGTAACAATTGTAAACAAAACAACGCCTTGATCCGTGAGCTCCCAGCATCCCCCAAGGTGCGTGATTCAAAAGTTTTATCGGCGTTAAAGGGTTAAAATAGGTTTAACGTCATGTTCTCATGTCTCAATATGCTTTTCCTGTCCCATATGGGGAGCATAAGGTGGAGCTACAGAGGAAGTTTCAATATTAGCACTACCAAAATGCCTAGCCAGTGTAGGGATAGCTGCAGATGAATGGACACTAGATAGGATAGAACTGACAGGTTTATGTCCTGACCTAACTATAACTGCTTTTGCAATCTATCAGTTTCCCTTCTTCCCTCTATCTGACATATTCAAGCAGAAAGTCTTCAGAACAATCCCCTACATTCTTAACATCTAGTTCCAAGATCACACTCTACCCCTGCAGCTGGTACATACCGAATATTAATCTACTTTAAATTCCAAAATCCTGCTTACACCAAAATCATTTCTAAATAGCCTGACGTTATTGGTTTTGCTTCTGGAGGAAGATATCCTAGGAAAATGAAATTACAATACCGTAAACAGGTGTAAATCAGCCAAACTTCATAGAATGCCAAGTGCCAAACTGTAATGGCAGCGAGAACTCTGTCAAGAGCTAAAATATCAAAACACACCTGGTAGAGAACAGGTAAACTAGACAGTCATCAGGGCAGACATTCGATTTTTTGTTAGAAAGCCAATTCACTAAATCGGCACAGAGATATAGCCAACTTTAACAGTAAAATTCATCTCAAACAATAGATAATCAAGCTTATAAAGGTAGAGGAATTTGTTCAGGGGATTAATTAGCTTCTGCATACTTGTCATCGTTACCATTAATTACCACATCAGCAGTCTTACAAAAATTAAAAACACAAACTAAACTAACCTGAAGTGTTGGTAGAGGGTTTGGAGGTCCAGGTATAAAACTCAGTTTGAGGTCAATATGACCCACTTGAACACCACCAGTCCCACCTGCACCTGCTGGTAACAGCAGCTCAAACAAATGCTCATCCCAAGTTGAGCTGAAAAATTGCAATGTAAATATAAGAACTAAGATTTAAATCAATTTATAATAAAATTACCAAAAGTAGTCAAGGTAACTAACAGTAATTAATAAATTCCTGTAAATGATATGGAATAAGTTGAGCAATAAGCAGATCATTAATTACCCACTTTAGCTTGAAGGCTGGTCCCAAATTTAAAATTTGAGAGGCAGCCCTATTATCTCAATATATCAGACAACAATCTTATACCTTTCCAATACCATAGAGTCAACCCCTCATATTCATATTCTCGGTATTCATGGATTTTTCTTTGGAACCTTTCTAAAAATTACTCGCAGGAGGACTCGCTTATTCACGGGTTTCTCTGTGGAACATCTATAAAATTATTCGCAGGTCCCCACTATTTGCGGATGCAATTTTTTCTATTTTCATATTATCATTATTATTATTATTATTATTATTATCTATTATTATTGTTATTATTATTATCATTATTATTATTATTATTACTGTTATTAAACAAAAACTTCACAAGGGTGAATCCCATTGACCATCAGCTCAGGATATCAGAGCGACAAGAGGGGATTGGCAACTCTCAAGAAAACCAGAACAGCCATCGCATAAATGACAGCACAACGAGAAGAAGTTCCAGAAGACTGCTGGGCCTTGACCCAGGCTAACATCCCAACATCTCTTGAGAATGGGCCACAGAAGGGCCTGAAAGTACTCGAGTGTGGAGTAAAACTAAATGTAAATACTTAGAAGTAAACAAGTTACAAATTGAATTTGTGGGTTTCTTTTTCAAATTACTGTTATTATTAAAAAAGTATTTTAAGGGGGCCAGCCAGAACCCTTATATATGGGGGTATAGGGCAAAAAATGCAGTCTTGAAAAAATTCAAGAATTTCATATGGCAATTGAGAATACGTATACGAAATATTTCGTCAAAATTCCTCTTACTTTCGTAGCTACAGGGTAATTAGTGAACATAACTCAATAAGCCTAAAACATTGATCCATACGAGAAAATGCAATATTTCTTCTGTTATTGTAAATTTTGATAATTATTGTCAAAGAAATTGTGAGAAATGGCATCTGTAGAGATTCCGTGAGTCACAGAAGGGAGTATCAAGTTCAAACATGATTCAGTGCGAGCACAGACTTCAAGCAGTCCACAAGTCTGACATTCGCTTGCTTTTACATACGTTTATCTATGTTTCGGCAAGAATTTCATCATGTCAATGAGGAAAAGACAAGGAAAACATCTCGCTAACATAAAGACGAAGAAAATTCGCTCTAATATGATTACAGAATATCATAATATACGCGATATTAGCGTAGTTAGTGAAGAGAGAGAGGGAGGGTTGCGTAGTAGGTAAACGCCCCCGTCTTGCCTGAAGCACACGTCACACTCCCCCAGGCTACGATCTTTGAGCAAAGGGATCTTAATTTATGATAAATAACATAGTTTTGGTTTATTAATACCCAAAAATGAATATGAAATTCATAATAATCATGATTTATTAACATTGTCTTTGTAAAAAGACATTACAACTTCAAATTTCACCTCTTGACATTCTCTTGCATTTACGTTTGTTTATCTTTGTTTCGGCAAGAATTTCATCATGCCAAAGAGGAAAAGACAAGGAAAACATCTTGCTAACAGACAGAAGAAGAAAATTCGCTGTAATAAGCCGAGTTAGTGAAGGAGAGAGAGAGAGTTGCGTAGGAAGGAGTGCCCCATCTTGCCTGACGCAGTGCCCTAAGCTACGATATATGAGCAAAGGGATCATCATTTATGATTAAACTATGATAAATAAAATAGTTTTGGTTTATTAATACACAAAAAAGAAATATACATTCATAATAATCATTATTTATTAACATTGTCGTTATAAAAATACGAAGGAAAACTTTGAACGCCCGTATCTCAAAACTATAGTTATTGACCTTCAAAATCTATCTTCTCACTTAGTTTTAAAGCTATAACATTGGAATTTGGCATATAACTCAGAGAGACCTTATAGAACAATCAAATCAAGCCCTTTTTTTCCAATTTATTTATAAATTTTGTTTTCCTGATTTATAGGGTTTAATTTTTACCATAATGAAATATTCATATCTAGCAAAAAAATTACTTTTAGAAAAAAAACTCCTCAATCAATTGGAGGTCTACATCAGGTCTATATATGGTAGTAATCCCAGGTCTTAATATTAAATACGGAGGAGAGGAGATTTGAATTTGTTGTTATTTTCGGGATAAATCGCCCAAGCGTCACAAAACTGAAGGTCAGAGGCGAAAATCATATGCGGTTTGGAGATGTCCCAAGTCACCTTATTAAGTGGTATGAATATCAAAATTCTGTCCTTAAAGAATGGCATTAGCCGGCCGGCCCCCTTAACCAAACCAGTGAGCTGATCTTCAGCTCTCATATGGCTGACCTGAAGGATTAGATAAAATGCCAGGTCTAGCCCTGAGGCCATAAACTGGGACAAAAAACCCTCCAAAGCCTCCCTAACCCCTGAAGTAGTGCCTCCCAAATCGCATGTCCGCGCCTCCCGAAGCTCCTCCTGAAGGTGAAAAAGCATCCTCGGAGATGTATCTCCTATGCTTAGCTGTTAAGTCATATTTCCATTGTCTTTCATCGGATTGCATGGCTTATTCATCATCATCATCTTTAATCAATATTCATTACTGGTGAGTACCCTCTTTATGTATGTCGTACTAATGTAAAAATAATTTTTTATTACTGGTGAGTACCCTCTTTATGTATGTCGTACTAATGTAAAAATAATTTTTTAATGTTCATACGTATTTTGTTCTTTCTCTCTCTCTTTTTATTATACTTATGATTAGGAGGGAAGAGATGAGGGTTCTATGAATATGTAGTATATAAACATTCATATGTTATTGGAGAAATTGTTTAATATTCATCACATTAAGCCAATTATATTGGAAACATTGATTGTTAGTCCATCATGTGCTACTCATGCGCATGTACCACATCTCTACCTGTGAGTGGACAGATGAAATAAAACCTGACTATAATGTGATTACCAAAAACTTTCTTCATTGTTGTACACTTCAGGAACCAGATTTACAATTGGCACATGTTCAGTTTAACTTTGAGATCTAGTGCCTTCATTAAATTTAAAGATATTTTCATTTTAGTTCATCATTTTCCTCTGTCTTGTCAGGTTGGGAGAGTTATGTTTTTTATGACATAATTATGTAATGGCTTTTTGTTTACTATAACCCCATCAACCATTATAAGTAGCCTTCCTTCCATGCAAAAAATTTCAATTGTATTAACTTTTCACATCTTTATGAATATAGTGATTTGCCAGAGAGATTTAGATGCCAATTTATGTGATATAAATAAGAACGGTGAATGCAGTAGAGAATGATCATGTTTGCAGGCGATAAATTACTGACTGGAGTAAAGTAAGGTAGTAAACAATACTCAAAAGATTGGGTGGTGGGGTGAATTGTCTACAGAAGCCAAAGTCATAATGTAGGAAATGAAGTATGAATGCAGAATGCACCTTTGAAAAAAAAATTTATTGAACTGTGAATAGTATACAAAGCATAAGAAAACTTGACAGGGTGAGAGATGTGTTGATATAGAAATTTGTTGAAAGGATAGCATTAGTGTACATTAAGATGGTTTGCCGGTTGGGAAAAATGGATGAAGATATGTTAACCCCTGTGGACAGGTAACATACATATGTGTTTACATACAGCTTTGTGGTGGAGTCAGGGTAACATACATATATGTTCAAGATTTTGCACCAAACAGTTTGAATGAATTTTAGAGGAAAAGTCATCAGTTCATTTCCATGAGCCATAATAGACTTCTGGCAACTCTTCAACAGCCAGTTTAGTAGTTCAGTTTGACCTGAGATGTCATGGGAGAATGTACTGCAGCTCCTGAACCCAGTATGTCTAGCAAATATTTTACAATTGATATAGTACGCAGAATTTGTTACCGATTTTAGTTCTTACCTATTATGGTATTTTGTGAGCTGTAACAATAATTTTACAAAATATAAAAAAATTAGAAAAACAATTACAACTAGGTAAAATTAGCATATTTTTACAACTGTCAATTGGAAAAGAGGCCCCACAAAGGGTTGGAAATATTCACTTTTAACTTCCCTTGGAGGTAGAGGAAATTTTTATAATTTTTTCTCTTATACCACACACATATGCATGTCTTCCTCTTTCTATTGATGTACGCTTTTTTTTTTTTTTTTACTTGAACAGATCTCACTATTTTTCATGAGTTTAAAGGAAGGATGAAAAGAAAACAACTAGATATAGGAGGTAGGACGTAAAAGTATGTAGAGGAAAAGGCCTTAACACCCAGGAAGGGTAAAAATAAGTGCAAGAACAGGAGTGCATATGGAGGTTAAAAATAATGCTGGCAATTCTTCTACATATTCATATCAATTGGCAATGTGGTTGGCTGATGTATACTGCATTGTGAATTTGGAGAAACTCACGGTAACAAATGTTGTGATGAAACATTCTGAAATGCCACTATATATAACATACTTCTAAAAATCAACAACTTGCAATATGTAATGGACATACCTTCAAAAAGGGAAAAAATCATTGTGGTTGTGATGTTTCATAACAGTTAAAAAAATATCTGGAAAAAATGCAATAAGAAAACATGCATTAAGCAAAACATACCTATCTGACTCTAGTCGCCATGTGCGTGTTGTGTCGATGTCTTCAGCATGTTGTTGAAGATGCTGTGGGTTACGGCGCTGTTTCTGGGCCTGAATGATCTCTGACCAACAAGGTGGAACAGTTGCAACAAACCTGAAACAATTATGAATCTTAATAAAATAAAACAAATAACATTTCTACAATAGTAATTCACACAGGGCAAAACCTACCATGATTTGTATGAGCCCAAGCATCACTATGACCAGATATAAAATAGTATGACCAAACAGCACTTTCAAATAACACTGTGTCACTTCTAAAGTAATGGTACAGGTACACAATACTTTATCCAAAATTCTAAAACCAAAACAGCTCTAAAAAACAGAAAACACTTTGTGGAGAGCAGAGTAAAGAATAATAGCGTTGGTAGTTTGGAGTACTTACAGATGACTTGAGTCATTTGGGTGTGTCCTGCTACTCAATTTTCCTTTTTAACTAAATCCCAGGATCTGACCTCAGAAAATCCCACAATTAACAAAAGAAATCCCCCAAAAATAAAATAATTGTACATTGCCCAAGCCTTAGTGTCATAAATAACCTCTCTCTCTTTAACCAATAGGTAGCAACCACAGAGAGACCTTACCTTACAGACCTTACAGTTCGTTCGGGTTGCCCCAGGTCCCTCAGTGTGAGGCGCCTCTAATGTCTACCCGAGAGTTGCTAGTACATCTTCCGGTATATTTTGCATCTTCCAATCTTGGATGGTCTGGGATGCAGTTTAGATATTTGTCGAGCTTATTCTTACACACATCTACGCTCACTCCTGATATATTCCTCAGATGAGCTGGCAACGCATTGAATAGACGCTGCATTATCGATGCTGGTGCGTAGTGGATTAATGTTCTGTGTGCTTTCCTTATTTTTCCTGGTATAGTTTTGGGCACTATTAATCTACCTCTGCTTGCTCTTTCTGATATTTTTAGTTCCATGATATTTTCTGTTATTCCTTCTATCTGTTTCCATGCCTGAATTATCATGTAGCGTTCTCTTCTCCTTTCTAGACTATATAATTTTAAGGATTGTAGTCTTTCCCAGTAGTCTAGGTCCTTAACTTCTTCTATTCTAGCTATAAAGGACCTTTGTACACTCTCTATTTGTGCAATATCCTTTTGATAGTGTGGGTACCATATCATATTGCAATATTCAAGTGGACTACGAACATATGTTTTATAAAGCATAATCATGTGTTCAGCTTTTCTTGTTTTGAAGTGCCGTAACAACATTCCCATTTTTGCTTTACATTTTGCCAACAGAATGGCTATTTGATCATTGCATAACATGTTCCTATTCATCATCACACCAAGGTCTTTAACTGCTTCCTTATTTGTGATTGTCTCATTATTAGGTCCCCTATATGCATATAGCTTTCCTTCTCTGTCTCCATAATTTATTGATTCAAATTTATCAGAGTTAAATACCATCCTATTTACCTCTGCACAATCATATACTTTGTTAAGGTCTCTTTGTAGAGCGTTCCTATCTTCATCACAAGTAATTTCTCTACTTATTCTTGTGTCATCAGCGAAACTACTCACTACCGAATCCTTAACATTACTGTCTATGTCTTCAATCATAATAACAAACAATATTGCAGCTAGCACCGTACCTTGTGGCACACCGGATATTACCTTGGTTTCATCCGATTTCTCATCGTTTGCAATAACTATCTGTTTTCTGTTGTGTAAAAATTCTTTTAACCATCTTCCTACTTTATCTACGATATTGTGTTTTCTAATTTTCTTTGCTAATATATTATGGTCTACTTTGTCAAAAGCTTTTGCAAAGTCTAGATAAACCACATCTGTTTCATTTCCGCTTTTCATATTTTTGAATATGTTCTCACGGTGGACTAACAGTTGGGTTTGTGTACTTTTTCCGGGTACGAAACCGTGTTGTCCTATATTAAACAAATTATTTTTTATTAAATGTTTCATAATATTTTTCTTCATTACCCTTTCATACACTTTCATAATATGTGATGTTAGACTCACAGGCCTATAATTACTTGCCTCTAGTCTTGATCCACTTTTGAAAGTAGGGGTGATATATGCTAATTTGTGCTCATCATAAATCTTGCCTGTATCTACACTTTGTCTTAATAATATTGCAAGTGGCTTTGCGATAGAATGAACTACTTTCTTTAACAAAATAGCAGGGACTCCATTCGGCCCTGCAGCAGCTCCATTTTTAATTTCATTAATTGCCTGCACAATATCAGCTTCATTAATTTCTATGTCAGCTAAATATTCACTATTTTCGTCCCTTACTTCTATATCATTATCTTCATTATCTATTCTAGGGGTGAATTCTCTCTTATATCGTTCTGCCAGTATGTTGCAAATTTCCTTTTTTTCATTCGTTAATCTCCCTTCAATTCTCAGAGGGCCTATTTCTATTCTTCTTTTATTCATCTTCTTCGCATATGAGTATAATAGTTTGGGGTTTTGCTTGATATTTAATAGGGTTTTTTCTTCCAAGTCCCGTTTTTCATTTTCTTT
The DNA here is from genome assembly GCF_015104395.2 of Macrobrachium nipponense. NCBI lineage: Eukaryota > Metazoa > Arthropoda > Malacostraca > Decapoda > Palaemonidae > Macrobrachium > Macrobrachium nipponense. The sequence goes on along the minus strand of NC_087200.1, from coordinate 170,581,620 downwards.
TGATTGTATAATCTTTTGTTCTGCATTTTCTATCTTACTTTTTAGTTCTATAACTTTCCATGCATTTTTTTCTTTTGCAAGACCTTTTTTCCACTTTCTGATTTTCTGGAACAAGATCCTTCTGTCTCTTTGTATGCATGAATGATGTTTACTTTTCTTCTTCGGTATATATATCCACTATTTTCTCCAATATTTTATATAATATCTCCGTATTTACCCTTATGTCATCACTTACGAAAATGTTATCCCAATCTTTGTTTAATTCTTCATTAATTTCTGACCATTTTATATTTTTACTGTAGAAGTTGTATTTTCCATATCCTTCCCACTTTTTCATTTCTTGCTTATCTCTATTTTCACTTGCTTTGGAATGAACTGTTAATTCTATGACATTATGATCTGAAATACTCGCATTATAAACTATTATTTCTTTAACATAATTCATCTCGTTCACAAATACTAGGTCTAAAGTATTTTCCTTTCTTGTTGGCAGGTGATTTATTTGTTGAATGTTGTATTCTAGTAGCATATCTAATAGCTTTTCAAATTGCCTCTTATCTTCTGCACTACTATTACTCTCTTTTTTATATGTATAAGTACAACCACAGTCTCCTATTCGTTCTTTCCATTCTACGAAAGGAAAGTTGAAGTCACCAGATAGGAGAATAGTCCAGTCCTTGTGATTTCTACATATATCATCCAATTTTTCTATTATTAAGTCAAACTCTTTAGTATTAGGAGGTCTATATATTACTATGTTCATCAATTTTTCAGATTTAAATTCTACCGCTATTAGTTCACATTCTGAGTTACTATATTTCTCATATATAGAGAGAGAGAGATGAGAGAGAGACGACCGAGATTACTTGCGAGAGAGAGAGAGAGAGAGAGAGAGAGAGAGAGAGAGAGAGAGAGAGAGAGAGAGAGAGAGAGAGAGAGACACACTTTTGTAATGTAAGAATCTCTGAACCAACTAACGTATTTTACACTCAAAGTAATGACAATTCATTCTATTCTTCATGTAATCAGTAAAATACATTCACTATTAAAAACTAGGTAATGTATTCAATACACACGCATACATCATTGTCAACTTCATATGAGCAAAACGTTCTTTCTCAGAAAAAATACAGCTAAACCTGATTGGTTGGCTGGTTGTCATGGAGATCTGCTATCCAATGACTGCCTTCTACTTATGTTCTGCTTCTACTTATGTTCTATTTGTAGACATGTCGTGATGACATTAAATTTGAATGTTACCATGATTGTGATTTATTTATATAATTATTTCTTCTTGAAATCAAGAATTAACAATAGTTTTAACTTTAATATATTGGTATTTGAAAAATTGCACAAAGTGTGTCGTAGTGATCAAATGTAATAACTGCAAAATGATGACTCGGCTTGTGAATTTAAATTTTAACGATAAGTAAGACTATGAAATACATTTCATCATATCGATCATGGAGAGCGATGTTCTTTATTGTTTTGAATATGCCTGTTTGAACACATGGTTTCAGAAGTTGGATAAGTACTTGATAACTTATGAAAGTGGAGGAGTGATGAGTGCAAAGCCAAATAAATTACACCCTCGCTCCTGGAGGAGTGAGGACTGTCAGGGAGACCATGGGAGGTTGAAGCGCAGCCAAGAAATACGACAACGGACCATCTAAGGAGGGAGCACCCTGTAGGCCTATGGATGCCCAAACAGCTGCCATATTGTTTGACTCTGAATCTGAAACAAACAAAGCCTCCTCCCACCTGGGAGGGAGATTATCTCCCATTGGGCCACATTATACATAAAATCATCCTGTGCAACTCCCAATACTTCTGGAAGAAGGGACGCTGAACAGTCCACTCCAGAGGGCAAGAAACCTTCCCAAGTAGGACAAGTAGATACTATATGGAGCTCCCTCTTCTTGTAGAAAGCCTTCCACTGCGACACAGGCCAGGAACAACACTGGGCAAGTTGTACGAATAAAAGAACAGCAATAACCAATGCTATGACTTTCATAGCTTTCCTCACTAAGAGCCACATCCAGTGACATGAATCATGTTACAACATAACTGTGAATCCTTGCATCTTTTAAGGCCACTCTACTTCATTACTTTTAAGTAACTAATTTTAATGCAGATGTGCTCAAAGTAGGTCAGACCTTATAAAACAAATATCTAAATTATAATCTACCAAATTTGAATATTACAATGACCTTCGAGTTAACAAGCAAAATATTCTTACTTTGGACATCCAGTTTGGAATGCTGTTAACTCAACACATTTGTCCAGCACTTCTTCTGATAAAGGTTGATTCACCAGTAGCTCACCAGCTGTAAATGAATAAAAATAAGATGGATTAAGATCTTAAATATGAAAATACTTTAAAGGCAGAGGTCTTTTTAAAGAAAAATGAACAAAGGATTACAAAAATTTAAGCATTAAAGCCTGGTTCCTTTTCCAGTACTACTTATTTAAACAACTTGATTGGACCAATTCTTTGCAGATAAGTTACATCTTAACAACTGGATCTTATAAACACCATTAATATTTAAGTATGTATTCATGACAATCTCCAAGTTACCATCATTCTGAGCAATTAATTTGCCATGTGAGAATAGGCTTTTACAAAAGCTATGAAATAACAATGATGCACCATAAACCTATTATTTCATCATAGCCTATTTCAGACATGTGATATCCCAGACATGTTATTCCACTATACTAGTAAAAAGATGAGCTAGCTCCAGTAGGTTAGCACATGCACATACAGTCCCAAGGATCCCCAGTGGTTAACCAACCACTTTTTGTGTCTGCCAACATGTCAACAGGCTCTAGAATACCAGTCTTTTGAAACAATTCATGAATACGATATTTCATGATATTGCATTCTTTTCTCTCTATTACATTATACTTCTTGTACACCTGTGATGATAAGGAATTTTCAGATAGGTTTTCTCTACTGGGTCAGAAATACAGTAACCCACTTCCCCTCAGATGAATGAATGACTCAAAAAAAAAAAGTTATCTGGCACTATGACTACCAAGGTCAACGATGCTAATATCACTTCATAAACTACAAAAAAATCAAACGTAAAACCATTTGGACCTCCTTATATAAATAAAAGCAATTAAATTTAAATTAACTGTCTCCCAGGCATGCTTCCGAAATAAAAGTTAAAAATGCCACTGACATTTTTAGACATCCTCTCCATGAACACCAGAAAGGAAAAACAGAGAAACATTCTAGGAGACCAGGCAACCTTTGTGAAAAAGCTGGATCTTTATTCATAAAATTTTTATGGATTAAGTGGGTATGTCCTATGCATAATACGCCTAATCCCATCTCCCAACTACAACGGATACTTTCATACTTCTCAGGAGATATAACAGACGTAATTTCTTTAATATTGTTTGAACTTATCATGTTCCAACAGTCTTGCCAAGTGCCTTGTATTAAAGCTTTAGTTTGAGGGAAAACATCTGTAATCAAAAGTGGATTTCTCCTTGAAAATAGCTCAGCTGCTACCTGCTTTCCTATTCTATCAGTCTCTTCATTACCATGGACTGCCACATGAGCTGTGACCCAGCAAAATGTCACTTTCATTCCTCTGCTTTCAAAAATATACTATAAAACTTTAAAAATCAAAGGGTTGACATAGTTAAATAAAATATCAGGTGCTTGCAGGACATTCCTGCAGTCAGAAAATAGTGAAACTGCCCTCCTCTCTAGTTGCTACTTTTCAATACCTAACTGTTAGCTCTGCAGTAACAATTGAGGCTTCCTGAGGAAGTGCACCCCTACAACTAAACATATGCTGCCATAAACTCCAAACCCAATGCCAGCATTAGATTTAGAACCATTAGCGAAGATAAAATTAGAATCAATATTCCTCAGCATGAGCCATAAAAATGCAAAAGGGCTTCAGCCTCAATAATTTTACATTTAAAATCTTTAAAATGCTTACAAAAATCTGTTTCTGGCAAATTCAATAGGGATTAAGTGATATCTTGAAAGGGAGGACTTCATCGTAAGATTAATTAAAATTCTAAACACTTCTCGCTATTATTAGCATTATTAAAAACCAAAGAATTTGGAATTCTTTGCAGCCATACCAATATTTGATGGAGGACTTGTAAAGGAGACCTAGAGGGAGCTCCCCAGCATCAATCAGGCAACAAGGTACTGGTGATGATTTGTAAGCCACTATAGCTATCCAAATCAAGGTGTGAGGAATCTATGTAGGAGCTTCAGCCAGCTAGAGGAAACTGATATCTCAAAACCACATAAGAGATTTCAGACAAAGTGATGTATGTAACTGCAAATAGCATTTTATAAGCCACACCCCATGAAGAATGAGTAAACACTTCTAGAAATATCTTTAAATAATTAGTCCACATCAAACTCTGGTCAAATGTTAATCCCAAGAAACAAGACTTCTCTATGCAACAAATCCATTGACCTTTACTATAGACATCCGGATCTGGATGCACCCCTGAATACAGAAAAATGCACCGTAACTGTTTTGCTCACAAAAAGCTTACAAGTTGATTTTGTAAATTGTGAGTTAAGTTTTTTCTCCATAAATAACAGACTCCAGACATTTTAATATCTCCAATGTTGAATGGATCCCCTCAAGTACTATACAATTCTTGTATCGTCCATCTCAATGATTTTCCACATACATGTCAATGTAACTGGGTGGTAAACTTGCTGCTAATAATTTGTCCTTGCCTGACTTTAACAATGCTAAAATTATACTGGAAATGTATACGTTCAACTGTACTAAGCAGTCCAGTATCCTTATTTTCAATAACTGATGATATGAAGTTACCTTTCCTATTTGCTAAAACATCAACCTACAACAGATCTCTACTATCAATGTCTCCAAGCAAGAGAAATAGTTGAGGGAGCTGATTAATTAGCTCTAAGAGACACTGTCATTTGCATTTCCAGTAAGTCATTTCTAGAATGGAGGCAAGAGATAGATTGTATTTGAAATCTAATGTAGTAGTTACTGATGACTTCATGAGCCCCTACATTCATTAACTGACAATCTTCTTCCACTTGAGTATGTGCCTCCTGAATGATATCTCTCAGGAAAGACAAAGCATCTTTGTTAGAGGACACAATGGGTCCTTGACTGAAGTCCAAAGGTTACTAGACGGTCCTCTAATTCCTTCAGTTCTGTTAAGATAAAACTTTAATGCTCTTACAGGGCACAAGACTCTACTCACCTTTCAATCCTAGAATCCCTGTCAAGTCCTAAAGGATCAGGGCTATGGTTTAACAGCATTCTCATTCTTAGCAAGAAATCCTAAGGTAAATGAGCATATTGCATCACCTGCAGCAAATCCAATCCTTCAGTCCATGGCTTGTATTTAACAGACTCTTTTGGCTGTAACCAGAGACACTAAGAGAAGCATTTTCTTTGTCAGATTTCAAAAGGCTGAAATCAGGGGGTTCAAACTGAGAAAAGTGAGCCACTTCAGGACTATGTCCTGATTCCAAGAGACAAGTTCCATGTTCCTTTTCTTTGTATCAAAGGAACTAATTAAATCAGTTATGATTGATTTGCAGATATATCTAGGCCCCTATTCCTAAATACTGTACCAAGCACTGACCTGTATTCTTTGACAGTAGAGGATGACAAGCCTTTTGTTTCCCTCTGAAATAAAAGGAAAACCGCAATATATGTTTTCGTAGAATAGACTTTACTGCTTTTGCACCAACTTCGGAAAACCGACAACTTGCTTGGTAGACATTAGTTAATGACTTACATCTCATTTGGCAATAGCTTCTGAAGCTGCTCTTGAAAACCCTTTTGCTCTGAGGAGTCTTTCCATAGTTTGTAGCCTGCCAGAGCCAGAGACGACAACTGTTGATGAAAGTAGTTGAAATAGGGCTGTCTGAGAAGCTTTTTCTTCTGAGGTAGAAACCTTGGAAAATTAACCAGCAGACTCATGAGTTCAGAAAACCATTCCCTTAACAGCCAAAATGGTGCTACGTATTAGGATCACTGATACATTTTGGTGACAACAGAACTTGTTCAATACTTTCCTTATCATTCTGAATGGAGGGAATGCATAAGGAACTTGTTGGACCAGTCGAGTAGCATGGTATCTGTTGTCCATCCTTGAGCATGCGGAATTGGTGAGCAGAAAAGCAGAAGTTGAAAATTGTTTGAAGTCGCAAAGAGATCCAACATTGGTGTTCCCCATAGTTTCCACAGGTCTAAAGAGACCAGTGGATCTAGAGTCCATTCATTCTTCCTTGCACAAATCTGGTGAATAATGTAGTCTGATTCTGTTTTGCCCAAACTAGGAGGGCCCTTGCTGCTTCGCGGAGGGAGAAAGAGCAAGTTCATCCAGTTTGTTGATGTAGGCAAAGTCCGTTGTATTGTCTGAGCTGACTGTTACTGTCCTTCCGAACACTACTGAGGAAAAGGCTATCACACTCCAAAAGTATTCCCTTTAACTTGCTGATATCTATGAGCCACTGTAACTGATTCCTTGACCATGTTCTGGAGATTTCCCTGCCTTCTAAGAGGACTCCCCAGCCCAGATCAGATGTGTCAGCATAAAAGCTTAGGTCTGGGTTCTGAGGGAATAAGGACTTCCCTTCCAGCAACCTGTCTCTTGATTTCCACCGACACAGGTTTTTCTTGATCTCTGGGGTGATCAGGAATATGAAAGAGTAGAGATGTCTCTTCCTGTCCCACTTATCTCTCAAGTAAAACTGAAGTACTCTTAGATGAAGTCCCCCAAAGGAGGCAAACTGTTCTATTGAGGTCAATGTCCCCAGAGGGCTCATCCTCTTTTCAGGGAGGAAAAAGCCCCAAAAATATGTGAGTTGAGTGTCATTCCTAAACAGACCATCTACTGAGAAAGTTATCTGTGATTTCTGGTAATTTACTAATAATCCTAATTCGTGGCAAGAAGTGTTTTCCAAAAGTCCTCAATACATGTGAAGACTGAGGAGCAGTTGACAGTAAGAAGCATAGCGCCCAAAACTGAAATACTTGATCACAAAATACAAATCTTAGGAAATTTCGGGAATTCGGCTGTATTGGTATGTAAAATTGGCATACTGAAGGTCTACTGATACCATCCAGTCCTCTTGTTGAATTGATGCTAGGATCAAATGAGTTTTTTCCATTCTGAATTTCATCTTTTGGACAAATACATTCTGGGCACTTACATCTAAGACAGGTCCCCAACACCCAATGACTTCGGGACAACAAAAAGGTGATTGTGAAACCCCTCAAGTTTTGCTCTGGGACTACTTCCATTGCTCCTTCTTGAGAAGGGCGTACATTTCCTCCTAAAGAGCTGAAAATCTCTTTGAATTCTCGGAGTAAGTGGTTGAGGCAATAGGCCTCTTGACTTAGGGAGGAGTTGCTATAAATGGAATTGTGTATCTGTCTCTTAAAACTTCCACTACCCATCGCTCTGCTCCTCTCTGGCTCCATTTCTCCCAATACTGAAGGAGCCTAGCAATTACCTTGGTATGGAGGACATCATGTTCACTTTTGAAAGGAGGGTTTAGTTGTGGACTTCTTGATGGTCCAGGACAAGAAATAAACATTAGCTCTGGTTCTAGAAGAAGGTCTTTGCCCTCTTCCCTGAAAGGGATAGGGTTTGCAAAGGGGAAGACAATTTGATAGCACTTGCAGAAGTGACTTTGGGTCATCTGGAAGACTTCGCTAGCAAATCATGAGTGACTTCTGTAACTCTCAGGAAATCCCATTTACCACTGACTGTGGAAACAAACCCTCTTGTGAAAGGGATGAGAGGAGAAGAGCAGATCTCTGAACCACTGTCACGCCTTTCGAGGTGTATGTGCACCATAACTGCCTCTTCTTCAAAACTCTCTTGGCATAGAGGAAGGCTACTTCTCTAGAGCCATCTCTAAATCCTTTGTCCGCACATGAAAGGACATTAAGGGGGCCGGCCGGCTAATGCCACTTTTTAAGGACAGGACTTTGACATTCATACCACTTAATAAGGTGATGTGGGACATCTCCAAACCACACGCTTTTCGCCTCTGACCTTCAGTTTTGTGACGCCATGGCGATTTATCGCGAAAATAACCATTTTTCAAATTCTATTTTCTCCCTTGATATTTAATGTTAAGACGTGGGATTACTACCATATATAGACTGTTGTAGACCTCCAATCAAATAAAGTTTTTTTTCTAAAAGTCCTTTATTTTGCTATATATAATTTTTCATTATGGTAAAAAAAATAAACCCTATAAATCAAGAAAAAAAATTGGAAAATTTCAATGCTATAGCTTTAAAACTAAGGGAGAAGACAAAATTTGAAGGTCAATACAAATAGTTTTGAGATATGGACGTTCAAAGTTTTCCTTTGTATTTTTATAAAGACAATGTTAATAAATAATGTTAATGAGATATTTTCCTTGTCTTTTCCTCTTTGGCATGATGAAATATTTGCCGAAACAAAGATAAAGAGACGTAAAAGCAAGAGAACGTCAAGAGGTGAAATCGAACGTGTAATCTCTTTTTACAAAGACAATGTTAATAAATCATGATTATTATGAATTTCATATTCCTTTTTGGGTATTAATAAATCAAAATTATGTTATTTATCATAAATGAAGATCCCTTTGTTCAAAGTCCATAGCCCGAGGCACTGTGCGATGTGTGCGTCAGGCAGGATGGGGCTGTTCCTTACTAAGCACCCCTCCCTCTCTCTCTTCACTAACTACGCTAATATCGCATATATTATGATATTCTGTACTCATATTAGAGTGAATTTTCTTCATCTGCATGCTAGCGAGATTTTTTGCTTGTCTTTTCCTTATTGGCATGATGAAATTCTTGCCGAAACAAAGATAAACAGACACAACAGCAAGCGAATGTTAGAGGTGAAACTCAAACGTGTACCTTACATCATGTTTCTCCTCGCACTGAATGGTGGTAAGCTGACTCCCTTCCCTCCTGTGACTCATGGAATCTCTACAGATGGCATTGCTCACAATTTCTTTGACAATAATTATCAAAATCTACGATAACAGAAAAAATATTGCATTTTCTTGTACAGATCAATGTTTTTGGCTTATTGAGTTATGTTTACAATTACCCTGTAACTACAAAAGTAAGAAGAATTTTGACGAAATACTTCATATACACATTCTCCATTGCCATACAAAGCTCCCATGAATTTTTTCATGACTGCATTTTTTCCCCTAAACCCCCATATATAATAAGGGAACCAGCTGGCCCCCTTAAGGAGGCCTGACAAGAAGTCAGCAACTAAGGAGGGACACTCATGAAGAGCGCCTATTGACCAATCAAGGTAGCTTACTATCTCATAAGACTTTAAAAAGGTTATTCAGCATATGATCTAGCTCAGCCAATGAGAGATTAGTCTCAGTACAGAAAAAGCCGACCCACGGGCCAAGTCGTTGAGGCTGGAAAGGTCCCCCTGGGAGGAGGCAGCCACACCCTCAGAAGGAACCTCTCTGGTAACATAGTAAGAATATCTTTTCAAGAAGCGAGAGATGGCAGAAGACTAAAGTTATACTTTCCTAAATCCCTTTTGTTTGATAACCAGCTCTCTATCTCACTGAGAGCCTCCCTGGCTGAGGTGGAAAGTACAATTTTAGGTAACCTGGCAGTTTCTGTAGGCAGACTGCTCATCTGGAACACTGACGCTAGAGATGAAGGCACCACAGGAGAGAAAAAGGAGGGAAAGCTCTAGAGCAAAAAACCCTCTTTCTTTGACTGAAGACACAGGAAAATGGGACAAGTCCTTAGCAATATCTTCAGACATCCTAAAATATGGTCCAGTCGCTGTTGAATAGGGGCCCGAGAAGGATCCGACAACACAGAAGTTTGCTGTAACAAATAATGGCAATGAAGATATTGATAATACTCAATTCAGCCAAGATTTTGAGAATGCAAACAATATCAAATGCAAATGATGCACATGACAATGTTTATATTATGTAATACAGTAACAATAAGATAATAGTAATACTGTAATTGGGTACGACAAGCAAAATAACAGTTGTACTGTTTATTTTTGCAAACGGTAATCACTTTTTTCCAAAAAACATTTCTGTTCTGTAATTTAAAAGGAGGGAGGGCCTCACCAGCACATGTAAGCGTGAAGAAAAGCGAAGAATTACCAAAAAAATTCCAACATCTTGCACTTCTCTTGAAATGCAGTCATCCGAAACTATGTTGTCTTATGAACTTGCCATGACGTCACAAAGCAATATGTGATTTCACACATTAGACTATTCTTACAAAGAACCAATCTGTGATTTCACACATTAGACTATTCTTACAAAGAACCAATCTGTGATTTCACACATTAGACTATTCTTACAAAGAGAAAACATTGTGTGTAAGAGCAGATTAATCATACTCAAATAAAATTGTACAGACTAGTTTATTTCATGTGACAAATACGAGAACCAAGGCGAACATCATCGTATGACAAAACATCAGAGGGAGACGAAACACTACAGCAGATGAAGCCACATTGGAGAAGTCGTCTGTTAAGATTGGTACCCCTGCATGACAACGTAAACTCTGCAAGCCACAATGTAGAAAGGGCTCCGTGTCTTGAAAGGAACACACTGCCATCAGGACTGACTGGGTTCCAAACTCATCACAGCACCAACAAGTATACCAAAAATTAGTGAAGAGGCAACTCTGGCAGAGGGGCTCCCAAGCTCTGAGCAGAACATGTCGCCAACCAACTTCAAGGATTTCTTTGGTTTTTATCAACTACTTAAACCTAAAATCTTCTTTAGAATAACTAACATTATGTGCACACTGCTTGGCCAATAACAGCCACAATTAGTTTTCTAGCAAAGTTCCAGTCCAGCTCTTTGATCCCTCTTCCCTGCTGAGCTTTGGGTTCCTTAAGCACTCTGTCAGAAGTTCCCTTGGTTGCTTCAGGGATCTTTCACTTGCTGGAGTAATGGGCCTTCCCACCTAATTTGTTACTCAAGTTACAATAAAGTACTGGGCTCGTTCCAAACCAGGAAATTTTTAAACATAAAATTCACCTGTACATAACCATTATTTTGACTAAAGTGCCCAACTTCCAGTTGCACACCTCTTTCGCAGAGAAACTGTGCAAAACCACAAGGAATTTAGCTACCAAGGTCCTAAAAAAATTTATGCAAATACACAAACCTAGGCCACCTGATAATCATTTTCCTTCTGCAGCATAATAAAATGTCTGAAAATAGGCTGTTAAAGTATTGGGTTTTTACTGAAAACAACCTGGTTAAAATATAAACTTTTACAGTCTGAAGTACAACACTTACGTTGGAGTTCAGGCTCTCTAGCTAGTGTTGGTACACTACTGAATGGTGTGGAAGCAACATTTAATGCTACAGACTCTGCAGACTGAAGTTCTTTACCAACCTCAGCCTCTCTTCTCAACTGAACTAAACTAACTCTTCCATCATCACAGCTAACACACAGCCTCTCTAAACCTGAGGAAAACAAACATGGAATAAAATTAGAAAAAATCTTTTAACAATAAAATATTTAAAAATTATATCTTGATAATAAAATAAAATAAAGTTTCACATATACTTACCAAACAATTACATAGTTGTAAGCTTTCTTACTTGGCAGTCGGACATTCAAATTATTTGGTGGTGGAGGTGCTGCCATCGATATTGCAGGTGGCAAAGAGACCTGTCCACTTTTGGGCACACCTGGTACTGCTGAGCTAACTGTCATCAATTCACTGAGCCCCAACATCCATGTGTGGAGAGGAGGGAAGGCTCTGATTATGAAATTGTTTGGTAAGTATTTGTGGAACTTTATTTTATTATAAAAATATCATATTCACACAAGTGACTTATCAAATAATTACATAGCTTAATCCACATTCCAAGGAAGGTGGGTAAATGGACAGATATTTCTAACCTAAAATAAGTTAGTGGTTTAGAAACTATAATGTGCTCACATTATAACAAAATGTTTGTAGTACCTTACCCAGTGAGAGAGCAGCTGCAGATGAATATGAATACTGCATCTGGTTGGTGCTCTCAACACCTATAAGAGAAAGAGAGGTGGCAGTAAGGGCCAAGGGCATCCCTACTCATAGTGAGATTTGTAACCTAGGAGGTTCACCGATGGTTAACAAAATATAAAGTTTGCTCTTGCCCTGGACGAAGACCAGACAACCAATACAAAAATCCATCACCTACTCTATAATTAAAAGAACCACACCCCTAACCATAAAAACACTGGAGGGTACCATTGTCACCCCAGGCTTCCCAAGAAACTCGATAACCTCAAAAACACAAGGCGTGGAGATAGTAGAGGAAAAGTGGTCCCCCTATATATACTTCCTCCTAACACCATGCCAGCTATAGACAACGGCCCCAACCTATTACAATTTTCAAAAACAGATTCTAAATCCTTTAGATAATGCAATGCAAACACCGATGTCAATCTCAAGAACATTATTTGCTGAATGGAGGATACCAACATATTGTGTCGAAAAGCTAATGAAATCCCCACTGCTCAAATTTCATGAGCTTTCACCTTCAAAATATTAAGAACTTTGTCTTGGACTTGAGCATGAGCCTCCAGAATAAGGCTTCTCATGAAGAACAAAATAATGTTTTTGGAGAGACGACGGGTGGGGTCTTTCACTGAACACCAGAGACGGTTCGAGCTTTCTGTTCAGTTCTTCGTCCTAGGAAGATAATATCTAATGGCCCTAACCAGACGCAATGTTCGCTCTTCTTCTTCTGGGCCCATTATGTCCAACAGCTTCTTTATCACAAAAGAGCGAAGCCACTGCTTCAACAGATCCTTGTTTTTAGCCAGAAAACCCCCAACATACAAACAAACCGCACTGTAATGAGCAAATCCAACCTTCTTACTAATAAGCCTGGATTTCACTCACTCTACCAGCTGTTGCTAAAGCTACCAAGAACAAAGTCTTCGTAAGATTCTTCTGGTAAGACCATAATGGTTTGAAATACGGACTGGATAACCACCTTAATAAAACGTCCTAGTCCCAGTGTCTTGTAAAATAAGAAAAAAAAAATCTGCTATTTGTGTTATAGAGGTCATAGAAGAAGAGACGTGATTTTGTTTACACCACATTCTAAAATACTCTCCACCTATACTTGTAGTTTGCAAGAAGCAGCTCTTCTACATCTTCCAATAACCACTGCCGCTCTTTGAGAAAAACCTTTTGCTTTGATAAGGCTCCTGACAGTCTGAATCCTGGCAGAGACAGCGCGGACAACCCTTGATCGTACTGTCGAAGTGGGGTTGTTTGAGAAGACATCGACCTTGTGGAATAAATCTGGAGAAGTCCACTAGAAGCTTGAGGAGGTCTGGGAACCATTCCTTCCTGGGCCAGAATGGAGCCACGATGGTCATAAGACATATTCCGATGGGACTGAAATTTGTTGATTACCTCTCTTGAAGGTCTGAAGGGGGAAACGTATATACTAGTACGTTGAATCCCGTCCAGTCCAGAAGCATCGCATCCATTCTCTACGCTTGAGGATCCAGAACAGACAAACAAAAGATTGGAAGGTGAATGTTCCTTGAGGTGGTGAAGAGATCTGTGAATTGTTTTCCCCATAGTCTCCAGGTCTCGGCAAACTCTCTCGTTCACGGTCCAATCTGTTGGAAGGACTTCATTGGAGCGGCTCAGCTCCTCTGCCAAGACACTCATTTTTTCTTAGACAAACCTTGGAAACATTGATTTTGTGCCTGTCTGTCCAAAGAAGAAGACCCTCTGCCACCTCATTGAGAGAGAAAGAGTGTCGCCCCCTTGTTTGTGGACATACGATATGGCTGTGTTGCTCGGAATATAGCTACATTTTTTTTCCAGCAAATAGCAAAGTGAAGGCTGGAAGTCCCAGAAAAACTGCCTTCAGTGCCTTCACATTTATGTGGAGGGTCTTCTCTTGTTCTGTCCGCAATCCTGAAACTCTCGTCCCCTTAGAGAGTTCCCCATCCTCTGTCTGATGTGTCAGAGAACAACTCTAGGTCGGGGTTCTGAATGACTAAAGAGATCCCTTCCTGAAGTCTCCCGCAAAAGCCACCAATGAAGATCTGACTATTTCCTCTGTCAGGGGAAAGACGAACAAATCTAGTTGAGTCTTCAGATTCAGATTTGCTTTCAGAAAGAATTGGAGAGACCTCACATGGAGACAGCATAAGTTACATAACTCTCCAATGATGCTAAACTTCCGAGGAGACTCATCTAGTCCAGTGCTGATCATAAAGAGCAAATTATGAAGTCTTGCTCTGTCCTCAGGCACAACTCTATTCTCTTGGGTAACAGAAAAACCCAAAAACCTCACTAGCTTTTTGGGTTTTTCTAAAATCCTCCTTAAATAGGGAATCTTCTGAGTCGGCGACAACTGGGACTACTACTGATTTACTAATAACCATAACTGTGCGTTAAGTGTAACGTCTTGGCCCAGTCCTCCACACACTGACAACTCAACTTGCATCTCAGTAGCCAGTCATCTAAATAGAATGAAGCGTTGATCCCCATCAGATGTAATCATTTCCCCAAGGGAGCAAGAATTCAGGTAAATACTTGAGGAGCCATAGACAGTCCGAAGCAGAGGGCTCTGAATTGAAATATTCTCCATTTGAAGATGAACCTCATAAACTTCACTGACTCTTGATGAATGGGGACATGAAAGATGCATCTTCCAGTCGCCTGGTTGGAGAGCTGACATGACAGACTGACTGGTTACCACACGAAATTTCATCTTCTACACATACAGATTCAAGGTGCTGACATCTAGCATGGGTCTCCAGGCTCCAATTGCCTTGGAGATTACAGAGCCTGTTGTAATAACCTACAGAGTTCATGTTTTTTACCGCCTCTATGACCTTCCTGCTGATATGGGTCTCTACTTCTTTGGCCAATGCTGATGCTCTCGCTGATCCCTCCAATAATGCTGTCAATGTGATGGGAGCATTGGACAACAGCTGATCTTCTAGAAAAGGGATCAAATAACCTTCTCAGAGTACTTGTACAACCCATGGCTCTGCTCTCGTGTGATGTCATTCCTCCCAGAAGAACTGGAGTCTTGCTCCTACAGGTGTGTGAAGTACCTTCTGATTATTTGGAAGCAGACTTAAAAGAGGCTTCCTTGGTCGACTTAGCCGAACCTTGCAAGTTAGTCCTTGATCTATTTTGGATCCTGGTCTCTCCCCACCACAAAAAGGGTCCTTCTGTAGAGGAGAAAATTTAGCTCCTATAGGGGGAGTCTCCTCCAGACATCTTACTGACTGAGTCAGAACGTCATTAGCAGACTGGGAAAAGGTGAGACTTACTCAAGGGAGAAAACATTAAGGTTGATTTCTGGTTAGTCATCGCTCACTGAAACATATATGAACACCACAACTCCCTTCTTTCAATACTCCCATTGTAAAAAGGGAAGCTAACTCTCTTGACCCATCTCTCATTGCGTTACAAAACATTAAGCCAGTCTGACGCGAACTCTTCTCCCAAAGACTGGCATTCTTCGATCTTCCTGGCCAATACTCCATTAGTCCAAATCCAGAAAGCTAAAAACTTCTATCACATTCCACAGGTTCTTACAAGGAGGCGAACGAGATGAAAATTCCTTCGACTAGTACTGAAGGAAGTCAATAGCGCGAGAAGGTATTCTGTTCTGAGAATTTTGGTGCCAGAATGCGCCTGTCGTCACCAGATGAATCTTGATTCTCAGGTGACGAATGGCGTGAAACTTGAATGAACTGATCAGGTACAAAACTAAAGGATGGTTGGAGACTCATGCTCCTTTGACTTCTTCGCTGAAGGATTCGAACAATCCATGAACAAGGCATCTCTTTAGAAGGCAAGAGCCCACAGCACGATTATGTTGTTGCTTCTTTTCATGAGACAACACTTCCAAGTCAGAGGAAAAACGTACTTCACTTACATCTACGCCTTCGCAAGGGCATTTAGTCGAAGCCATGAGCCGATAGGCTCAACGGAGTCGATGACTGCTCATGGGCAACCTCCCCCCAATGGTCTCCCTTCAACCTCTTGTATGTCTTCTCCCAGGTGTGGGGGAGTGGGACAATGACCTCTATCTAGGAGAACTGGGGGATGGACAGCTACCTCCTTAGACAAAACACTGCCACTAGGCACTTCACTAATCTTGGCATTAGTTGACTGCTCAAAAAAAGCACAAAACAACATCCCAAAATACATTACAGATTTGGCCAAAAACTCAAATTTCTTGTCTATTTTGGACTTCAGGCTGCCAATGGTGTTAAGATTAGCAGCATGGGATACCTGGACCGGAGTTAGTGGCAAAGAAGTAGAAGGACTAAGTATAGGAGAGATGTTACATAAAAGAGCAGAAGAAAAAGTAGACTTCTTCGCCTCTAAAGGCAAAGGAGTTGCTTAAATACTAGCCTTACTTTCAGCCCTAAGAGCTGCCTTTCTCTTCCTATCTTTTTCCATCTTCTCTAAATAACCTGACATTCTTCGCCTCTAAAGGCAAAGGAGTTGCTTAAATACTAGCCTTACTTTCAGCCCTAAGAGCTGCCTTTCTCTTCCTATCTTTTTCCATCTTCTCTAAATAACCTGACATTCAGCACAAGTTAAGTCTTTGCTGCATTCCTGCCCCCTACATTTCACGCACTTGGAGTACAGATCATAACACAGCTTAGCCATTCTAGTTTTACAGCCTTCACTACAAAACCTAGCTAATGTCGAACTAGTCTGACATGTTAACACTACATCTTATTTAGCTAAATGGAAGCTAAAGAGCAGCTAACAAATGAAACAACCACCAAAAGAGTACTTCACCAAATACAAAGATAAACCACAACGGCAATGAAAAAACGACTGTGAGAACCACCGATGTTAATCTGTGGCTGGCAAAAAACAAATTGACGACAGTTAGCCTAGCAGTACTGGACGTTCCCAAAAGTGGGCGGGTCTTTTTGTCACCTGCACTAACAACAGTAGTGCTGCTACCGCCAAATAATTTGAATTTTCAACTGCCGAGAAAGAAAGCTTACAGCTATGTAATTGTTTGATAAGTCACTTATGTGAGGAGTTATTCTCTCATATTTTCATCTCTGTCTCAAAAACAATTCATAATTTCACTCTTGATGGTCAGATATATGATGTTGCCAATCAATGGTCTCTCTCTCTACTATAATATAATATATGATGTTGCCATTCCATGCTTTCTCTCTCTCTCTCTCTCTCTCTCTCTCTCTCTCTCTCTCTCTCTCATTGGTTGTAAGTATATATTTTAATGACTTTGTAATTATACTAATATTATTAATTTCAAAGACTGATACAGCAATAGGACAGTAATTTTAAATATATTTGAAGTAGGATGTTATTTAATGTATACCTTTGGTATCTGAACTTTCAAGATAGGCACTTATAAGCGTTTTTAGAGGGGGTCCTAACTATTCGCGGGGAGTTCTGGTACACATCCCCGCAAATACGGGGGGAACACTGTATCTCTTTATCATATTTTCTAGTTAAATCAGCTAAAAAAATCAAATGAGAATGATAAAAGTATCATTAGTATTGTTATAATTGTTGCTTAAACGCTGCAGCCATAAACAACTGAATGATAATAGTATTTTGCTACAACAACCGATCTGGATCTGATGATGATAATGTTTTGCTTGCATTTCAGCCACTGTACGAAAGTTAAAAATTACTGTATTTGTGTTACAAATGATGTTAATTAGAACAGGACTTATATTTTTGCATTATACCTTTATTTGGTAAGGAGAAAATATTGGAAAGGAAATATACTACTACTAAATTCAAGCTGCAGTTGTAGCTGAAGCTGAGAAAACAACACGTTTACACAGCTAATGACTTTAAATTCTCGTGCACAGCAACATGGATGCAACTCTACTGCAAATAATAGTGGAGAAAAAGTATTTTAATAAAAAATACTGACCATGAAAGAACACATTTTACTGTTGTTTTTACACCGATAACAGATAAATACACAAATATCGTATCATTAAGAAATAGGATGAAAATAACTAACGTAATAAGTTTTCATACACAAAATTACATGCTCCAGACACCATCTATTAATAAAAAAAAATAACAATCGAGTTCATAACAAGAAGTATATATTTAAGTTATATTTCAACTTAAAGCAATTCACACAATGAAAAATAACCCATTTATGCTAAATAGAAGCAAGAAAAACACTCTGAATTGAGTTAAGTGGGGTGAAATAACCCTGCCTCTGTCCTCAGCTGATTTTTCCAAACCAAAACATAGATTGCTTAGTTTGTATTTTATAATACTATACATAGTAATACGAGACTACCTACAGGATTATTGGATACAGTGAAGTAAAGCATAACCTTTTAAAAGAGCCAAGGAAAAGCTGCATACTCATTATACAGGCAGCCCCCGGTTAACGGCAGGGGGTTCCACTGCTGGGAGCCCGACGCTAAGCGACATTCGCCTCTAACCGAAATTCAAAAGTCTACGGGCATCACAATCCCCCTTACAGTGCCCTAGACCTGTTGGCTATGCCTTAGACAGTGTCATGGCCAGATATTTTGCCCTAATATGTAAGAACTCTTTAACGAAAACATGGAATTTCATTTGCATAATCATTTACAATGGTCTGTCTAGTAGTTCTACAAATTTTTAATGTCAGATTCAATGAACTTATTGGTAAATCTTGACCTGGTAGAGAGAGAGAGAGAGAGAGAGAGAGAGAGAGAGAGAAACTGCTAATGTTTCCTCCACCTCTTTATTTATCATATCTTCTAGATAAATCAGCTAAAAGAGAAAGAATGATAAAAGTATCGTTAGTACTGTTATAATTGCTGCTTAAATGCTGCACCCATAACCAACTGAATGATAACAGTTGTTTTGCTACAACAACGTTTTGCTTGCATTTCAGCCATCGTACAATAGTTACAAATTACTGTAGTTTTGTTACAAATGACGTTAAATAGAATAGGACCAATATATTTTTACGTTATACATTTATTTGCTATGGAGAAAATATCGGAGCGGAAATATAGTATAGAGTGCTGCTAAATTTAAGCTGCATTTGTAGCTGAAGCTGAGAAAACAATGTTCAAACTGCTAATGACTATAATATCGTGCATCAGTAACATGATGAAACTCGACCACAAATAATGGTGGCGAAAATGTATTTTTATAAAATATACTCGCCATGAAAGAACACATTTTACTGTTGTTTCCACGCCGCTAACAGATAAATATGTAAATATCGTATTTATGTATTTATCTGTTACAGGATAAAAATAACAAACGTGTTACAGGGTAAAAATAACAAACGTGTTACAGGGTAAAAATAACAAACGTAATCAGTACAGGCGGCCCTCGGTTAGCGGCAGGGGTTCCGTTCCTGGCCACCGACGCCAAGCGATTTTCGACGCTGAGCGATTTTAAAGCCTACGGCCGCCGCACACCTTCTTTCGAAACTCTAGACCAGTCAAAGGCGCCGTAATCCCACAACGGCGCAATAAGTAAAAGTATATTTATGCAGTAGAGTACTATAGAATTTACTGTACAGTACATGTGGGTGTGTAGAGTATGTAAAGATATAATAAAGTTTATACAGTGTACAGGTAGCTGTAGTGTTCAGGTTACGATCATTAGTCTTACGATAGTTCGATTTTATGAGAGATCAAATTACAATGGCCTAACTTTATCCATCTTCTAGTTACATAAGTTCAATAACAGCAAAAGAGAATAATGAAAGTATGGTTTTAACGTTATACTCGTTGCGTGAACGTGTACAACCATGAACAACCGAACGAGAAAAAGACTTTTTTTTTCTAAGTACAACCGAACTGGATAACATCTGTTTGGCTTTTATTTCGATCATCGTACTACAGTGCAACATTACCGTATTTGTTATAAATGGCGTTATGTATAGAATAGAACTGAGATATCTTAATGTAATAACTTTATTCGCTATAGATCAGAGATCAATATAGATTAAAGATCAATCAGGAAATATACCGTTAAATTTAAACCTAATTATGACTGAAGCTGAGAAAACTGTTCAAGCTGCTAATGACTATTATCGTACATCGGCAACAAGGATAAAACTGCAGTAAACGTCTGCCATCACACACAACCATAGATAAAATTGGGATAAAATCATTTTAATCAAAACTACTGTGCTTGAAAGAACACATTTTACTGTTGGTTTCACGCCGATATAAGATAAATAACGTAAAGTTCGTATTACGATGATATAAAGGATTACGTATTGCGAACGGAATCACATAATTTTTTACGCAATAAACATGCCGCCAACGTAATCTGTTAACGAAAAAAATAGTAGTTCACATTCACAACGAGACATATTCAATAAATATTTCCACCTAAAAACACGCTGTATAAGGAGAAATAACTTTGTCTCATATAAGTCAAGTATCTTAGATATTCGTTTACGCTAACTAGAAGAAAGAGCATTCGCTCAGAATTGCGTTATGGTGAAACAGACTCGTATTCATCAGCTGATTTCAAACCACAAAATTGGCCACTCCGCGGAATACTGGCTTAAGTTTGCCGTAGTATTTTAAAATACAATAATATGAGAATACATACAATATTCTTGGATACAGTGAAATAATGTATAACTTTTTAAAGGATTTATGGAAAAGATGCATAATTAATAAAATAACACAATGCATTTTTCGGAACTGGCGGACAAGAACGAACATGAAAAACCATCCCCTGACAACGTGGAGCGTAGTTACAAAGGCTGCCTTAATTTGTATATTTCTGTACAAAAATGAAAATACCTTTACGCAATATATTTTCATGCACATTTTAAACATAAAAGCATAAACATTTGAAAAATCGACGCATCAATCGCTAAATTTGCACTTTTTTTTAACTCGATATTTTTGAAAGAGCGGCAGACGGCGGCAAAAAAAGTGCAAATTAGCGATCGATGTGTCGATTTTATAAATGTTTATGCTTTTATGTTTAAAATGTGTATGAAAATGTATTACGAATAGGGTATTTTTATTTCTGTGCAGAAATATGATAAAAAGGCAGCTTTTGAAACTCCCCTTCAAGTTATTGACTACGATGTGTTTTTCAAGTTCGTTCTTGTATGCCGCCGCGGCATACAAGAACGAACTTGAAAAACACATCGTAGTCGATAACTTGAAGGGGAGTTTCAAAAGCTGCCTTTTATCATATTTCTGCACAGAAATAAAAATACCCTATTCGTAATACATTTTCATACACATTTTAAACATAAAAGCATAAACATTTATAAAATCGACACATCGATCGCTAATTTGCACTTTTTTTAAATCGATATTTTCGGAAGAGCGGCAGGCGGCGGCTTACAAGAAAGAACATGAAAAAACATCGCATTTGGTATCGTGAAGGGCAGTTTCAAAAGCTGCCTTTGTATCATATTTCTGTACAGAAATAAAAATGCCTTTCACGTAATACATTTTCACACACATTTTAAACAAAAGCATGAACAATTATGAATCGACACATCCATAGCTAAATTTGCACTTATGTAACTCGATATTTTCGGCATAGAACAGCGTCAGGGGCATATATTTTACCCTAATACCTACGTAATTACTCTCCATAAAATTTGTTAATATAATTTGCATAACCTTTATGGTCTGAACAGCATTTCTACATATGTATGAACTCGTTAGACAACGGCGCTAGCGGCGCTGTTAACTGAAATTTGTGCCGTAAAGATACCTTTAAAATGCCTTATTTTTTTAATGAATATTTTTGACGACCGCCGTAAAACCAATTCGCCGTTGAGTGATTGCGCCGTTAACCGCGGGCCGCCTGTATTTTACACAAAATAACATGCTCCCGACACCATCTATTAACAAAAAAAAAAACTAACAATCGAGTTCATAACAAGACATACATATTTCAGTCCTATTTCAACTTAAAAGCACTTCATATAAAAAATAACCTGTTTACGCTAAATAAAAGCAAGAAAATTGAGTCAAGTAGGGTGGAATAACCCTGCCTCTGCCCTCAGCTGATTTTTCCAAAGCAGAACATAGATCGCTTTGTTTGTATTTTATACTACTACTATATGTAGTAATATGAGACTACATGCACTATTATTGAATACAGTGAAGTAAAGCATAACTTTTTAAAAGAGCCAAGGAATAGATGCATATTCATTATGTTTGCATTTTAGGAGGGTCTCTTGGTGCTTCGGCAAGTACTGAAATATGTACTGATAACCAGACAACAACGGCATCTATTAACGAAAAAAATAACCAAGTCTAGTTCACTTATTTACATCAATTTTCAACTTCAAACTCTTCATATAAAGAATAATAACCTTGTAACATATGAACAGTTTCTAAAAATTAATTTATGCTAAATAGAAGCAAGAAAATTACTCTGAATTGAGTTAAATACGGCAAAATAATCTTACCTCCGCCCTCATCTGATTTTTCCAAACCAAAACTTGATCGGTTTACATATTTGTATTTTATAACACAAATAGTAATACAAGACTACATACAGTATTACTAGATAAAGCAAAGTAAAGGATAACTTTTTTAAAAGAGCAGAGGAAAAGATGCATATTTGTTATGTTTGCATTTTCTGAGGAGGTCTTAGCATCTAGCCTAAGAAACCAATAACCAGACATCAGCGCTATAAACCCTACGGAATGTAAAACCCAGTTATGAATATACTTAACAAGCGCCATAAAACTGAAACGCTGCTAACTGATGGCGACGGTAACCGTGGGCTACCTGTATTTGTATTTTATGAGGGTATCTCGGTGCGTCAGCAAATACCGAAATACGTACCGATAACCAGACAACAGTACCATTTATTAAAGAAAAAATAACCAAGTCTAATTCATATATTTAAGCCAATTTTCAACTTTAAAACACTTCACCTAAACAAAAATAACCGTGTCATATATGAACGTTTCTGGTGATTAATTTACGCTAAATAGACGCAAGAAAATTGCTCTGAATTGAGTTAAATGCAGCGAAATAATCTTACCTCTGCCCTCATCTGATTTTTACAAACCAAAACATGATTGGTTTGTTTGTATTTTATAACACAAATGGCAATACAAGGCTACATACAGCATTACTGGACTCTGCAAAGTAAAGGATAACCTTTTAAAAGAGCAGAGGAAAAGATGCATTTTCTTTGTTTGTATTTCATGAGGCGGTCTTGGCATCTAGCCTAAGAAACCGATAACCAGACAACGGCACTATAAACCCTACGGAGTGTAAAACCCAGTTATGAACATATTTAACAAGCGCAGTAAAACTGAAATGCCACTAACTGATGGCGACTGTAGCAGGGGGCCGCCTGTAGTGTTTCCCGTCATTTTTTACAGAAGGAAAAAATACAAAACCCAAGACAAAATTTCATAGGAAAAGTCTACAAAAACTAGATCGTAGAAAACCAGGGCGTATGAAAACTGAGGTAGTACTGTATTTCAAAATCCCAGAAGATTTGTATTCTCATGGGAATAAACCTAATTTTACAGATGCACAACAAGATTATGAAGGTATGAAACTTACTATTACAGTATACAACATTGTTGAAAGACCGGCCCGCAGGAGCAGCAACATGACAAAAGAACTCGAGAGTCGAGAGGGACAACAGAGCTAAAGAACCATCCATGGTGATGCAAGCTGCTACTCCACCCAAGTCCTTGCTGCTGTCACCATACTGAAAAAGAAATGTTAGTTATACATTTAACAGGAAAATTCTAAAACAGCAGCAGCCATGACAATTTTTTCATAAATTACTGAACACTCAATACAGACAAAAAATACATAAAATTTAAATTACTGAAAACTCTCAGTATGGACAAGAAATACAGAAAATTTAAATTATTTAAATCTCTCGGTACAGAGAAGTTAGACAAAATTTAACAATTATTGCCACTTCTACTCAAGTTTTCTTTCAACAACAAAAATGACATGAAAATCAAACCCTCGTGAAATACGACGGTGTCAGTATTTATAAGAACACCGAATGCTAATTAATCCTGTTGAAAGTTTTAATTCAGTTTTTTACTCATGAATATCAAAACAAAACATCAAATGTTGAGTCTTTCAAAATTAAAAATACATCTTGGCATATGAAGTGCTGTAAACATGCCATATCTTGCAACAGTGGTGGAGTTCTGGATATTGACTGAGTCTTGTAACAAGACTGGAATTTCAACAATCATGGATATGGTAGTTTGTAACACCAGCATTTTGCAAAGAAACCAATTAATCATGTTGCCTTATTTCTGTGTACACAAATCTCACTTGCACAAAATCCAGATGACCTTCACTCCTAATAGTCTAACCTATGAGCAAGATCTTTTCAGGCATATATTTATGCAGTAAATTCTAGGTTAGGAGAAGTAAAGTAGTACCTACCAGCAACGTTTAATTACCTAGATCAATACGAACTACCCAAGATGGCCACATTTTGCGTCTTTACCTACTAGTCAGGATAAGGTGGATGAAAATGCATGTATCACTTCCCTTTAAGAAAAATAAGGTATGACTAACTTTCCTATAAAAAAAATGGGATATGATTCAACATGAAGATCAGACCGCATGGGAACACATCCAAGTTTCTGAACATAACAACCCTCAGGTGAAACCTGATAAAAGTCAAGGGACACCTCAAAAGTCTCTGCCTTCAAAATGAAGAACGATTATACGTTAAACTTGAAACAGTAAGCAGGACATTCCATAACCTTGAACCATCATTATTTCTTCAGGTACTAAGGTGCAACCCCTTCCAACAATCAGACAAAACCTATAAGAGACCATATTCTTCAAGATCACCTTCTGATTCATATTCTGGAAGTCAAGAGTTACTAAGTTTTGAAGACTCCTCTCCTCCTTAAGTAAATCATCACTATTAAAAGTGACCTTGGACAGAACAGAAAGAAAATGGAGCAACCATCATACCCAGGCCACCGAGAGACTGAGTCTTGCCCACTAGTCAGGAAAGGAGATACCCACCGAGACCAGTTTCTGGAATAGGTCATAGTCCAAGGCAATACACGGTTGACCATCTGCAAGGAAGCCAGAGATGTAGATCTTGATTCAAGAAAAACTTGAATAAGCTACATGTCAACCAGGAAGATCTTGGCAAGTTTGCTTAGACAGGTGTGATTTAGAAATACTTGGTCCAGCACAATAGAGCATTCTCTGTCCAACACCCTAATGCGGACCCAAAAAGATATCCCCAAATCATATCTCTGTTAAAAGTTGTAGCCATGTTCACACATTGTGTGAAAAGTGATAAAAAAAAATTATTTGCTATCAAAGAATTAAGGCTATCAAATTTCATCATCGTATTTTCTGGTACCAAACCCAACTTAATTTATAAATCTTTATAAGTCTGAAAGAATCCCACTTTTAAGGCCACCCAAGCCCTTATGGTATACCTAGATAACTGAAATAATCCTGATGCTTTGAGGGTCCTCAGTCCACGAAGATCAGACCAAGTGCCAAATTGCTATACCATGTATGCTCCATGAATTCGACATGTGAGGAAGTATGCTATCCAATCTCACCTGCCATGTTTCACGAGTGCAAAATGTAATTCAAAACCATGAAGGGGTCAGCTACAGATCACCCTTGACAAGATAAGAAGGAAAAAGGAGTGGATAAAGGGAACAAAAGCCCAACTAACGTACCTTTAGCAGGTATATATAGATTTTTATATTTAGATGGTTGCTCTAACAGTCCTTACACAACAAGGACTCTGTTGTTACTTTTATTACTATTCATGTGCAAGGTTGTAATTACTACTACTAGTGTTATTATTTGATTATTTTGGAAGATAAGAAGGAAAAAGAAGTGGATAAAAGGAACAAAAGCCCAACTAATGTACCTTTAGCAGGTATATAAATCTAAACACAATATTGCGATTTTTATATTTAGATGGTTGCTATAACAGTCCTTACACAACAAGGACTCTGGTGTTACTGTTATTACTATTAATGTGCAAGGTTGTAATTACTACTACCATTAGTGTTATTGTATGATTATTTTGGAAGGAGACTCTCTCTTTAACAAACAGTATGGCCGTCTAGCTGCTGTTTATTTTGTATTGTAGTCTCTCAATCTTGTGAATGTGAGAACTACACCCCTCGTGAAAGATGAGGCAGCCCTGAAGAACATCATTGGCTAAGAAAGATGAGGCAGAATTGGCCCCTTTGTAAAACCTACTGATGCAGACAAAAAAGTTGACCTTACTAAAAGGATTAGAAGACTGTCCAAGAGGAACAGAAGTCTCTAGCAACATTCCCATGAAGGGGAGAGATTTACTAAATATTGTGCCCTGAGAATGGAAGCTGCCATTCGTACATAAGTATGACTATGACTTGACTCTCCAAGAGGATCGCCATTCAACTAAAAGATGGGGCTGTATACCAGCACTACATGAGGGAACACAGCAATAACCCCAACACCAGCAAATTATGAGCAGCACAAAAATCCTGGATGGCAACAATGACCATCACCACCTCCAATATAAGGAGGCCCTCAACATTCCTCCGATGATAACCGTTGATGAACCTTATTCACAAGACCCTTCTTTTCCCTAGCACTATCAGGAGAACAGCAAGACATGCCCTTGGGATAACAATTCAGCCACCCACTACTTCAGACAGAGCGCCCCATCACCAGAACTCCCAGGATCAGTCATTCTGCTCCCAGCCATTAGGAAGAGCCCAACCCACCACAAACTTCAACAAATCAAAAATCACCACAAAATTTCTGTAACTCTTGTTACAGGTATAAATATGGCATAGTTGTACCCCTGACTTCATTCACCTTTTACAAAAATGGTAAAAAGCTCACCAACATTATGGAATAAATGAACTCTGGACAGCTGCTCTAATTCACCTGCTGCTACAAACTCATTTGAGAGATTAAGAAACTAGTACAGCGTAAACTCAGCAGCATTCACATGGCCATACTGTTCAGCATTATTATTATTATTAATTATCAAGCAACATGTCAATAGGCCAAGCATTTTTTATGGCAAACTTTCACAAGACAGATAGTTACTAACTTACTGTATATACTCGTGTAACATGCAATCTTGATAATCATATGACCCCCAAATTTTCACCAATAAAAATTATTTTATCATGTCTATTTCGAGAGCATCAGTTCATAAGGTTGGTGTGTGCTGCTACTCAAACTAATTTTTCTTTCAAAATCCCAAGAATTGACCATAAAAAGTCCCAAGATTTAAAAAAAAATATAAATATATAAAAAATAATATAATTTTTCATCTGCCAAGCCTTAAGGGTCGTAAATAATTATCTCTCTCAGGAAAAGATACTACTAATTGGAGTCTCTTTGACCAATGGGTATTAGCACATAATGCACACTGTTTTTGTGTGCATATGTTCATAATATTTTAAAAATATGTAGTAAAGAGAATAAATCTTTGGAAGACAAAAGACAAACAAGAATTTTGTTGGTTGTCAGTCGTGTGGACTATAAAGGCTATGACCAATAGGTAAACAGAAATAGATTACCATTTCTCGAGAGATTAAAGAGATAAACTCTCTCTCTATACCCATCCCAAGCACAAGTCTGGCTGAATCGAAGTCGTAATAGTAACTCACTAACTCTATCTCTCTCTCTCTCTCTCTCTCTTTCTCACAGTAAAAGATGCTGCTAATTTGAGTCTCTTTAACCAACAGGTATTAGCATGTGTGTGTTCATAATGCTTTAAGAAATGTGTAGCACTGGTAGTACAGGTAATATACATCTTTGGAAGACGAGAAAATAATTTGTTGTTGTCAGTTGCGTGGAGTATAAATGGATGTGACCAGCAGGTAAACAGAAATGGAATAACATTCCTTGAGAGATTAGAGATGAATGTTGTTTTGAAGATATGTTAATGCAGCAGTAATAAACATCTTCTGAAGGGAAAAATTTTTTTTTTTTTTTTTTTTTTGCTGAAGAATCTCTGAGCCAACAATTTTAACCTCAAAATAATGAGAAGGAACTCATTCTATTCTTCATGTACGTAATCAGTAAAATGCATACACTATTAAAAACTATGTACCGTATTTAAAACACACACACTGTGTCGTAAGTTTCATGTGAACAAAACATTCTCACTTAGACAGTGCAGCTAAATCTGATTGGATGGTTTGTTGCCATGGAGAGCTGTTAGCCTCTACTACTGTTCTATTTATGGATATATTTCCAGCTGAAACTGTGTGTACCGCACTACGTTTGAACGTTGTCATGATCATGATTATTTGACTGCTGAAGGCAAAAACTGCTCAATAATTTGCTTTATTTAATTATTTTTTTCATGAACACAAGAATTTAACAATAATTTTAACTTTAACCTTTAACAGATGGGCATGTTCATATGGTGATCTATAACAGGTTTTGAGCGATGGACGGGCAAACTCACATGAGTAATATTACATGTCATACCATTTGGAGGAATTTAGTGGGAAAGATGTTCATTTCACCTGAATAATCTATAAATGACTTATGGCAATTGTAGTAGCTCAGAAGAGGACAGAGGGGGATCAGTGTGCCTTGAAATTTGATGGGGGAAATGTATTGCCCCTCTCTATCCCATGACATCTTTTTATTCACTTGCTCATGAACATGCCCAGGGATTGCTGTTGGTTTTACTTCTTATCTTTTATGTTATCTATAGTAATTGTAATTTTGCAAAGAAATATTAGAAAAACATGTTTACCTCACAAAACAATTGAATCTCCCCATCTCAGTAGTAAATTGTGTAAATATTTTACAATAAATATAGTACTCAGAATTTGTTACTGATTTTAGTTCCTACCTGTTAGGATATTGTGTGAGTTGTAATCAAGTTTTTTTTTTCTTAAACTGGCCAACCTTAATGTTTGCCCTGGTCTGGGGGTGTGCTTAATATATATTTAGCCTGTCTGTCCCTTATGGGTTAAAATAGTGGTATGGGATAAAATCCAACACAGTTTGTCATAGTCATGCACCATCACTTGCAAATCCTGTTCCCAGACTGTCCTCAAAGGTACAACTATAAACTGATGACGACGCTAGTGACAATAAAGAACAACCCTCTCCAAGATTGATATGGTGAAATGTATTTTATAATCTTACTTCTTGTTAAAATTCAAAAGCTGAATTACAATTTTGTATAATTTTGTGTTTTACGGAATGTTTTTGTGGAAAATAGAATGTGTTAGTGAACATATGGTCTTAACTGTCCTACAATTCTATTACTGATGATCTTAATTATCTCGCATTCATTTAACAGTATATCAATAAAATAATAAACTATAATAAATAGGCAACTACTATAATGAAAAAACATGGAAAAAGAGAAAGAAATGTTTTTCCTGCCAAAATGAAGTTTGATTATGCTCCTTACCCCACAATTCCGAAATCCAAAAAATTGCCAAAACCAAAATACATCTGCCCCAAAGGATTTTGAATATAGATTGTGTACCTTTAGTAATAAGAGAATACATACAATATTGGATACAGTGAAGTAAAACATCCTTTTCAAAGATCCATGGATAAGATGCATAATCGTTATTTTGTATTTTATAATACGATGAATAATTACATAATCTTATTTTATATCTCATGTATGATATGAGCCCCTTCAAATTAGTTTCAAAATTAGGTCTTCAAAAGTCACATGCTATGAAAGTATATACGGTATATACAAAAAGACAAACAGAAAAACCAACATTAAGCTGAAAAATATACTTTTACAAATGAAAACTAAGAAATATTGACAATATGACAATTTGTCGAAAATTGCATTTTTCCTAACTATACAAACCTGAGGTCCTTTAACAATAGGAAGGTAACTAGCGGCAGCTGGGACGGTCGTAAGCTTCGAACAAGGGGAGAACGGTAGTTAACTGCTTGTCCGATCGTGCGCGCGCCCGCGCGCCCGAGAGGTGAAGAATCACTTTTGCTTTAGGCCCATGCAAAAAGTTGCAGAGTGAGGGGTGGCATGAGGTGGGACTATATGTAAAGGACCTCAGGTTTGTATAGTTAGGAAAAATGCAATTTTCGACAAATTGTCATTTGTTCCGATACGTAATACAAACCCTCGGTCCTTTAACAATAGGAAGACTCACTTCTTGGTGGGAGGAATCTGAGTCTTTTTGGTGAACAGACTGGTGTTCGTCCAACCCTGGAGTGCCTCCCTGGTTGTAAGAGCAAGGGAGGGATCCAAACCTCTGTCCGATTGATCGGGGTGTGCACCGCAGGATCAATTGTCAGACCTCTGGGCCAAGTACTAAGAGAGAGGCAAGCGTATCTCTTCGTACCAGCAAGCAAGAACTTGTTCCTGTTTGCAAGAGACAATCATAAAATGATGGGTTTGTCTCAATTTGGCATCCACTTCCTCCCCCTTGTTGGAGGAAGTGGTGGATATTTACTCCTATCCCTACTGAAAGGGATAGGATGGTGCTCTATTGAGTAGCTCACCTGCATCTCGTCCTTACCCAGCAGGGTGACGACCGTGTCCCTCTACCCAAAGGTAGAGGGAAGAAAAAGATGGGAAGAGGAGCCAGTCACACTCTCATTCCTCATCCATTCTTACGGTCACACCAGGACTCGATGCTGTTCAGCCTGCGAGGGTCTGGGTTAACTACACAACGTGTTGAGCAAACCACCACGGTTCCCAAGGAAAAAGATCCAAGGAACTGTGGGCAATATCCTGAAGGTAGAAGGAGGTGCATGCGGTCCGGTTGGACCAGGCGCCTGCCTTCATTACCTGCGCCACGGAGAAGTTCTTGCGGAACGCGAGAGAATGATGAAGAGGCGTCCACACTCATCCTGGGTGTCGAGTTTCTTCAGACAGCTCCGTCGCACCTTCACAGGACAAAGCAGCATAGCCTTCGTATCGGAGGCGGTGAAGTCCATTAGGGAGGGTATTGTGAAGGACTCGAACCAATCGTCAGTTACCGAAGGGTTCTGAGTCTTCGCTACGAAGATCGGTACGAAATCGAGCGTCACAAATCCCCATCCCTTTGTGCTTGACTTCTCAAGAGAAGTCATGCAGTTACCTAAGACGAAAAGAAGGGAATAGTCGTATGACCTATCCCTCTTCTCGACTTTGGTTATGTACAGTACTCATACTGACAAGCTATTAAGACGAAGTAATGATTGCTCTGGAACAACCGAACTAAGTCCACAGCATAGTTCGTAACTGACTCGGGCGCTCTGACAGCTGCCGACTGACTGGTTCGGAATCAGTAGAGGCAAATTGTCCAAGCATCGGGTAAGTCACGTGACCTTCGCCCTTTAAAGAGTTATGCTGAGAGACCAACAAATAAAATATTTGTTAGTCACCGATGCCGGACGGCGCGGCGATGATACTCTTAATGCATAAGCTCAAAAGGCGAAAGTCAATTGCCTTCAAAAGACCGAGGTCCCTGATGGCAAGAAAATCTCATAGACGTTGAATCTCAGCTTAAGGAGAAACAACACTATGTGACGTTGAAGACGAAGGTAGGCAATGAATGCAACCTACGTCTTCCAGCTGAATCGAGAGAAGGAATCTCAAGATTCTAAACCTGTGCTTACAAATGACTGAAAACGCTAACCGCCATTTCATTGCTGTCCGTTGTGCAATGAAAGCGGGGCGTTCTTCAGTAATGAAACACAGGGGAGAGCCGCTTGAAGAACTGCTTCTCATGGGCTGAACGTTTGGAAGTAGAGCTGGCAGGTGTGGGAGTAGGCGATGTCTTTCAATACATCTGCTAATCCGGGGTGAACAATGAACAATTGTACACCTCCGAATACAAGATATTTTGAGGACAAACTCAGATTCCGCAAAAATCATTCGCATTATCGGGATACGATGCAGCAAGAGACTATTACAGAATTCTGTTACCGTGCGGTAAACAGACCAGATGAGAGTCGAATAGATATCTCTGTTTAAAATTCTCGCAATACCGAAGACGATGAATACTAGCGTTTCACAGCAGTAGATGGTCATTCATGTATGCGAGAATCCCCGTTAATCAGAGACTTAAGTCCGTGATTGTTGGGCAGAGATACGGTTGTTATTCAATCAAAGCAGGTGAGAAAGACATAAACAACCGTCTATCTCAAAGCGGCAGCTGATACTGAAATGCCTCGGGCAATTCAATACGCAGTAGCTGTCGCTGACTCGTCATCCTGAGTTGCCAAGTAATCCTTTCCACGAAGGAATGCGTTCGGCTAGAACCACCGAGCATAAAAAGATATGCTCGAGCAATTATATTTAAGCGAAACGAATTTCGGTAAATATAAAAGCTTAAATGGTGTTGTTGTGACAACACCATAAGTATATAAAATTGAAACTGGAAACTCCTGGGAGGTTGCAGGCAAGCCCGGGTTGCAGTTCAATTAGAATACTTTTCGTCTAAGTCGCAATCCGTAGAATAACCAGGATATGCGCCTACCCCTCGGACCATTCAACTGCTTAGCAGAATCATGTCGCGAGGTTAATATACGTAGTATATTTGTAGGGTTCTGAACAACGATCTCCATCCTAAATTCTTTCCTTCAAGAAAACAAAATAAGGATTGGAGATCGACCACCTTCGTTCTCTATTAAAGAGAGTGAAGGAGAAGTCTTCCTCGAAGGAAAGCTTCAATGGTGAACAGAATACTAAGACGATAGTTCCAGCCAAACTGGATATTCCCGTCCGTTCTTCTCTATTCCAGGTTGGTCGCCTACTGTGAGATAGTCTTCTTTCAGCAGCAGTCTTCTTCCTAATGCTAGAAATTCCAGGAATTCGAGCATAGGCGAGGTTCCCGATTATCGTGTAACATATCGGGGATTCTCGTCTCGCTCACTTTGGACCGTGGTCTCGCCTATGTGTTTGGAGATCGTAAGAACTCTAACACTGAATGCGCTAGAAATTCCGTAGAATTCTAAGCAGTCTGCGAAACCCCACCGAATTCGTCAAATGATATCGGCTGGTGGTCCTCTCGATTCCCGTAGAAATCGAGAATGGGGCAGGATCCCTCCTCAACGACCGGGGCTTACGTCAGGTAGGACCCGAAGGTCCCCCCTGGTAGCGCAGTCCCCAACGTGGGATCCTACAGAGAAATCTCTGTAGGATCCTTCCCCTTTCCCTCGTAGCCGTAAGGAGAGAGGGAATGGGGGAGGAATTGGATACTCGCTCGCCTTCCCAGTGGAACTAGCAGTTGGAGAAGAGTAGGAGCAGCCATCGCCTTGCGGCGATGGCCTCTCAGAGTCTGGGAAAACGTATCGTCAGGAGAAAACGTTTTTTCCCGAGGAGGGTTACGAACTCTCACTGTAGGTAAGGGTCTGCCGCCACTGTGAACGTCGTCTGGGTGGGGCTGATCGACACCTGACAGAAGAGAGCCGATACCGTCCTCCAACTCATTCCAGTCCTCGTCGAGGTCGAAACCTCTCAGGAGGACCGAAGGAGTATTTAAATACGGTGTCCGAAGACACGCCGCTGTCGCAGTAGAGGAGGTGGAAGTAGCTTGATCGACCGGCCAGAACTGAGAGAGCCTTCTTGTCCGGAGACGAGAGACTCTGGTTCAAGACAGAATCGGCAAGCTCTGATCGCGGCATACCCACCGTCGGTTTGGGTTCCCTCTCGGGCCCCAAAACGACTCGAGCAGAGACATGGGCTCTGCTGGTGGGAGCGGCGATCCTTCCCCCGTCGTTGTGCTGACGAATCAGTGCAATAACCTGGGTAAAGTTACTCTGAATCTCGGAAGTTACAGCGTCTTGAGGAGTAGGACCGTCCCTGACGGTTGCCTCCAATCACTTGCGCGTACGTCCTGGTTGGTCCTAAGACCAACCTGGCATGTGCGGCGTCGTGACGGGATCGTGAGCGGCGCATCTCTCACGATCACTCCTATATACCTCGCTCTTCCTGGCGTATGCCGAGGAAGTTGAAGGTATCGGAGAGACAGAACTGACGCTACCCCCTCTCCCCCTGACGGTCGCCTCCAATCACTTGCGCGTACGTCCTGGTTGGTCCTAAGACCATACGTGGCACGTGTGGCGTCGTGGGACGGGATCGTGAGCGGCGCACCTCTCACGATCACTCCTAGCTACCTCGCTCTTCCCGGTGTAGCCCGAGGAAGTTGAAGGTAGTGGAGAGACAGACCTGACGCTCCCCCCCCCGCTCGCTGGCAGGACCAGCGTACGTGGGGGGCTGCAGCCGATCACCAACCCGCGGTGGGGATCGATCTGCAGGCATGGCCGTGCCGCTCACCTGTGGCGAGCGGCTCGACTGAGCACGTCGACCCCGGTCCCGTGCGTCAGACGAGCTGCTGCTGGTCCCCGTATCCGCCCGGTCCCTGTGGGAGCGGCGGTCAGGTGACCTGCAGAGCTCGCTTTCGCCGTGAGACCGGTGAGCGTCCTCGCGGCACGTCAAACCGCTGGTACCAGCCGAGGCTGGTACCGTCGGTCGAGGGGACCTGGGGGACCTCTTCCCAGCCTCAACCCGTGGCCGGTCAGAGACCGTCACGTCCACTCGAGGTACCGGCTGGTCGCTGCGAGAGCGGCCGCTGGCCTGGCGAGAGTCACCTGAGCGGCTCTCGACAGTCTTCTGCTCCGTGCCTCGGTCATGACGCTGAGCGAACTCAGGCGTCTTAACTTTGGCTGCACGGTCACCCGAAGGAGATCGTACACTCCGAACTTCTCGCGGACGAGAAACCGAGCCGGTACCTGGCTTAGCAGCAGAGCTGCCAAGATCAGGCGAGGGTGTACCAGCGGTAGCCAGCACACCCTTGGTCCCCGTCTTCTTCTTCTTCTCAGAAGGGGAGACGGGCCCCGTTCCCGAAGGAACAGGAGGACCAGCAGAAGAACCCCCCCGTCACACCGGAATGTGACGAGCCCTTCGAAGTTCCCGAAGGAGTCTTCTTAGGGGGAATAACAAAACCCGGTTACCAGCTGGTCGCTGCGAGAGCGGCCGCTGGCCTGGCGAGAGTCACCTGAGCGGTTCTCGCCAGCCTTCTGCTCCGTGCCGTGGTCTTGGCGCCGAGCGAACTCTGGCGCCGAAACTTTGGCTGCACGGTCTCCCGAGGGAGAGCGTACACTCGGGATCTCCCGCGAACGAGAGACCGAGCCGGAACCTGGCGTAGCGGCATCGCCGCTAGCACCAGGCGAGGAAGTACCAGAGCTAACCGATACTCCTCTGGTCCCGTCTATCTCTTCCTTACGGAAGGAAGGGGAGAACGGCCCGCTCCCGAAGGAGCAGGAGGACCAGCAGAAGGAAACCCCCTAAGGAACCCCCTAAGGAACCCCCTAAGAAGTCTCCCGAAGGAGACTTCTTAGGGGGGGGAGGCAGCCTTTTTCTTCTTCGGCTTATGGGCCTTAGAAGTCGAAGGGGAAGAGGCAGCAACAGACGAAGACGAAGATGACACCTTCCTCTTCTTCGTCAGCTCACGCAGGACAGTCGTCAGGTCCTCCATCCAGGCCGGAGTCGGGCCTATTGCCGAAGCAACACGGCCCGACTGCACCTGTCCGGAAGGACCTGGGACTGGGGAAGACACACCATGGGCAGGACCACGCAATGGACAGGCGCAGGAACCAGGAGCGACAGGAACAGCAACCAGCTCAGGAGCGGCAGGAACAGCGGCAGCGGTAAACACAGAAGGGACAGCCAAGCCAGTAGCGGGAACCACATCAGCGACGGAGGCGGCAGGACCCAGCCATCGCCTCGTAGAATCATCGGCAGCCAGCGTGGTACTGGCGGCCGGTCCAGGGGCGAGCTGCTGGAACAGCGGAAATCTGGGGCAGGCAACACGAAGAAAACACAGGCGGCGGCGGCATACCCCTCCTCGATACGGCGGCGACCGGCCCTAGAAGCGGCAGACGGCGTCACCGACACAGCATGGGGAGTGTAGACCAGCGGGGGGAAGCAGCATAATCGGCCGTGAAGGTTGTAGTGGAGACCACTCCAAGGTCACCGCCCCAGACCTCGCTAGACTCTGCAGCAGATCGTGGATGCTAGGCACGCCCTGCAGCCGCAGTGGTCCATACCTGTCCAAGGTCGTCTCCCACGGCTGTAGCACCTGCGGTAGCACAGACAGATTAGTAAGAGGGGTTCCCTCACGCACGGGGGGGGAGACATGCCCCACCCCGAACGGAAGGAAGACCCCAAAAACAAAATACGAGGAAGCTGAGCGGGGGGGCAGGAAAGAAGACGAAGAATCGGATACCAAGGGAGTCGCGGGAGAGCTTTCCGACGACTTCCTGGCAGACCTTCGCTTCC
The DNA here is from genome assembly GCF_015104395.2 of Macrobrachium nipponense. Classification (NCBI taxonomy): domain Eukaryota; kingdom Metazoa; phylum Arthropoda; class Malacostraca; order Decapoda; family Palaemonidae; genus Macrobrachium; species Macrobrachium nipponense. The sequence goes on along the minus strand of NC_087200.1, from coordinate 170,545,374 downwards.
CCTACCCCCGCACAGCAGTGAAAAGTAATATGAAAATGAAACAGAATACTGCACTTGCGATTCACTTCATAGAACTTAAAGAGGGAAAAATCAATTCCCAGTAAGAGCGGTAAACTTGATCCATAATAATATGATGCTATCATAAAATATATGAAAATGAACAATACTGCACTTGCTATTTTCACTTTCACAGCAATAAATCGTAAGGATTAATTCCCGTGCAATTAATAAATGAAAATGAAAAGAAAACTGCATTGCGAATATACTTTCATTGCATTCTATTCATACAAAATAAGAGGCTCTTGCCGAGCGCAATCAAGCTCTCGGCAACGAACGCACAGGGCAAAAATATAATGAAAAAGAGTACTTACATCTTTCAATTACACACTTTCGCCCAAAATACATGACTCGGCGCGAGTGCGCCCGCCCTCGGCACCGAGACATAATTCAAGGGTTCAATTCATGAAAAGAGCGGAAATCGCCGTCTCTACGGCGATAGCTCCATGTTGATTCATAATTAAGTAATGAAAATGAAAACAGTGTACTTACAGTTTCATTTTCAAGTCAAACCAAACCATTAGTAGAAAACACAATATAAACAAAGCATACGACGATGAAGCGGGCAGAGAGCGATGACGAACACGTCCTTCACACCCGCGGCCGAAAGCAAAAGTGATTCTTCACCTCTCGGGCGCGCGGGCGCGCGCACGATCGGACAAGCAGTTAACTACCGTTCTCCCCTTGTTCGAAGCTTACGACCGTCCCAGCTGCCGCTAGTTACCTTCCTATTGTTAAAGGACCGAGAGTTTGTATTACGTATCGGAACAAATATCAAACTATACATAAGTAATTTCAAGTACTATGCCCAAGAGAACACAAAGCATGGGAACTCGAAATCATGGAAAGCACACCCCAAGTAAAGTAAATTGCAGTAGTTCTCAAAGAAGTCTGGTTGTCATGAAAAAATTGACATCCAGATAATCTTATATTACCTACACTTGATTTCAGTAAACTGTATATTACACTACCACGTTATCTGATCCATTTTTTACGGCGTTATAAAATAAATTCTTCAAATCTGACGCAGAAATTATTCAATCAAGAAGATTAATATGTACTGGTAAAACTAACTGTGAAGAAACTTTTTTTTAATGCTGTAATCCTGCACTGCCAACTTCTATTTGGATTTTTAAGAGTAAAAATTTGATCTTGTTTGCAAATAAAAATGTTTAAACAACAGGTAGAAAACTGAAGATATGTTCTCACTTTTACATTTACTGATGACCTATTTTCATATCAGTAATGATAACCTGTTAGATATTCAGGTATTTTGCTTATATATCTTACAATTTAAGATTTCTAAGCCTAATGAGGATTCTTATAAACAAGGTCCCTTTCTAGACATGGATGTTTAATGGAATTGTATATATATTAGGACTGCCAACATTTTCATCTAATATACCAGAACATGATAATTGGATAGGTTCAAAATTTTGTAAATACTAGCTAATATCTGTATGGAAATATGTAACCTTATAATTACTTTTTTTTTTTATCAATACCATTCCAAACAATATTTCCATAGAAGAATGGGGTTAAATTTATTATTACATTTTATATGTAAGTACTTTACTACTCTCAATTACACCAGCTACATTTAAATAGGAATAACTCTTTAATCAATAAACATCTTATAAACACCCAAAAAAATAAAATAGCCATGTGTATATAAAGGGTGTACAGTATAACTTGCCAACATAATATTCTAAATACGGTTGTAAATGAGTTGATAATAACTAACAACTTTTATTGGTTCTTGTATTACACATTATTCGTATTAATGTATTTTGATTTATACAACACCTAAACTGTCTTTTCCTGATGATTAAAAGGTGTTATATTTGGACCAAATGAGCTGGAGCTAAAAGGGAATGGTAACTAACATTAAATAAATGAATGCACCCTTTTGCTGATTTCTGGGGCCATAACTGTCCCTGCTTCTAATTTCATTTTCACCCACTCTGATTGTATACAGGTCTAAGGTTTGACAAAAGACCCACAACAGGTCTTAAGTAATGGTCCTCATAAATTTTTAGTATTTTGTCTACTTTTCCCTTGCTGTACATCCATAAGCATAATGTCTGTTTCTCTTTCTTCTCCTACTTTACTTTCCTATTCATATTTACTTCATAATATGATACGGTTTACAGTACATTTTACTTAATTGTTTATTTATACGTACTATACTGTCATTTACCCTACAATCTTTCTTTTTATATATAGTATTGCTTAACCCCTTCGCCCAGTAATAAAAGACTGTGACGTACACTTATACATCTTTCATCCCTCCTCGAAAAGCAAAGCTGTTTTCTTTAGCTTGGACGGATTTCAGACATAGTATTGTGTAGGAGAAAGGTGGTGAAGCTCCATCCACTATTCATTCTAGCCAGTAAGCGTCCGATGGATGTCGTGACGTAATCGTCATAAGGGAAATTAGGAGGGGTATTGTACAGCACTTGCCGGTGCACCTCAGGCTATTATCTGAGAAGGAAGTTCACAATTTTGTCCGTAAACCATGTATATTTCATTCTAAACTTTCTTCCCTTTTTGATTCAGTTATTTTATATGATTTTTTTTTTTCAGTATCATGTTGGATGATAGTACTTCAGAGTCAGGGTCTGAGAACCCGCCAAATCTATCAGATGATGATTATAGTGATAGTTTCTTAGAGGATGACAGTGACAACGAGTGTCTGAAAGACATTGAACCTATTGTCGATGAAGGTTGGCGGTTCTTGACTGATCCATTTTGTGACGTGCGCCCAGACCCAGCCCCCCCCCCATTCACGGAGGGTGACAATGGGATCTCTGCTTACACACTAGATTTCACCTGCTTACATGATGCATTTGCTCTTTTTTTCTTTCTTTTTTGTGGTGATGTAATTGACAAAATTGTGTGAATGGATGAAGGCAGAGGAGTATTTTCGCTCAACAGGAAAGCGTAAGGAGAATGGACTTCCATGGAGGCCTGTTACTTGTGATGAGACGTATGTTTTTTATAGCTTGCTGGTGATAATGGAGGTGAAAAACATGTTCCATATGTATATGTATTGGTCAGAGATGCTCTTGCCTTTATTATCATTATTATTCTTATTATTACCATATTATCACTGCATTATCACAAGACCGATACAATTAACTTTGTCCATCAGGACCTTCACTGAATTCCAAATTTGGGCAACCATGTTCACATGTAAACTGAATTTCTGGTCTACCTGTGCTTCAAGAATGGCTCTGGCACTGGGTTCGGAGGGAGAGGAGCCAGGAATCAGAGTACATATAAAAGGGAAAGTTGGAGGGCTTGTTATAGGAGAAAAGGCAGTCAAATTTGTAGAAGGAACAGGTAAATTGACATCTTCAATAGCAAATTATTAACCAGACTAGAAGTCCTAGCTTTCCTATCCCTGTCATGCTGAAGTTTGGCTAGATAAGCCTCTACAACCTGCCATTTTCCCTTGTCCCAGTCTTTACACTCATCACAGGAAAGTGTAAAAGAAGAAATTTGCCCCCTACAATTGCAACACATAGAATGATTGTCATTCAGATGAAGCCCACTACAATTGCAACACAGAATGATTGTCATATTAAGTTGAAGTCAGTCATGTTCTGCAGAATCTGCTGCAAAACCTAACACTAGATGGACTGCAGACATAATTCTCAATCCAGAAGTCAAAATCAGCAACGCTAATTAAATTAGCAGTATCAAAATAAAAAATATGTCACCAAAGTCGGCCAGAAAACCAAACCATCCAGTGAACCAAAATTCCAATCTGCTCAACAACTTTGCTACATCGTTGACCAGAGAAAACAAACTGATCCCTTTTAACATTGTTGCACCTATTCCCAACCCCCCCAAAAGTGGGCAGGGCTACTTACCTACATCCACAACAAAAGAGTACTACTGTGAATTTCAAAATTTTAAGCTGCCATTAAAGTAGAAACTAATAGCTATGTAATTAAAGGCAGTTCACGGCTATCGGCAATCTGGGTTAATGGTGCTAGACCGGTGATTTATGGCAGCATAGCAGGCCGAATTTCGGTTAATGGCACCATAAGGTGCCGATAATAGTTATGGTGTCTTAACATACCTAAAAAAGCCACCATTAACCAAAAACTCAGCACCATAAATCGTCGAGTTTCAGTTAATGGCGATTTTCCCTTATCAGCACCCTGCTGATAACTGGGGACTGCCTGTACTTGGTAAGTTACTAACATAAAATTTGCAAATTATTGTGAATGAGAGCTCTAAAATAGTAGTTAAGACTTCGACTTAGTAGTCCTGTTGCATCACCTCATTACAGTGGTCCCCCCGTATTCACGGGGAATGCGTACCAGACCCCAAGTGAATAGTTAGAACATGCGAATAGTTAGAACCCCTATAAAAATGCTGAAAAATGACATTGTTATGATACAATAAAGTTTCATACATACTTACCTGGCAGATATATACATAGCTATAGACTCCGTCGTTCCCGACAGAATTTCAAATTTCGCGGCACTCGCTACAGGTAGGTCAGGTGATCTACCGCCCTGCTCTGGGTGGCAGGGCTAGGAACTATTCCCGTTTTCTAATCATATTCTCTCTTCACCTGTCTCCTGCGGGGAGGCTGGGTGGGTCTTCAATTGTATAATATCTGCCAGGTAAGTATGTATGAAAACTTTATTGTATCATAACAATGTCATTTTCATACATTCAACTTACCTGTCAGATAATATACATAGCTGATTGACACCCTTGGTGGAGGGCAAGAGACAGCTAACTAACTGACTAGACAGGTAAACAACATATGTTGTAGGTATAAATAAACCTTAGTTCCTACCTTCTTAGATGGAAGACTTCGTGGCTACTGCCTAGGAGTCTGCTTCATCTCAAGAACCTTAGCGAGATAGTGATCTGTGGCCAAGAATTCTTGTGGATCTGTCGATGGGGTCTCTTCCACTTACTCGACAGAATCCTAAATGGCGTTTGTCAATGGGAGCACATCCGCTTATATGACAACACGCACTAATTTAAGGAGCACACAACCAAATCCCGATCACCCGATCCTCAACCCGTGTTAGTTCTAAGATTGCCTAGAGTTATCCCCAAACTCTTTGCAAACAACCACAAACTCGAAAATATACATACAAAAATAACAAATTTTGTACCCCTCTAATAGTCAGATGTCACTCGATTTTCAAATAAAGAGAAGTGAAGGCCGCCTGTGCGACAACTGACACTCCCATCAACCGAAAAAACCCTGAGAACACATCCGACAAGAGGGTTACGTACATAATTTTAATTTAAGGATTGGTGCTTTCTCCGCCTTTACCCAGAACCGTCTGTGCTGACACAAACGGACCTAACGAAAAGCATTTTATCATACGTAATCGTACGTCTTTTAAATAATGGGATGCAAACACAGAGTTGCATCTCCAATAAGTTGTATCCAAAATGTTCTTTAGTGACATATTTCTTTGGAACGCACACCGAGGTTGCGATTGCTCTAACTTCGTGGGCTCCCACTCTTAGGAGATTAAACGAATCATCTGGGACACTTCTTATGAGCTTCTGTGATAACACTTCTCACAAAGAAGGCTAATGCGTTCTTGGACATTGCTCTTGGGGTCTTTCACTGAGCACCAAAGACTTTTCTGCGAACCCCCCACAATGCTTCTTCCTGTCCAGATAAAATTTTAGAGCTCTAACTGGGCACAGGGATCTTTCTGCCTCTCTGCCCACCAAGCTAGAAAGTCCTTTAACTTCGAAAGCTCCTGGGCCAGGGATTCGAAGGGTTTTCATTTTGGCCAGAAAAAGGGACTGAAATGAACAAATTGCTGAGTCTCCTTTGAAGCCAACTCTTGATTCAAGGGCGTGCAACTCACTGATTCTTTTTGCCGTTGCAAGAGACATCAGAAACAAACACTTTCTCGTGATATTACGGAACGAAGCAGTGTGAAGTGGTTCGAATTCATCTGATGAAAGAAATTTAAGAACTACATCTAAGTTCCAGCTTGGAACCTTAGGTTCGCGTGATTTAGATGTTTCGAATGAACGAATGAGGTCGTGCAAATCCTTGTCATTCGTTAGATCTAATCCTCTGTTTCTAAAGACTGCTGAGAGCATACTCCTGTACCCCTTAATAGTTGGTACCGAGAGATGCGACTTTTGTCTAAGAAACAGAAGGAAATCTGCAATTACGGTCACAGAGGTACTGGAAGAGGACAGCTTCTTCGACCTACACCAGTTTCTGAAAACTTCCCACTTCGATTGGTACATCGTCTCGTAGATGATCTGCGGGCTCTAGCAATTGCATTTGCTGCCTGGCGAGAAAACCCTCTCGCTCTGACGAGTCTTTCGATAGTCGAAAGGCAGTCAGAGCAAGAGCGGGTAGATTTTGATGGTACCTCTCGAAGTGGGGTTGTTTGAGCAGATCTATTCTGTTTGGAAGAGATCTGGGGAAGTCCACTGTCCATTCCATCACCCTCTGTGAACCAGATTTGAGCTGGCCAATACGGAGCGATCAGAGTCATCTTGGTTCTTCGGATGCCACGAATTTTCTGACTACTTCCCCCAGAATCTTGAACGGGGGAAAAGCGTAAACGTCTATTCCTGACCAGTCCAGGAGAAAGGCGTCTGTTGCATAAGCCCGGGGATCCTCCACCAGGGCACAAAATGTATCTATCCTTTTGGAGAGGAATGTGGCGAAAAGATCTATTTGAGGCTTCCCCCAAAGGCGCCACAGGCTCTGACAGACTTCTGAGTGGAGTGTCCATTCTGTGGGAAGGACCTGGAATCTCCTGCTCAGTCTGTCCGCTCTCACATTCCTCTCCCCTTGAAAACAAACCTTGTTAGAAGAATACCTTCCTTTGGTTCGCCCAAACTCAGTAGATCCCGTGCCAGCTCGTACAGAGCAAAAGAGTGCGTCCCTCCTTGCTTCTTGACATAAGCCAGAGCTGTCGTATTGTCCGAATTTATCTGCACGACTTTGCCTCTGACTAAGTGTTCGAAGCTCTTTAGCGCCAGGTGAATTGCTAAGAGCTCTTTGCAATTTATGTGCCATGACACCTGTTTTCTGCGACCAGGTGCCTAGACACTTCTCTGGGTCCCAATGTTTGCACCCCAGCCGCCTCCGAGGCGTCTGAAAACAATGTCAGGCTTGGGTTCCGTACTTGCAGGGACACTCCTTTGTTTTCCTTAGTGGAAGCAACCACCACTTCAAAATGATGTTTTATTCTTCCGATATTGGAAACGTATCCGATAGCTGACCTGTCTTCCAACTCCAACTTCTTCTTAGGAAGAACTGAAGCGGTCGAAGATGTAATCTCCCTAGGAGAAAGAAACTGTTTTCGAGCGAGGCAAAGGGTTCCCAGAAGGCTCAGCCATTCCCTCGCCGAAGTGCGCTCTTTCCCTAGAAGTTCGATACTGTGGCACAGCCTTTCTTTAGTCTCTCTTGCGATGGAAAAGTCGAAAACCCCGAGAATCCATCTGAATCCCCAGATAAACCACGTTCTGGCTGGGATCATCTGAGACTTCTCGAGGTTCACGATCAGTCCCAAAGACTTTGTCAACTCCAGTGTATTAACAGGTCCTCCAAAAACACTGCTTTTGAGACTGGCTCTGATGAGCCAGTCGTCCAGGTACATTGAGACATTTATCCCTTTAAGTGCAGGTGTCTCGCTACATTTTTCATCACGTCTGTGAAGACTTGAGGAGCCGTGGGACAGGCCGAAACACAGGGCCCTGAACTGATAATTCTGCCTTCGAACATAAATCGAAGGTACTTCCTCGACGAATGGTGGATCGGGATGTGGAAAGTATGCGTCCTGAAGGTCTATGGACACCATCCAATCCCCTTGCCGTAGTGCTGCAAGGACTGAGGCAGACGTTTCCATGCTGAACTTCTGTTGTTCGACAAATTTGTTCAGCGCACTTACGTCCAGTACCGGTCTCCATCCCCCCGAGGCTTTTGTTACAAGAAACAAGCGGTTGTAAAACCCCGGGGAGTTGCAATCCAGTACAAGTTCTATTGCCCTTTTTTCCCACATCTGTTCCACCATTTGACGAAGAGTGTCCGTCATCATCTGGTCCCTGTATCTGGCGGACATTCCCTCCCCGGAGATGTTGTCAAGGGAGGAATGTCCTTGAATGGGATGCGATACCATTCTTGATAATCGCATCGTCCAAGTATTGGCTCCTAAGTCTCCCAGGCTTTCGCAAAATACTGTAGCCTGGCTCCTACGGGTGTCTTGGAGGGACAGAACTCTCACTTCCCTTTCTTAAAGGCCACGGAAGGAAGACCTGCCCCTCTTATCGGTTGACTTCCTTCTGGCGATCGGTCCTAGTTGGAAGACCTCCTCGAAAGGGCTGTTTCTGAGCTGGGCGAGCCACTTTCTTCTCCTCAATAGCCACAGGCCTACTCTTCCTTGATGATTGTCTCAAGGAGATCTGGGTGGCCTTTTCCGTCAGAGAATGCGCGATGTCCTTCACCAACTGCGAGGGAAAAAGGTGTTCAGAGAGAGGCGCAAAACAATAAGGCGGCTCTCTGCGAATGAGAGACGGCCTTTGTGAGGAAAGCACTGTGCACCGCTCTTTTCTTTAAAACTCCTGCACCATATAGCGAGCATACCTCAGCTGATCCATCCTGAACAGCCTTATCAATGCAGGCTAGGATGCAATTCAGGGTTTCTGGGTCGAGTTGTTCATTTTCTTGAGATTTCTTGGCCAGAACCCCAAGGGACCAATCTAAGAAGTTAAAAACTTCTAAGGTGTGAAATAGACCCTTGATGAGGTGGTCCGTTTCCGAAAGCCCCCATGTAACCTTCGCTGCATTCAAGGCGTGCCTTCTAGACGAATCACCAAACTCGAGAAAATCTGATTCGGCTGAAACGGACAGAGACAATCCCATATCCTCTCCCGTTTCGTACCAAATTCCTCTCCTCCCTGTAAGTTTGGCGGGAGGGCATACAAAAGACCGTCCTTCCTAACTCCTTCTTCTTCTTGAACCAGGAGTCAAGAGATTGTAGCGCTCTCCTCATAGAAATGGCAGGCTTCATTTTAAGGAAAGAGGAAGACTTGAGTGTTTTCGTGCTCGAAAACTGCGAACGTGGTGAAGGGGGAGCAGCTGGGTGTCAAAGAGTCTCCATATTCCTCCAACAGAAGGGACGAAAGGACTTTATAATTAGAAGATCCTTCCTTCATTTCGTCCTCCGAGGGCATCTTACGGGTTAGAGGCTCGGAAGGAGAAGGCTCTCTCCTTTCTACTGACTCTTCTCTTCTTCTCTTCGTGTCAGGTCATACGAGGAATGCCGCCGGGTGTACAGCAGGGATTATCTCGCTGGAGGAGTAGAGTGCTTGGGATCCTCCTGGGGCGCCCTGGCAGGCGCAAAGCGCCTCGAATACTCCTGGCTTTCAGCGGCCTCCTGGCTCGCCTGGCAGGCGCATTTTCATCAGGCGCCTGGCGCCTGGCAGGCGCAAAGCGCCTCGAATACTCCTGGCTTTCAGCAGGCGCCTGGCGCCTCGTAGGCGCATTATGTTCATAATATCCTGGCTGCGTGGGTAGGAGTATTAAGTTCCGCATACTCCTGGCGCCTGGGAGGAGTATGGCCTTTATTAGGCGCATTTTGTTCAGAATACTCCTGGCGTTTGGTAGGAGTATTAAGTTCCGAATACTCCTGGCGCTGGGAGGAGTATAATTCTTCGGAATACCTACCCCCGGTGCCTGGAGGAGTATTTTAGTTTCAGAATACTCCTGGTGCTTGGGAGGAGATCCGTCTGATGTTTAGTAGGCGCTTTCCGTCTTATAAGTGCTCTACTCCTAACAGGATCTTCTTCTTCATCCAGCTCTTGGCGCTTGATTGAAGATCTTAATGTTGTCCTGGCTCGTTACGCCTACTCGGAGTTTGGCTTATGGTGGGCGCCCTACTCTTGACAGGAGTAGCTTCTTTCCTACTTCTCGCCTGCCTAGCGCACCGCCCCCCCCCCCAGAGATGGCCGCCTGTGCGACAACTCCCCTGAAGGATGCGTCGCGCCTGGCAGGAGATAGTTCTTTAGATCTTTTAATAGGAAGCCTATCATCCCTTCTTACGAGTAGGCTCCTTATAACGAGTTCTACTAGCAAGGCTAATTGCTCTTGCATATTCTTCAAATTTTCTTGGTTGAGGAATCTTCCGATTAGGAGAGGGAGATCTGTAAGGCGCTCTAGGATCTCCTCCAGTCCCAGAGTCTGACTGTATTCTCGCCCTCTTTACTACCGAAGGCGCTCCTCCTTCCGAGAAGCGCTCGGGACTCGAATTGATCTCATGTTCAGCAGCGCCTGGCGCCTGGCAGGCTCTTGCATACTCCTCTTCAAAGGACGGGAAAGATTCGATCCTTCCACCCTCTTCTCGGAGAAGGCGAACTCGACGACGAAAAGCCACTCTCGTAGGACCCTCTTATAGCGGTCTTTAGCAGTCGATACGATCGATTCTGCCGAAGGGAACGCCCTGATCGGTTGGGGATCTACATCAACCCCCGTACGGCTTTCGACTTTCCTTCTCCTCTGGGCCAGGGAGCTTGGAAGAGGTCTAGGCCTGGGAGCGTCGCAGAGACGACCAGACGCCCCCTCCACTACACTGGGGACACTTAATATCACTGCCACATTCACTTTCCTTACCTTCCAATGCTGCGACTTTTCCTGCATTTTCTGAAGGGAAGCTCTAAGTTCTGCTATTTCCGAAGCCGAACTAGAGGGATTAGCCATTTGTGAACGGGCTGAAACAGAATGGTCATTATCATCATAGGAAGAAGCTACAGAGCTAGAAAGTAAATCATGAGAGGCAGACCTTCTATGGGTTTTCTTCGCCTCTCTCTATCTCTCTCTAACTTCTTCAAGTAAGAAGTTAGATTCTTCCACTCTTGTGCACTCAGATTCTCACACTCATTACACGTATTCTCAATGGAAACATTCAAACCATTCTACACCCTCTACAACTAGTGTGAGGATCTACCGAAGCTTTCGGAATCCTCACCTTACAGCCCTCATTCACAACACACTCTGAAACTAACACTAGAATCAGACATATTCACAAAATCCAAAACCAAGTCCCAAAAAAACAGTCCACGATAGCGAATGCCAAACAACGATCCAAGTACGTCACCAAATATCAGCGAGAGATGATCAAAAGCTTTGCGAAAAAACGAATTCTAGTCAGGAGGAAGTAACAACAATGTTGATACAGCCGGCGACAGAGAGAATATGATTAGAAAACGGGAATAGTTCCTAGCCCTGCCACCCAGAGCAGGGCGGTAGATCACCTGACCTACCTGTAGCGAGTGCCGCGAAATTTGAAATTCTGTCGGGAACGACGGACGTCTTATAGCTATGTATATATCTGACAGGTAAGTTGAATGTATGAAACCTCCTATTTTGGTAGTTAAAACTCAAGAAAAACCCACTAAAAAGTTCTATACCTGTTTTTTTTTAATAGTTTTATCACAAAAATGATATTGTCATGATACAATGATATTGTTAAACTACAATAAAGTTTTGTACATACTTACCTGGCAGATATATACTTAGCTATAGTCTCCGACGTTCCCGACAGAATTTCAAATCTCGCGGCACACGCGACAGGTAGGTCAAGTGGTCTACCTTACCCGCCGCTGGGTGGCGGATGTACGAACCACTCCCGTAAGCTTGTCAGATTTTTCTCTTCCACCTGTCTCCTGAGGGAGGCTGGGTGGGCCATTAATCGTATATATCTGCCAGGTAAGTATGTACAAAACTTTATTTGTAGTTTAACAATATCATTTTTGTACATGAACTTCCCTGACAGATATATACTTAGCTGATTGGCACCCTTGGTGGAGGGTAAGAGACAGCTCAATAATACAGGTAAGACGGGAAACAACTAATGTTGTAGATATAAAAACCTTGGTTCTCACCTTTTCAGGATGAAGACTTCATAGATACTATCTCTAGTCTGCATTGCCTGGAGAGCTACAGCTAGGACGTGACCTGATGCTGAAAGACTCTCGGATCTACCACTGGGATATGTGATCCCCTATTGTGGTAGAATCCAAGTCGGATGCTGTTAGAGGGGACCTTGTCCGCTTACCTAACAGATCCTTACCACTACCTCTGCAAGGAGCCAAAACCCACCAGACCCACCTAACCAAAATACAAAGGGTTAATATTACGACAAAAAGAGGTGCCTCCTGCAACCTCTTTCAGACAACCAAAAAACAAACAATATAAAATATAGGGTAACATATAAAAAATTTACAGGATAAGTTTCAGCTCCCTGCCCCAGCACCGAATCCGCCGATACGAAAGGACCAAGGCGAAGCATTTATCATATGTGATTTTTACATCACGTAGGTAGTGGTTTGCGAAAACCGATTGGCATCTCCAAAAAGTCGCCTCCATCAAGTTCCGCACAGACATATTTTTTCTGAATGCAAGCGAAGTTGCGATGGCTCTCACCTCGTGAGCTTTCACTTTCAGTAGTTTAAATGTTCTTCCTTACAAGCAACATGTGCCTCTGTAATAAGGCTTCTCAGAAAAAAGGAAAGAGCATTCTTCGACATGGGCCGAGTGGGGTCCTTTACGGAGCACCAAAGCACATCTTGATTAGCCTTAAGTTGTTCCTTCCTCTTAAGGAAATACTTCATAATTCTCATAGGGCAAAGAGTTCTTTCAGGCTCTTCCCCTACTAGAAAAGATAAACTACGAACTTCAAAGCTCCTGGGCCAAGGCCGTGATGGGTTTTCATTCTTTGCAAGGAAATTTGGAAGAAACGAACACACCATAGAATCTTCCTTAAACCCTACATTGCCCTCAATAGCTTGGAGCTCACTCACTCTCTTAGCTGTAGCAAGGGCCAAAAGGAAGATAGCCTTCTTCGTCAGATCCTTGAAAGAGGCTAAGCTAGGAGGTTCGAATCTAGACGATCCAAGGAATTGTAGAACTACGTCTAGATTCCAGTTTGGTACCACATGAGGACGCTTAATGGTTTCAAATGATCTAATAAGATCATGCAAGTCCTTATCATCGGATATCTTTAAGCCTCTATGCCGAAATACCGCCGCCAACATACTGCGGTATCCCTTAATAGTTGACACAACCAGATGACATTCTTCTTTGAGGAAAATAAGGAAATCCGCAATTTGGGTCACAGAGGTACTGGAAGAGGAAATGTTCTTCCTCTTGCACCAACGTCTGAAGACATCCCACTTTGACTGGTATACACGCAAGGTGGAAGGTCTCCTCGCTCTTGCGATTGCTTTAGCAGCTGTTGCTGAAAAGCCTTTTGCTCTGACCAAAAACTTTGGACAGTCTGAAGCCAGTCAGACTGAGAGCGAGGAGATTTTGTGGTCCACTGTCGAAGTGGGGTTGTCTGAGTAGATCGCTCCTTAGCGGGAGCGATCTGGAAGGTCACCAACCATCCTAGTACCTCTGTGAACCATTCTTGGGCCGGCCAAAAGGGAGCGATTAAGGTCATTCTCATTGAATCGGACTCTACGAACTTCTTGATGGTTAGCCCAGGATCTTGAAGGGGGGAAAACGCGTAGACGTCGAGTCCGTTCCAGTCTAGAAGAAGAGCATCTATTGCTAAAGCCTCTGGATCCGATATCGGAGAGCAGTAAAGGATCCAGCCTCTTGTTCTTTGACCGTGGCAAAGAGGTCTATGTGTGGCCTGCCCCATAACTTCCACAGGCTCTGGCATACATCCAGATGAAGGGTCCACTCTGTGGGAAGGACCTGATCTTTCCTGCTGAGGAGATCTGCTCTTACATTCCTTTACCTTTCATCCCTGCACGAAACCTGGTGAGAAGCTTGATTCCTCTTTCTTCTGCCCACAGAAGAAGGTCTCTTGCTGTCTCGTACAGGGAGAAGGAATGCGTCCCCCCCTGTTTCCTGATATATGCCAGAGCTGTAGTGTTGTCCGCGTTGACCTGCACTACCGATCTTCTGACTTTGGGCTCGAAAGCCTTCAGAGCCAACCACACAGCCATCAACTCCTTTCTGTTGATGTGCCAGGCTACCTGGTCCCCCACCCAGGTACCTGACACTTCGCTGGTTCCCAGAGTTGCACCCCACCCCGTGGTCCGACGCGTCGGAGAACAACACCAGGTTGGGGGTCTGTGATTGAAGAGACAGTCCCTTCGCAAAGAGGTTGGGATCTGTCCACCATAAGAGATGTTTCTTGATGTCCTGGGATAACGACAGGGAGAACGTCAAATCCTGAGAACGACGACTCCAATTCCGATGAAGAAAGAATTGGAGCGGTCTCAGGTGCAACCTTCCTAGGGAAACGAATTGCTCCAGCGAGGAGAGCGTCCCCAGCAGACTCATCCACTCCCTCTCACTGTGCATACTTCTTTCCCTAAGAAGGTTGTTACTCTCTCGAATCCTCGGGCTATCCTTTCCTGCAGGAGGGAAAAGCCCGAAAACTCAGAGAGTTCATCTTGTATCCCGAGATACACACACTCTTGCTCAAGGGGGAAATTAGTGACGACTTCTTGAAATGACGAGAAGTCCCAAAGCCTTCGTCAATTCTAAAGTTACTTGTAAGTCCTTCAAACAACGATCTTCTGAATTGGCACTTATTAGCCAATCGTCGAGGTACATGGATATCCTCACCCCTTTCAAATGAAGCCATTGAGCCACATTCCTCAAAATCCCCGTGAAACACTTGAGGGGGCCGTCGAGAGGCCGAAACACAGAGCCCTGAACTGAAAAATTTTCCCCCTCATCATGAATCTGAGAAACTTCCTCGAGGAAGGATGGATCGGTACGTGGAAGTAAGCGTCCTGTAAATCCAAGGAAACCATCCAGTCCCCTGGACGAAGTGCTGCCAGCACTGATGAAGGCGTTTCCATCGTGAACTTCTTCTTTTCTACGAAGAAGTTCAGGGCGCTTACATCCAACACCGGTCTCCATCCCCCTGAGGACTTCGGAACTAGGAAAAGGCGGTTGTAGAAGCCCGATGAATGATGGTCTGTCACTAGTTCGATAGCCCCCTTCTCCAGCATCTGATTACTGCTAGATGGAGAGCTTGATTCATGATGGGGTCTCTGTACCTGGCCGTCAGTTCCCTTGGGATGGTCGTCAAGGGAGGTCTTTCGACGAAAGGGATGAGGTAACCTCTCCTCAAAATAGAAAGGGTGGGCCAAGGATCCGCCCCTTTTTGGGCCCAGACTTCTGCAAACTCTAAGAGTCTGGCGCCCACCGTTGTTTGAAGGACTTGCAAGTTATTTGGGGGCTTTAACAGACTTGGCGAAAGTCTTACCCCTTCTTGAAGGTCTACGACCTCTAAACGTAGAGGTTCTTGATGAAGACGCCCCTCCCCGAAAGGGTTCTCGAACACTTGCTTTTTCCTTCTTAGCCTTGGTAGGGAAGGAAGGGCGAGGTTTTCTTGCCGACTGTGCCAAAAGGTCCTGGGTGGCTTTGGCCGAAAGTGATCTTGAAATGTCCTGCACTCGATGTTTAGGGAACAACTGAGCAGACAGAGGAGCAAACAGCAAAGAAGACCTCTGGGCATGGGAGACAGACTTCGTTAAGAAGGAACAATAAACCGACCTCTTCTTCACGATCCCGGCCCCATACAGGGAGGCGATTTCACTCGCTCCGTCTCTTACCAACTTGTCCATACAAGACAAAACACACATAAGATCTTCTGGCGAAATTGACTCTGGCACTTCAATTTTCTTGGCTAGGACTCCCAACGACCAATCAAGGAAGTTAAATACTTCTAGCACTCTAAACATGCCTTTGAGCATGTGATCCAATTCATTCATTGCCCAAGTCATCTTAGCAGAGTTAAGGGCAGTTCTCCTTGTCGAATCTACCAGCGCCGAAAAATCCGAATCAGCCGAAGACGGTAGACCCCACAATCCTAAGGACTCTCCTGTTTTTCGTACCAGAACCAGCGCGTCCTGATAAACTTCGAAGGAGGAAAAGCGAACATCGTTTTCCCCGCTTCTTCTTTGGAAGCCATCCAGGAACCAAAACTCCTCAGTGCCTTCTTCATAGAAAGAGTTGCTTCATCCTCACACAAGAAGAACTCTTCGCTGTCTTCACCGTTGAAAAAAGTGAGAGAGGAGAAGGAGGAGCCGTAGGAGAAAGGGAATCCCCAAAACTTGCAAAAGTAGCTCTGTAAGCTTCTTGTAAGAAGACACAGCAGCAGAAGTGTTCGGTTCCTCATCCGAACCTTCTAGGACGTCTTGTCGAGGCGAGCGCGGAAGATTCCTTAGGTGACGAAGGGATGCCTAGTAGGAGTTGAGCGAGAGGTTGGAGAACGCCCTCTCTTAGAAGAGTTCACATCCACTGGAGAATGAAGAGAAGATCTGGGATGTCTACGATGAGACTCCCTCTTCGAGGTAGACGGAATCTCAGCCGAAGGAGAGGTAGGGCTCCTACTCCGAGAACCTCGGAAAATATCCACAGGGCGCTTACGAGGAGGCGAGCGCCTACTATACTCTTTGCGCCTATCGAGAGCAGAGCGCTTGCGCGGCTCTCCATACCTGTCCAGTTGCGTACGATCAACGGAAGTTCGACTGGAAGGCGAAATGCGCCTACTAGGAGAAGGCTGCTTGCGAGACTTTGACGTCTAACAAGAGGGTAACATTCAGGAGAAGGGCGCTTCAAAGCTAACGAGCGCCTACTTGGAGAAGGGCGCTTCCGAGATTCCTGTTGTCTACCAAGAGACAAACGGTCAGGAGAAGTGCGCCTAAGCGGGAGCGCGCCTACCACGGAGAAGGGCGCTTGAAAGACTCTTGTTGTCTGCCCCGAGGAGAATAATCAGGAGTATGACGCCTTAAAAGAGACGAGCGTTTCCCCTACGAGGAGATCGATGTGCAGTAGGCTCTTGGCGCCTACCTTGCGGGAGCGGCTAACAGCAGGCCGTCTATCATGCACACGACTCCTACCAGACTCTTGATGCCTGTCAGGAGAGAAGTCACGATCCGACACTCGAGGAGAGTAACATCTGGACGAAGAACCGCCTACTTGCATAAGGGCGCCTTCTAGAATCTTGAGGCTGCTGAGGAGAAGTCTCACGCGAGAGGGAGTTGAAGAAATAGCGTGATGAGGCAGGTGCAGTGCGCTTACCGGAAGCGGGAATCCAATCTGGAGAAAAAACTTCTTTCTCCATAGAGCGTCCTACCGATGTTTGGCGCCTTGAAGTCGAAAGAGAGCCAGGGCGGAGAGAGGGCGCTCACGCGAGCCCCTACCTTCATACGAAACCTCCCCATATGAACGGAGAACGCCTAAAACGAGGAGAACGATCCTCTGAAGAGCGGCGCCTAGATCTCTTGATCGGAAGAGAAACGTCCTTCTTCCTACGTGATCTAACTGCTAGAGAGTCTGCTAGCGCCGTGATCTGAGCTTGAAGTCCCGCGAGTACTCTCGTAGGCGAATCTTGTTGTTCTTCCTCGGAAGCAGGCGCCGAGCGCGGAGCGCGAGAAGAAGAACGATCACAGGATTTCTTGGGTTTCTTCGCCTCCACCGACGATTCTTCCGGGAAAACCTCCGGACTAGAAGCCAAAGGACTGCAGGGAGCCTTCCAAGCCCTCTTCAACGGGCGCGACGCATCCGGGGAGTTCCAACCTCTCTTCGGAGAGGGAGACGACGAAGAGGAGAAGCATTGGCGTAGTAGCTCCTTCTTGTAGCGATCCGAGGCAGCCTGGGAGCGTACTTCAGGATCTGCCGAGGGGACGCCTGACCGGTGGGGGTTCTCCCTAGCCCTCTTGCGGCTTTCCTACTCCACTGGAACTGGGAGTCTGGAAGAGGTCTAGGCCTAGAGGCACTAAGGAGCCGGTCAGACGCACCCTCCACAACACTGGGGACACTGCACTGATCACTAACACTCTCCTTACCTTCCAACTGACGAATCTTCTGATCCATAGAACGAATCGTGGCTCTCAGAGCTGCCGCCTCCGAAGGCGAATCTTCGGCTTCGGTGCGGGGAGCAGGGGCTGCAACTTGGGAAGAAGGTTCTAATTCTACGTTAGTATTAGGATCCACATCCAACTCACTCATTCTAGATCTACTAGAACTTCTAGAGGAAGCCTTACGCACTCTATCTATCACGTTCCAACTTCCTAACATAAGAAGAGAGAGCCTTATATTCTTCTTCATTCAATCCCTTACATTCACTACAAGGGTTAGCAAAAGAACATTCAATCCCCCTGCATTTCATGCAAACCGTGTGGGGGTCTACCGAAGCTTTCGGCAACCTCACCTTACATCCTTCATTCACGCAAACCCTAAACAAAAATGATATTGTTAAGATACAATAAAGTTTTGTACATACTTACCTGGCAGATATATACTTAGCTATAGACTCGGTCGTCCCGACAGAATTTCAAAACTCGCGGCACACGCGACAGGTAGGTCAGGTGATCCACCATTCCCGCCGCTGGGTGGCGGGGTCTGGAACTATTCCCGTTTTCTAAGCCATAATTTCTCTTCCACCTGTCTCCTGAGGGGAGGCTGGGTGGGCCATTAATCGTATATATCTGCCAGGTAAGTATGTACAAAACTTTATTGTATCTTAACAATATCATTTTTGTACAAGTAACTTACCCAGCAGATATATACTTAGCTGATTGGCACCCTTGGTGGCGGGCAAGAGACAGCTCAAAACAAAATAATACTTAAACTAAATACATTAAAAAACAGGGAAAAAACAACCTATGTTCTTGGATAACATAATCCATAGTTCCTACCTTATTGGGCTGAAGACTTCATGACTACTGTCGATGAGTCTGCTTGCCTCAAGAGCTTCAACGAGGAATGAACCTATGGTTGAATAACTCTTTGGATCGTGTCAATGGGGGCTAGCCCGCTTACGCGACCGAGCCTATACTGGATCGTACCAATGGGGGCTGACCCACTTACATGGTAGAGCCTTGACCTTTTGTCATATCAATGGAGACTCGCCCTCTTACATGACAGAGTTAAGGTTATTAAACAAATCACAAAGAGCACTGAAGCAATCCCGATCACCTGACCATGTTAGTCTTGTTACAATCTATGAATTGTAAGAGGTCCCTATTCCCTCTGACAATTAACCAATAAAAACAACCACCAATAAACAGTAATTTAAGCCTTAAACTAAATAGGAAGGATTAGCCTCAGCCCCTTCTCCCAGCACTGAATTCGCAGAAACATACGCTCCCAGAGCAAAGCACTTTTCGTACAAAATTTTAACGTCTCTTAGGTAATTCGAGGCGAACACCGAATTACATCTCCAAAATGTCGACTCTATAAGAGTCTGAAGCGACCATGTTTTGTGAAATGCCATAGACGTAGCTATGGCTCTCACTTCCTGAGCTCTCACTCTGAGAACCTTGAAATGCTCTTCTTCGCATTTAAGGTGAGCTTCCCTTATTACATCTTTTATGAAGAATGTAAGGGCGTTCTTAGAAATCGCTCTTTTCGGATCTCTTACAGAGCACCAAAGACTTTCTTCTGTACCTTTCAGCAACTTCTTCTTCTCCAGGTAGAACTTGAGTGCCCTGACTGGACACAAAAGTCCTTTCTAGTTCTCTCCCTGTTAATGAAGATATTCCTTTTATCTCAAAGCTTCTTGGCCAAGGCTTGAGGGATTTTCATTTTTCGCTAGAAAAAAATGGTTGAAAGGAGCAAATCGCTGAATCTTTCTTAAACCCCACTTTACCTTCCAAAGCTTGCAACTCGCTCACTCTCTTGGCTGTTGCTAACGCAAAAAGGAATAAAGACTTTCTTGTTAAATCTCTAAACGAAGCTGCGTGAGACGGTACAAATTTTTCCGACATTAGGAACTTGAGGACCACATCCAAGTTCCAGCTAGGCTTCTTGATTACATGTTCTTTCGTGGTCTCAAAAGACCTTATAAGGTCATGAAGATCTTTATTGTTTGTCAGATCTATTCCTCTATGTCGAAAAACTGAGGCCAGCATACTTCTGTAACCCTTCACTGTTGAAACTGCCAGGTTACAGTCTTTTCTCAAATATAGGAGAAAATCTGCGATTTCAGTTACAGAGGTACTGGAGGAGGATATTTTCTTTTCCTTACACCATCTTCTAAACAACTCCCACTTCGACTGATATACTTTAGAAGTGGAGACTCTTCTGGCTCTTGCAATAGCCTTCGCCACTTCTCGTGAAAAGCCCCTTGCTCTGACAAGTCCTTCGACAGTCTGAAGGCGGTCAGACTTAGAGCGGGGAGGTTTTTGTGAAACCTGTCGAAGTGGGGTTGTTTGAGAAGATCGTTCCTTAGTGGAAGCGATCTTGGAAAATCCACTAACCACTCCAGCACCTCTGTGAACCAATCGAGAGCCGGCCAAAAGGGAGCGATGAGGGTCATTCTTGTTCCTTCCGAGCAAGCGAACTTCCTCAATACTTCTCCTACTATCTTGAAAGGAGGGAAGGCGTAAGCGTCCAAGCCCGTCCAATCTAGCAGAAAGCTGTCTACTGCTACTGCTTGAGGATCCGAGATCGGGGAGCAATAGGTTTCTAATCTGTGATTCTTGTTGGTCGCGAACAGGTCTATATTGGGCCTTCCCCACAGATGCCAAAGTTGTTGGCAAATCTGAGGATTGAGAGTCCATTCCGTGGGTAGGACTTGTTCTTTTCTGCTTAACAGATCTGCCCGGACATTTTTTTTCTCTCCCTGCACAAACCTTGTGAGGAGAGAGATGTTCCTTTCCTGTGCCCAAATCAGCAGATCCTTTGCTGATTCGTACAGGGAAAAGGAATGCGTCCCCCCTTGCTTCTTTATATAAGCGAGGGCTGTTGTGTTGTCCGAGTGAATCTGAATCCCCAGACCTGAGACCTGTTCCTCGAAATGAACCAAAGCTAGATGAATGGCTGTTAGCTCTTTCTTGTTTATGTGCCAGGACACTTGTTCTCCTTCCCAAATGCCTGACACCTCTTGCGAACCTAGGGTCGCTCCCCACCCTGAATCTGAGGCGTCTGCAAACAACGCTAGGCGAGGGTTCTGTAAGCGAAGGGAGATTCCTTTGCTTAGTTTCTGTGGATCTAACCACCAACAGATATTCTCCTTGATCCGTTTCGAGATTGGAAAAGTCTCTCCCAGATTGTTGGACTTCCAATCCCACTTCTCCTTCAGATAAAATTGAAGGGGTCGTAGGTGAAGTCTTCCTAAGGAAACGAACTGTTCCATCGAGGAGAGGGTCCCCAGCAAGCTCATCCATTCCCTCGCGGAACAATGTTCTTTCCTTAAGAAGACTGACACCTTTTCTAGGCAGCGTTCTCTCCTTTCCTGCGAAGGATACGCTAGAAAATCCCGAGAATCCATCTGAATCCCCAGATAGACAATACTTTGCTGGGGAGTCAGCATGGATTTCTCGTGATTTACTAAAAGTCCTAAGGACTTTGTCAACGTTTAGAGTAACTAAAAGGTCCTCCAGACATTTTTTCTCCGATTGGGCTCTTATTAGCCAATCGTCCAGATATAACGAGATCCTGATCCCTTCCAGATGTAGCCAATAAGCTACATTCTTCATGATGTCCGTAAAGACTTGAGGGGCAGTCGAAAGTCCGAAGCACATCGCTCGGAACTGGAACACTTTCCCTTGGAACATGAACCTCAGATACTTCCTTGCTGCCGGATGAATTGGCACATGGAAATACGCATCCTGAAGGTCCAGGGACACCATCCAGTCCCCTGGACGAAGAGCAGATAGAACAGAGGAAGACGTCTCTATTGAAAATTTCTTCTTCAAGACAAAGAAATTCAGGGCACTGACGTCTAGAACTGGTCTCCATCCCCCGATGCTTTCGGTACCAGGAATAGCCGATTGTAGAATCCTGGAGACTGGAGATCTTGAACCAGTTCTACCGCTTCTTTGGAAATCATCTGTTCCACTGCTTGCAACATAGCAAGCTTTCGGACCGGATCCGAGTATCTTGCGGTTAACTCCCTTGGAGTTGTCGTCAAGGGAGGATTTTCCCTGAAGGGGATCAAGTATCCTTTTTTCAGGATAGAGAGGGACCAGGAGTCCGCTCCCTTCTGCGCCCAGACTTTGGCAAAGTGGAGTAGCCTGGCGCCTACTTTCGTCTGGAGGACTTCCTGCTCATCTAGACTTCCCGAAGGACCTTCTAGATGGTCTACTCCTTCTCTCTGGTCTTCTACCTCTAAGAGGGGCTCTAGAAGAGGAGGCACCTCGAAAGGGCTGAACAAAAGAGGGTCTCTCTTTCTTCTCTATAGGCACTGCCGGCCTAAACTTCTTGGCTGAGTGCGTGAGGAGATCTTGAGTTGCCTTCTCCGTAAGAGATTTAGAAACCTCTCTAACCGTCTCTTGTGGAAAAAGGTGCGGGGATAATGGTGCAAAAAGAAGAGATGTCCTTTGCAAAGGTGATACTGCTCTTGCTAAGAAAGAGCTAAAGACAGATCTCTTCTTTAACACTCCCGTTCCAAAAAGAGAGGCAACTTCCACAGAACCGTCCATGACCGCTCTGTCCAGGCAAGCCAGGACGCTCGAAAGTTCCTCCATGGAAACAAAGTCAGTGTCCTGAGCTCTCTTCGCTAATGCTCCTAAGGCCCAGTCCATAAAGTTGAAGACTTCTAGGGTTTTAAAGAGGCCCTTTAGAAGGTGGTCCAGCTCACACATGCCCCAAGTCGCCTTAGCAGACAGCAACGACTTCCTCCTAGCAGAGTCCACTAAGGAAGCAAAATCCGCATCCGCGGAAGAAGGCAGACCTAACCCCATCGGCTCTTTGGTCTCGTACCACCTTCCTGGTTTGCCTGTTAACTTGGAAGGAGGGCAGGAAAAAACTGTCTTGCCCGCTTCCCTTCTGGAAGTCAACCACTCTGAAAAAGTTTTTAATGCCTTTTTCATACAAAGGGCGGGGCGCATCTTGACGAAGGAAGACGATTTGAGAGCTTTAGTGCTGGACATCAACGATCCTGGTGAAGGAGGGTCCGCAGGATGAAGGGAGTCTCCGAACTCCTTTAGCAGCAAAAGAGAAAGTCTCTTGTAGTCAGAAACTGCTACATCTACTGGCTCTTCGTCTTCCGATACCTGGTCCAACTGATCTACAGAAGGAGATCGTTTTGGAGTGATCTGGCTCTTCCCGGGAGAAGAACTCCTTTCCCGAGAAGGGGAGCGCGGAACATTAGCACTCCTATACGAAGAGTGAGGCTCCTGTCTGTCGGAAACACTCTTGTGCCTACTAGACTCTTGTTGTCTAGGTTCGTCAGGTTCGTGGCGCTTGCTAGGCTCCTGGCGTCCTGATTCAGGGCGCTTGAAAAGATCCCCGCGTCCTGATTCCTGACGCTTAACAGGCTCTTGGCGCCCTAACACTTGACGCCTAACGTACTCCTGGCGTCCTGTTTTCTGGCGTCCTAACTCCTGGCGCCCTGACTCCTGACGCCCTGACTCCTGGCGCCCTGACTCCTGGCGCACTGACTCCTGGCGCCCTGACTCATGGCGTCCTGGCTCATAGCGTCCTGATTCCTGCCTTCTAGCAGAATCCTGACGTCCTGAATCCTGTGTTCTAAGAGGCTCTTGACGCCCTTTCTTGCGTCTTGCTGCCTCTTTGCGCCTGTCTGGCTCCTGGTCCTGAAGACCCAAGGGATCCTGATACCTAAATCGGTTTTCCGGTTCCTTGCACCTAAACCGATCGAGACTTCTGTTCGATTCGCTGCGTCTCAGAGGGCGCTTCGGGGAAGACAGCCTATAGGGCGAAAGGGCTCTTCTCTCAGGAGAACAACTCCTATCAGACGAGTCTCTCGACGAAGGCGATAAACGCCCTGGAGATCGTGAGAGTTCTCTCCTATACGAAGCAGGACGCTTAGCGGAACTCTTAACCGGGAGCGAGACATCCTTCCTCCTTGTAGAGTCCTTAGCAAAAGAGCCTACGAGCGAAGCTAACTGCTCTTGCAGATTAACCAAAAACTTCTTGGTCGGATCCTGAAGAGCAGGCTCCTCTTGTCTAGCCTTCTTAGGTCCCGAAGGCCAATCCTCGGGAAAACGCTCTGGGCTGGAGTCAGCCGCGTCTCCTTTAGGCGCCTTCCAGGCTCTCTTCAAAGGGCGCGAAAGGGAGGCCGAACTCCATCCTCGTTTAGGAGAGGAAGAGTCTGAGGCCGAAAAACACTCCTTTAGGACGCCTTTTCTGCGGCAATCCGAGGCAGCCTGGGACTTAACAACAGGATCTGCCGAAGGGACGCCTGACCGTTGGGGATGTTCTGCATCCTCCCTGCGGCTTTCGACATTCCTCCTCCCCTGGTCCTGGGAGTTTGGAAGAGGTCTAGGCCTAGGAGCAATGAGGAACCGGTCAGACGCCCCCTCCACTGCACTGGGGACACTGCACAAATCACTATCACCACTCTTACCTTGGTTTAGAGCTCGTAGCTGAGCTTGAAGTTTCTTAATTGAAGCTTTTACATTTTCCCTCTCTGACGAAGAATCTTTGGATTCAGAACAGGGAGAAGCAGCTGAGGCTAAGGGAAAATTGTTAGAAGGAGAGTTAATTTCTTGTTCTAAGGAGCAAGATCTACTAGATGACCTAGCTGAAGCCTTTCTCACTCTATTTCTCTCAAGCTTCCTAACATATGATGATAATTCCTTCCATTCAAGCTCCGTAAGGTTCTCGCATTCCACACAGGTGTTAATAAAAGAACATTCATTCTCCCTGCATTTAGCGCAAATACTATGAGGATCCAATGCCGATTTAGGCAGCCTAACCTTACAGTCTTCCCTACTGCAAACTCTAAACATAGGTGAAGCCTTAGCGTCAGACATCGTGAAAGAGTAGTCAAAACCAAAGTCGAAAAACAGTCCACAATAAGCGTATGCCAAGCCAGAGAAAAAACAGAATACGTCACCAAAAAACCAATCCAAATTCTCGGCAAACGAGTTGAAATCCAAGATGGAGGAACGAACAATAGGTGTTGTCCGTTCAACCGACAGAGAAATTATGGCTTAGAAAACGGGAATAGTTCCAGACCCCGCCACCCAGCGGCGGGAATGGTGGATCACCTGACCTACCTGTCGCGTGTGCCGCGAGTTTTGAAATTCTGTCGGGACGACCGAGTCTATAGCTAAGTATATATCTGCTGGGTAAGTTACTTGTACAAAACCGAAGTTTTAACTACCGAATCTAGGTCAGACATCGTTAAAGAAAATCAAAATCAAAATCAAACCGGTCCACAATCAGCGTATGCCAAGCCAAACAAAGCGAATACGTCACCAAAAGAAGTCCAAATTAACTCCAGGCAAGCGAGAATCGAAAAACTATCGAGAGGAACCGACAACAGTTGTTATCGTTCCCGCGACAGAGAAAAATCTGACAAGCTTACGGGAGTGGTTCGTACATCCGCCACCCAGCGGCGGGTAAGGTAGACCACCTGACCTACCTGTCGCGTGTGCCGCGAGATTTGAAATTCTGTCGGGAACGTCGGAGACTATAGCTAAGTATATATCTGTCAGGGAAGTTCATGTACAAAAATAAAGTTTTATACATACTTACCTGGCAGATATATACTTAGCTATGGACGACGGAGTCTATAGCTAAGTATATATCTGCCAGGGAAGTTGAATGTATAAAAATTGCATTTTATGATGAAATCGATAAAAAAAAAAACAGGAATTCGTGGATATTTCTCATGGAAAAATACCGCAAATAATGCAGGGAAAATTCCAGAGAGAAATCCGTGAATGTGTGAGTACGTGACTCTGGAGAACGTGAATACAGGGGGTCCACTGTATACCATTTTTATTATTATAATGAAGTTCAGTATAGCGAGTCATATTCATGACTCAAATGAATCACCCATCAAGTTTTTCCTAACATAAAAGATAAAAATTGGAGCACAGTAACCTTGGTTTAGTTGGATGGCTAAGATCTATACTAGAACAGAAAGCACTGCAGTTGGGGCTGAAAGAATGCTGCAAAGAACTTTTACTAGTAGTAGTGTCTTCAGTACTCCCTCACAAGGAGCACTGTACATGGTAACCCAAGAAATGACAATTTCTTAACTAATGCCTATTTTATCCTGAAATTAACATCCACTTACAGTTTAACCATTTTTAAAAATAAACAGAGCTGGCCATCAAATTTCCAAAGTGTAAAGAAATTTCTAAGCCCTTTTAATGCTTTGAGGAAATAGAGTATTGTAGCTCACTGATATAACAAACTGCAGTACGTCATATACCTCTGGATATATATTGGTGCAAAATGGAAATAATAATTTGAGGGTTTTTGTCCCCAGATCGAGCACTGAACTGTTTCTTTATTAATTTGCATTACTTTCAACTCTAAAAATTATGCTAAAGCTTTTACTGTCCAACAGTTCATACATTAATAATAATGCTTTTAAATTACTTTACGGGTAAAGTTTCTTCAGACAAATAACACTCTTTGTACCATATATTTCCTTGTATAAGACGACCTTTATATAAGACAAGGTAAAAACTCATGGCAAATTATCATGAATTTATCTCATATCTGCAGTAGAAGACGACTTCTAAATTACAAAGCCTAATGTTTTTTGGAGAAAAGTGATTATTTGCAAAAATTAAACATTACAAATATACCCATAATAATGATGACTTAAAGGTTGTTTTACTGTTGTGTCCAATTAAACTGCTACTATTACTATTATCACATTGTTACTGTAATACAGAATATAAACATCATGTACATTTGCATTTGATATTGTTTACATTCTCAAAATCTCAGCTGATTGAGTATTATCGATATCTTCATTGCCACCAGTTATTAGAGGAGCTATAATTCCGATAACTTTTCTTGTTAATTGATGAAGTTTGGTTGAAAATCTGCACATATTACTTCATTGTATAAGCATATGGTGCAATTTCTCCAGTTACAAACATCACTTTCGCCTGCCCATTATTCATTTTATTCAGCCTCAGCTATACCCTGCAGCTTTAACTCACTAGTATTCTTTCTCGAGATCTCCACTGCATGAGGGATGAAGAAAAATGTATTTAATTTTACTAATGGAAGCCACTATTGAGAATCGGCAGTGTTTAACTACTTGCTAATTTAATGGAGCTAGTTATGGTAAATGACATCAGTAATCAGCTGATTCTCAATTCAGTAGTTTGTCAATAAAGGCTTCATCCATAATAATTCTAAAAAATGGAGTTTTTTTTAGTGGAGGTTGCAGGAGTATCATTAGTATTAGTATCGGCATGGGTTCTGCTCTTGGCAGGGGCCTGATAAGCAAAAGCCACCATTAACCGACACTTGGTGATTAATGGTGCAGTTTTAGTTAATGGCACTATAACTCTATTATCAGCACCCCAATAACCAAAACTCAGCCCGTCATAGCACCATAAATTGCTGATTTTACCAACTCTGTTGATAACCAGGACTGCCTGTGTTGCCTTGTTAAATTGTTACACTGATAGATATCCACTTGTAAAAGTTGAATAATAGTTGTATTGAGAAAAATGATAATTTTAATAAAACTTAGTTTAACTGTATCTACTCATATTGTATTTATTATTGTGCCTATTTCAATACAGGCAGTCCCTGGTTATTGGCAGGGTTCCGTTCTTGCCAGGGTGCTGATAATCGAAAACTGCCATTAACCGAAACTCTGTGATTTATGGCGCTTATGGTGCCAAGTTTCGGTTAATGACGCCTCTGTTAGGTGTTACGGTGCCATAACTCTATTATCGGCGCTGATAACCCAAACTTGGCCTGTTATGGCGCCATAAATCCCCAATTTTACGTCGCTAGACAAGCGCCATACAACTGGATCGCCATTAACCAAGTCCGCTAGTAACTGGGGCCTGCCAGTATAAGAACAGTGATGATGCGCCATTTGCATTCTCGTTTTTTTCACTCTTAAAATAATCAGCTGATCACACTGTACTGATATCATCAATGTCTTTAGTTGTCAAATGGAACTTAATTCAGATACATTCCTTTTGTAAATTATTAAAGCTGGGTTTAACAAAGGCAATTCTATATTGTGTTTTTCATACATATGTGGCCTAAAAGGGAAACCATTGTTTTGTTTACATTTCATCACGTGGCCTAACAGGGAAACCATTGTTTTGTTCATGTTTCATCGCTATTCTCAAACAACCACTAACAATACAATAATGAATGATAATTATCGTACAAAATTATCGTTCATGTGACTGAATTGTTCTAAACAGTTACAAAACAGCTTAGCGAGCTGCCTCACCTGAAGTTTGCTGCAATTTTGTTATTAAAGCATGGGGGAATGTGAAAATATAAATTCGATGTTTAATTTCTCAGCTGGGATCGCACAGATAGAAGTTGGTTTTATTGATATATAATTATTCCTCAAATAGGCTATTTGTTAAGAAGATATGCCAATAATATATAAGGCAAAAATGGTTTTATTACCTTCATTATCAGTTTATTTCATAGTGAATCATCATGTATGTGGTTATTGCACCCAGGGCGAGGCTAGCCTACTGATACACATCTTAATTAAAGGATTGATTTTTATGAATTGTAGTATAAAATGACACCCATTTTTTAGGGGTGAATTTTTGGAGTTAAAGGTTGTCTTATGTGCGGAAATATACCGTAGTTCCATTCGGCATATGTGCGGAAATATACCGTAGTTCCATTCGGCAACTAAAGACAGCAATGATGGCGGTAAAACGCAATCACCTGATTATTTTAATATTGTAAACAAAACCAGAATACTAATGGCAAATAACCATTGTGAATGCAATATGATTAGATACAGTACAATTGGATTATATTTCTTCTAGCAACTAATGGCAATGTAGATGTCTGTAGTACTCAATTTGCCAAGATTTTGAGAATGCAAACAATATCAAATGCTAATGGTGTACAGTGACATTTATATTCTATACTAATACAGTACTAAAATGATAATAATACTTGCAATATACTGTAATCGATACACCAAGCAAAACAACCTTGATTTAAATCATCATTACATACCATAAATATAGTTGTACTTGTAATTTTTGCAAATTATTACTTTTTTATCACAGTGTAGGCTCGGACGCATTAATTTGCTACATCAGTGAGCTACTGTATTGTCAAAGTCAGTTATATATCACTTTAAATAATGAGAAATTCTTAAAAAGCAGCAATAATGAAGACAATTAAGAACACAAACCTCTGGAGGCAACATCAATAATTTCTTGGTCACCAATTCCCACGAAGTTAAGAGTCTCGTATTCAAAGGTTCTTCTTGCAAGCTGACAACTTCACCACCACGATACACTCGATACACTAT
Source organism: Macrobrachium nipponense (assembly GCF_015104395.2). Lineage (NCBI taxonomy): Eukaryota > Metazoa > Arthropoda > Malacostraca > Decapoda > Palaemonidae > Macrobrachium > Macrobrachium nipponense. The sequence goes on along the minus strand of NC_087200.1, from coordinate 170,516,116 downwards.
AACAGCACCATAAACTTCCCTCACTCCCCCAACAGCACCATCACTACCACTGTCTGTGGGTGCGCTTCCAGAACTATTACCACAGTTTAATAGGCCATCACTCGTGCTCAGTGTCACTACAATATACTCCCCACAAGGAGTGGGAACTATTTGGTCCACTGTTAAATGAAGCTTGACACTATTTAACTTATGTGGCAAAGGAATACACTGAATGCACTTGGGTTCCTTCTTTAAAATGTCATTCTTGGAGTCCGGCTCGGATGTTGTAGTTGACACCACATTATCTTTGGCTTTAGACTTAGGAATACAAGTTGTCCCCACTTGGGATGTACCTTTACTTTTGACAAATAAGTTTGGGGGTGTAAAAAACAAGTCATTAGCTAAAGGATTAGACCACAGAAGTTTTGCCTTAGGGTGTGGTATAATTGTAGCATCCCCAAATGTTCCAACCTTCACAGTGGATTTTTTATAGGGTCCCTGATTGATAGATTTTGTGGCCACTTTATTGCTTGTAGTTGACTGTGACACCTTCACATTCAGATCATAAACAAGCAAATAGGGCACAAAGTTCTGCTGGCCACTGGATACAGATGTTGATACAATGGCAGACTCACTCAATGACGCAGACTTTGACGGCACTGCCACACAATCAGATTCAATGTCTTCCTCTGTTGAGCCTCGTCTAGAAGAATCTAATTTCATTATATCTAAACTTTCAGCTTCTCTTTGGCTAGCCTGATTAACATTATTTAACACCTGGACTAATCCTACATCACAAGTTTCCTGACGGTCTCCACTTGATGCCCCAAACAATTCATAACGTCTCAATCCCACCCCAACGACCAAGCTAGACCGTGCAGATGATGTCAAGGCAATTGCTGCACCCTTGTACCTCTGAGATACTTCATTAGGATCTGCCAATACACACAGAGATGATACCCTTACGTCATGTGAGGGACGCGGAGGAGCAAAGAGTTCATCTGAAAAACAAAAATCAAATTAATGACTAAGATCAATCAAGATTATGTACATTTAGAAGGAATACTATTATGGGTCAAAAAAGTTTTGCACCGTTGGCGATGTAATAGCATTTGACTTCATGCCAATAAATGTCTGTTTACAAGTTACTTGCGTATGGAGCACAACAACAAAGACACCCGATTAATATTTCCCATTTTTTCAATGAAAAAAAAATCTTATGGTAGCTATCGCAATACCCATTTACATAAATAATGCATTGTGAGAAATTATTAACATTTAAAATCACATGCATACAAAGATGTCCAAAAAAAAAAAAATAATGCTACATTATATTGCAAAACCCAATTCCATCATACATTATCCTTGAGGATCCAACTCACCAACAGCTATATCATCCAGGGGCAATTCTACCACCTGTGAAACTGGTGCTGGTGGAGAGGGTGGAGAGGTAGGGGGTAGCGTTGGTGAAGAAGGGACAGGTGATTGCACAACAGCATCAGTGTCAGCAGTAACAGTGACTTGTGCATCAGTTTCAGAACAAGGTCCAGGGAGATCAACATTGTCTTCAGTGCCAACAGAACCATTTTGTTCATCTTCTCCCCAGACCCATGCCTCACGGGGAACAGGGGGTTGCAGGGGAACATCTGTGTACCCTATGGTGTCTGAGAAATGCTTGTCTAAAATTGTTGAATCGGAAGGATCAATTGAAAAACTAACTTCTTTCTGTAACGGGAAATTCAGTGCAAAATACCATTAGTAACTGGAATAAAGTAAAATGTGAAAAGTATTAAGTATAGGCTGGTGAGGAAATTACTATAGTACACTATATCTTTTAAGAGCTTACACAATAAAAATAACCATCTCTGTGCTCAACACAAGAATTATAATGCTGCATATGTAAACCTAGTCCTGGGAGCTAGTTAAATTTTTTAATTTACAATCAACTGGTTTGACAATTTAGCCTTAATACAAAGTACAAAAAATACCATTTCAAGGCATGTTTCCATTTCTTTTCCTGCAAGGTCAAGTTTCCCTAAAAAAAAAAATTCTGCTACTGAATTCTGTGGGCAACAGTATTCAATTGCATCCTCTGGCAAATATTTTCTTTAAAAAAATTGTCATAAGATACTCAGAAAATCCTATATAACAACAGACCTTCAGGAAAATGGAACAAATTCTTAAAACAACAAAACTTTGTCAGCATTTAAACTAATCAGTGTTAATGACTTACTTTTAATTCTTTTACAGTATTCCAAACTACAATACTGCCATGTCTCGTTGCTGATGCGATGAACTGGTGGCTGTTTGTGTGACTAATATATGCAACTTCTTCTGCCCTTTCACTATGGATCAAAGCTGGGCTAGTGGCATGTGTGACTGATAATGGAACATTGTGCGTGTATTCGCCCTTCACAAAAGGGCAGTTTGGGGAATGGCGTTCGTGCTCAGACCTATGAAAAAAAATTATATATATATAAAATTAAAAAATGCACAAATAAATTAATTAAGTCTCCACATCAAATCAAAACCCTATCTCAAGCACTTCAAGTACAACTGACCAGAATCTTAATACAAACCATGGTTCATCAGTAGGCTCCCAATACACAAGGCATACACTACATATGAAGCACATTGCCCGGTCATCATCTGGTGCAATTGGCTGATGGAAAAATCCAGCCTGAGCCATCTGTTCTGGCAATGCCCACCTGAAATTAATAAGAAAAACATATTTCTAAAATGCAATAAAAGGGAACAATTTTAAATTTATATCTGGCCATTCTTTCAATGTAATTTTCTTCAAGCTACAATTTTCTCCATTTTTTACACACAAAATACCACCTTACTAAATCAAAACGCCCTTTGTTGTTCTAGAATAGGAAATCTCTTTGTCTCATTTGTGCCATAGTACTAATACTACCTATTATACCTGTACCATACTGTCAATAAGTGTGGTTCTAGCTGACAATCAACTCATTAAGACATATCATTCACTGCCTTGGCAAGTGAAAACAGCTGCTTGGAGGAAACTTACAGCGGAAGCTGTGAGGGAGGTGCTCCCAGTACAATAAAATTTCAATATTTTGAGGATATCAGCATTTGAAAATATGAAACGGTGACTGGATTGATAAGGCTGTCAATGGAAACATAAACTGTCAAGAACTTCCCAGGCCTTGTAAAATTATCTCATAGGCAAAATGTAGTCAAAATATGCTAGTGAGATACAATATATTTTCATTGTATGAGGAAGGTTTCTTGTCACTGAGGAAATAAAGAGCTAACAAATACACAAGCACTTAGTAAAGCTGGAGGCACTCCAACTTTAAAGATGTTAGTCCACTCTAAATCAGGAAAATCGGGCATTCATAATGAAGAGCACTCAAACCACAGTCACACTATCTCCACACATGCCAATTCTAAAGTGTAAAATATGAAAAAAGCAGAAAGGCTATGAGTGGCTACAAATACACAATCCTTTATCCAAAATTCTAAAAACTGAAACCATTTTGTGGAGAGTAGAACATCAATTCATAAGGTTGATAGTTTGGTGTGCTAACAGCTGACCTGAGTCATCTGAGGGTGTGTTGCTACTCAAATTATTTTTCTTAATATATCCCATGAATTGACCTTGGAAAATCCCAAGATTCACAGAGAAAAAAAAATCCAAAGATAATAAAATAATTGTACTTCAGCCAATCCTTAGTCCTATCCTAAATACATTCATTGCATAAGCACTGGGTGCAATTTCTCCAGTTCCTAACGTTACTTTTGCCTGGCCGTTATTCGTTTTATTCAGCCTTAGTTATAACCTGCTGCTTTAATTTACTAGTATTCTTTCTTGAGATCTCCATGGCAAGAGGGATGAACAAAAATGTATATTTCATTTTTACTTATAGAAGCCACCATTGAGAATTGGCAGGGTTTAACAACTTGACATTAACGCTCAATAGTTACGGTAAATGACATCAGCAATCAGTTGTTTATGTCAATACAGGTTTACAATAGCTCCATCCAGAATTCTAAAAACTGGAAAGTTGTATTGAAAATGATGGTTACTTGCTCTACTGTATCTAATCATATTGCAAGTATTCTCGTATTACAATATATGAACTGATCGATGATCCGCCAGCTACATTCTGGTTTTGTTTGCAGTCTTAAAATAATCAGCTGATCATGTTATACCAATATCATCACTGTCTTTTGTTGCCGAATGGAACTTAATTCAGATACATTCCTCTCCTAAGTTATGAAAGCTGGGTTTAACAAAGCCACTTCTATATCATGTTTTTCATACATACATTGCCTAAAAGGGAAACCATTGTTTTGTTTACGTTTCATTGCCATTCTCAAACAATAATGAACGATAATTATTGTACATAATTATCGTTCATATGACTGAATTGTTCTAAACAGTTATAAACAACTTCTGTTCTATTTATAAACATACAGGCAGTCCCTGGTTATCAGCAGGGGTTTTGTTTCCGACGCTGTGATGATAACCGAAAATCAGCGATAACAGCACTGATCTCTGGTTATTGGCACCAATAAGCAGAGATTGTGCATATTGAAACTGCAAATCCAGTTATTGTTGTTGGTAAACAGGCCCAATAAAACCAGATTGTTAATAACTGGGAACTGCATGTATATGTCATGGACGGCACAAAGTTTGAACGTTGCCTTGACTATGATTAATTGACTGTTGATGGCAAAAATTACTTAATAATTTCATTTATATAAATATATCTTTGTGAAAACAAGAAATTAACAATAATTTTAACTTTAATACAGTGGTATGAAAAATCACACACTGTGTCGTAGTGATGCGTCACCACTTGAGAATCATGTTCCTGGATTATCCTCAAATGTATGACTGCAAGCTGATGTCGGCATAGTGACAATAAAGAACAACCCAAGATCGATATGATGAAATGTATTTTATAGTCTCACTTACTGTTAAAATTCACAGGTTGAAATAAGTGTACTCTTGCATTTTACAGAATGTTTTTGTTGAAAATAATGTGTTTGTGAACATATAGTCTTAACTGTCCAACTATTTCATTACCGATAATCTTAATTATCTCAAATTTATTTAACAGTACATATACAGTATTAATATAAGTAATAATAAACTATAATGAAAGAACATGAAAAAAGGAAAACAAATGTTTTTGCTGCAATTTTAATGTTGGATTATGTTCCTGACCTCACAGTTCTGACTGGTTATAGGTAATTACCAGCTCATTCTACAACACAGATGGATCTGACAGTGAGAACAATTATCACAGTGGGTGTGGACTTCATACTTTAACTTAGAAAATCTAATTGAGCAATCCTTCACTCAACAAATCCTAAATGAATTCTCTGATAACAATAATTTTCTAAGACAATTTGTATTTTTCATAGCTCCAAACCTGAGGTCTTAACAATAGGATAATTTATAGCGCCTAGCTGGATCCGGTTAAAAAGCAGTTGAAAGCAAGGAATCTTGTGATATCTGGCAATGCATGTGTAGATCGAGTGAAGAGTGGTCAAGGACCACGCACCTATGCCACTGCGTCAGTCTTTCCCAACTCAGGATGTCTTAACAAACAGAGGGGCAGCTAGAGGCAGGCAGTATAATGTTAAGACCTCAGGTTTGTAGCTATTAAAAATACAAATTGTCTTAGAAAATTGGTCATATTATGCCTGGTTGGGTTGGTAGGCCCCATTTTCTGCCTTCTCACTTGCAGGTAGCTCAAGTGAGTCTAAGGTTTTCCAGTCATTCTTATTTTCAGCCATTGTGAGAGGTTCTTTTCTCAGTGGTACTGATTGAAGGAACATTATGCTGAGTATTTATGGTCTCTTTTTGAGTTAATGTTGTTATTTGTTCATATGCGAACAAACCTTCGGTCTTAACAATAGGATAGACTCATACTTGGAGAGAGGTACAAGACATCCTAAAATGGCTGGGGGCCTACCCACCAGTACAGCTTCCAGAAGAAATGACTTCTGGAGAGGGACTGAAGCCCATTGAGAAGCTAGATGAATTGATATCTAACCACTCAGACCCCGAGTGACGTACAATGATGTACGGGAGAATCATTGTATAGGGAACCAAAGAGAAACTTTGATTGTCCAATAGCAAACCAATACACCAGGGTTTGTACTCCTCCCAACTCATCCTTGCCAAGGAGTGGAGCATATGCTACCAATAGAGGGTTTGATATTTTGTATATTAAGCAACCACACTACAGTATGACTACCTTACTCACCTGTATCAGACCAGTCCAGTGAATAACGTGTCTATTCCTTAACCCACCCAAAGGAAGAAGGAAAGGTACAAGAGAAAGAAGGAGACCAGCCAACTCACTCATTCTCTCATCCACACAATCATCTTAGGTAAGATACAAAAGTGCCCTGTTAAGGGCAACTATGAGTTACACAACCTGTTGGGCAGCCACCACAGGACCCAGGGAAAACGTGTCCGAAGATCTGTGGGCAACATCCTTAAGATGGAAAGAGGTGAACGTGGACTGGCGTAACCAAGTACCAGCGCTCAGCACTATGTACAGCCAAGTTCTTTTTGAAAGCCAGAGATGGACCAATACCCCTAACGTCATGCGCTCTACCCTGCACAGACGTGGTGGTGGAATCATCAAGTCAAGTATGCCTGTCTGATGGCTTCCCGTATCCAAAAAGAGATAGTATTCTTAGACATCTCTTTCTTTGTATGGCCTGTGCTAACAAAGTCTGCATCAGCCTGGTCTAAGGTGCTGAGTCCTTTTAAGATAGCAACGTAGGGCCTGGACAGGGCACAACAAAAGCTCTTGAGCATCACCACCCACAAAGTCATTCAGTGATGGAATGGAAAACGAAGTGAACCTGTCACCGTGCACAGAGGGATTTTGGGTCTTGGCCACGAATTCCAGAACAAATTTGAAGGACACAGACCCCCAACCCCTGGTGTGCTTCACATCATAGCTTAGACCATGGAGCTCTCCTACCATCTTGGAAGATGCCAAGGCCAGAAGGAAAACTGTCTTGAGCGTCAAGTTCCTGTCAGATGAGCGACGCAAGGGCTCATATGGACTCTTAGTGAAGCTCTTGAGAACCAAGGAAACATCCCACATCAGAGGCTTGAGCTCTCTAGGAGAACTTAACTGCTCAAACCCCTTAACTAGCAAGGAAAGTTCCCAGGAAGAGATGTCAATACCTCTAAGGCGTAACACCAAACTCAGGGCAGCCCTGTAGCCCCTAATGGCAGAAACGGACAAACGATTCTCATCTCTGAGGAAGGTTAAAAAGTCTGCTATTCACTGAATGGAGATTGCGAGTGGAGAAAAACTCCGTTTACGACACCAATCACAGTAGATCGCCCATTTGCCTTAGTAAACTTCGGAGGTCAACTTTCTGAGACTGCTGGACATATGCCCTGCTGTTCTCTGAGAAAAGCCTCTCGCTTGGAGGAGATACTTGATAGCCTCCAACCATGAAGAGACAGGGATTCTACCGACTGGTGGAACCTTTTTGCATGCGGCTGACACAGGAGATGTCGCCAAGGGGAAATTTCCCTCAGAACCTCTGACAACAATGACAGCAGATCTGGGAACCATTCCACATAAGGCCACAGAGGGGCTACCAAAGTCATCCCGAGACCCTGTGAACTCATTAGCCTGTTCAGAACTTGATGGATCAAACAAAATGTAGGGAAGGCATACACCTCCAGGTTGTCCCAGGGATGTTGGAATGCCTCCTCTGCTAACGCTAAAGGATCTGGGACCAGAGAACAGAATATCTCCAGCTTCCTGTTGAAGCTAGTCGCAAAAAGGTCCCCAAACCTGGAAGAGCTTGTCTGCTACCACCTGATGAAGGGACCACTCTGTGCCTAGGATCTGATCCCGACGACTGCATTTGTCTGCGACCACGTTCCGTTTGCCTGGGATATACCTGGCTGAGAGCTCTACCAAATTGCTGACTGCCCACTGGTGAACCTCGACGGTCAAGGCGTGAAGTTGACGAGAAACCAGGCCTCCCTGCTTGTTCACACAGGCTACCACCGTAGTGTCCGACATGAGAACAACAGAATGACCTTCTACCTTCTCCAAAAACTCCTTCAGACCCAGGAAGGCTGCCTTCAACTCTAAGACATTGATATGTTGCTGTTTGTCCTCCAAACGCCTGAAGCGATGCAGCCGCCTAAATGACGAGCTGACTGATATGGTTCCGACAGGAAGTCGCGCGCCACCACTCGCAACTTCTCCAATCTCTGATCCGACGGGAAAACTTTTGGAACTGTCGTATCGATGACCATGCCTAGGTAGAGAATCCGACTGGGTACGAGTTTCAACTTTCCCTTGTTGACTACAATGCCCAGTTCCAGACAGAACCGAAGTAGACGATCCCTGTCCTGCAGCAGCTTTTCCCTGGAAACTGCCAAGACCAACCAATCGTCAAGGTACCTCAGCAAACAGATCCCCTGAGCATGGGCCCAACTTTACACGAGAGAAAAGACCCTTGTGAACACTTGAGGGGCTGTTGTCAGCCCAAAGCATAGGACTTTGAACTCGAAGACATTGTCCCCAAGAGAGAAGCGAAGGAACTTCCTGGACATTGGATGAATAAGGATTTGGAAGTATGCATCCCTTAAGTCTATTGACAGCATGAAGTCGCCTTCCCTCACAGCTGCCAACACCAAACGCAGGGTCTCCATCTTGAACCGTGTCTTCCTGATGAAGTGATTCAAGGTGGAAAAGTCGATCACAGGTCTCCATCCTCCCGACTCCTTGGGCACCAAGAAGATGTGACCGTAAAACCCTGGATATGGACGCACCACTTCCTCTATCGTATCCTTGTCCAGCATCTTCTGCACTTCCTCCTGAAGAGCCAAGAACTTCAGAGAATCTGGAGGATATGCCTTCCTGAGCTGCGGCTTGTGCAACAGAGGAGGAAAGAAGTCAAATGGCAGTAGGTACCACACCCGAAGGACACCTACCACCCACTTCTCCGCCCCATAACTCTGCCACTTGGCCCAGGCACCCCCCAACCCATGGCGCAGGAGAGGGAGAGGCGCCTAACCTACCGACGGCCCCCTTTACCTCCACCCCTTGGGCCCCTTCTTGGCTTAAAGGAATGAGAGCGAAAGGGATGTTGGTCCTCTGACCTAGGCTGAGCCGAACAGGAAGGCCCTGCCGAAATCGAACTCCTCTAAAGCCTACCACAGGGGGAGGAGGAGGAGCCGGACGTCTCCGAGGACGAGACTCCGAGTTAGACACGGCCTGGTGCACCAGTCTGTCTTTGGTGTCAGCCCGGCGCCAGTCTATCACATTTTCCAGCTCAGTCTGAGGAAACAAAAATTGGTACTCCAACAGATCTCCATTTCTCAATGCCAGCAACTGATCTCTCCATCCTAGATAAAACTGCATCTCTTCTAATCAGGAGGAGGTTAGCCCATATATTATCACTGAGGTGAGCCACATATGAAAACGCCTTGCCTCCGAACTGCAAGACTGGCAAGCATGGATGCAATCACCAACACTTCTGGGGACCTGTCAGAAGCTATCTTGGCAATGACCACAGACCAGAAGTCCAGCCAAGAAACCATCTGCTACATGGAGGTTGCCGTAAATTCCAATGCTGAGGCATCTTGTGGAGACAAGGACGGAGCCACCGACCTCACTTGCTCCAAAGTTAATCCCGGCTTCAGGAATGACATCTGGGATAAGATGACGCGACATAAAAAATGCAGAGTTCGTAGCATAGTACTTCCTATGCCTCGTGAGAGGCGGGGGTAATAGCTTGGCAGAGCCCATAGAGCGAAGCGAACTGTCACGGTCCGAAACAGAGGCGTTAACCTTATGCAAGACCGACTGGACGTGCCCCGACAAGGGAAGCTGAAGAGATGATTTGGGATCCTTCGTAGTTCCCATTAAGGCTTCCAAGCAAGAAAGAGTGTAAGACGACTGAACCTGAATCCTACTTTCCAAATTGTTGAACCCACAAACGAGATCGACAACTTCCGAAAAGGAAGGCAAAAACTCTTGCATCTCCCTCCTCCTGCTCCGGCAACGGAGACCAACAATGAGAAGAATATGTAGGCTCCTCTAAGGCACCTTCCTTAATGGAAGGATCAGCAGTCAAACAGCCAGAAACACCAACTAACCTGTCTGGGCTGGGTCCACGAGCCGGCTCCCGAGACGAACCCACTACAACACTAGGAACATCACAACACACTCCTCCATCAGATGACTCATTAACATGTCTGTGAATGGTCAAGGGCGTGGAAGACGTACGAACATGAGTTGGAGAGGAATCCTAACACTCGAGATCGAAGGAGAATACCCCAGAGTCGAACTCTTGGAAGCACCAGGGAGAGGGGCAGGCAAACACTCCTGCTGCACCTACTCCGTGCTCACCACCTTCGACCTCTTGACAGGCGCCTTGAAACCCTTATGGCAATGAATAGGCCCTGGGGAAGTAGGAGCACTTGCATCATGTGCACAGACAGGGGAGGTTGCAACACGCTCGCAATGTGGGCGGATGAGGGAGGCTGCAACACGCTAATGATTCGATGTAGAGGACGAAGCAGCCACTGCAGACTGCACAAGGGAAGATACACTAATACTCTCCGAAACACCAGCACTCGAGAACACGTCCTCGTTGTTCCTCCCTCGTAGACGAAGAAAGAGCAAAGTCCTTAGCCTTCCAACGCTTGATACGCCGACGTGGCGAAGAGGGGGAAGAGGGAGAGAAAGACAGCACTGGTTTCTTATGTGCTCTCTTCGCAGGAGGCGGGGACGATGCAACACGTTTCCTTCCAGTCCTCCCAGCCAACAAGGAAGCCAACTTAACATCCAAAACAGAATCCAACCTCTTAAGCACCACCTGGCATATAACCTCAGACTGATCTGCAAGAGAAGGCTCCGATGGCATGGAAGGGAGATGCAGCTACTTGGGCGGCAGAGATGATGTCATGGGTGAGAAAGGCAGTGCAGAGGAGACGACTGGGAGTGACGTCATCAATGGAAGTGACGTAACAAGTGGTGATGACGTTACGGCTTCTCCTCGGTCTGAAGGGGAAGTTGACGCCACTAGTGGAGGAATACACAACAACTGATCCCATGACGTCATCAACGGGGCTGACGCCACGGCTCCCCTCCAACTTGAAGTAGTGGCAACAGACACTGACGGAGCAATACCAGATGGCTGACCTCGGCTACCCACGAAGACGAGGCCGGGGGAAGGGCCTGGCCAGCCTGAGGAGGTGGGGGTAGCGAGCCTCCATAATGTGCGCTAGCATCCCCTCCAAGGACGGGGGACCCCCTAGCCCAAGCGTCTTCCAAATCGCTGCCATCTTGGACGCCTCCGAATCTGGAATAAACGAAAATGATAAAAAAAGCCTCCCCCTTCCCGGGAATCAAATTAACTCCCGAAGAAGAAGGGGCGACATTACAAAAATCACCCTGGGGGCCTCCCGATACTTCCAGCGATGAATCAATGGAAGAAACAGAAGGAGACACAGGCACAACGCTACTATGGGGGGTGAATACTGCAGGAGACGAAACATCGGGAAGAGGCAAAAAACCTTCCCATGAAGGAAGAGTCAAAACCCTCCGATGCTCTCTCTTACTATAAAACGACTTCCACTGCTCTTTAGGCCTTGCCCGGCATTCCGTGCAAGGATTCGTTATAGTAAAAAAATTAGAACAGCACCTGCTACATGTGATGTGGGGATCGGTCGCCGCTGAAGCCAAAAAAATGAGAACACGGAAAACCTGGAATTCTGGGGCACACACATTGACGAGGCTGAGAAGGAGCAGAAGCAGCCATAATATCAGCCACACACACACACACACCCTAAACATAAACGAAATGGACAATGAACCGGGTAAAGGCCGAGAGAGGTCAACCACAACTCTCGCCCAGGCGGTTAAAGAAAAGACAGACGCAGTGGCATAGGTGCGTGGCCCTTGACCACTCTTCACCCGATCTACGCATGCATTGCCAGATATCACAAGATTCCTTGCTTTCATCTGCTTTTTAACTGGATCCAGCTGGGCACTCGAAATTATCTTAAATTGTTAATACCGAAGTTTTCTTTGCGTATGAACAATATAAAATTCTTTTTTTAAAACACTGATAAAGTTAAGTTTATATGAATATTTTGTAAATTTTACTGATATATGATGATGATGATGATGATGAAAAAATAGGTCTGAACAATGAACACAAAAAATTAAACCACAAATCAGAGCAACAAACTTACTTGTAGTTCATGTGAGGCCATTTGATGAATGTAGCTAACCTAGCAGCTTCACTAAACATGGCATCTCTATCAGGTGCACTATTGCCAGGTGGCCCCTGTCCAGTGTCTGGTGTTGGAGGAGGCAAGAGGTGAGCCAGACGGTGTATGAGGGCCGAAGCAATGGAGAGAGCTGGAGTGTATTTCGTTAAACGTTTAAGTTCACTAACCAAACCTACACACACACTCCTCAACACCCCCAGTGGCAGTTCCAGTCGCAGCGTGCTCCACTGAAAGAAAAAGTATACCACTAAAGACAACTGGCAGCAATTAAAACTTTCTAATTCACTTTTCTAATTAAATTTTCTGTTTTCAACAGTAAGTACAGAAATGCCTCTCTTATCCTTTCAATTACAGCCATGTTTGATATTAATTAAGAGAAAATTTGGAGTGTACATATGCCAGTCTACTCTAAACCAAGACATAACTTCCATATTTGTAGCTTTCCTGGTACAAACATCACCCCCACCCCAAAAAAAAAATTAAAGTAAAATAAAAAATAAAGTATCTTAAACTAAAACTATCTTTTTTAAACAGACCTACTATAGTACCTATGCGTTAATATATATGAGTGAGGAATATCTTCATGATGACTGCCACTTGTCTACAACTAGCAATATAACCTTTCATAAATGACCAAAAAATACACAGCATTAAACACATTCTCTACATGAAAAATACTAGGGTAAAACTAGGGAATACTGTATACATAGTCAACAACTTACTAATCAAATTTACCCAAACCCTCGCATGACTTCTTACTGAGGTACTATATATAGGGCCTACCACCAGCAAACATTCTCAATAAATAAAAAACCCATACAACAATAATAAGGCCCCATACATCATGATAGTACCAACCATCCCTACTTAACAAAATTTCCCTTGAAATACCCCATGCAGAAATGTACATAACTGTACCAAGTGAAATGCACAAATGGGTATAGTACTTATGTTAATCAAACTAAGACTGATTACATTTAGTAGTAAGAAGCACGGCATGCAATTACATCAGTATTAAGAAGCACAGCAAGCAAACTTATAATAAATATTCTCTAATACACAGTGCCCTTTTAACCACAAATTCAAGAGTAAAAGAAATAAAGAACTGAACAGATTCTATAATGTACTTATGGTCATTCAGTGGTCAGTTTAGGGACTGATTTTTGTGGCCTAAAAGATAATCTTCAGGGACTTCCCCAGTTTAAGAGTGACTTTTAAAATAAAAGAATCCATAAAACATACAGCCAGTGTTTGAGACTAAAGTGGAACATTAGTGAAATCATCCAAAAACAAAGGGTAACCTTACATGAGTATAAAATCCAAATATTGACATCTAGTTTAGTGTCCCCAATTGTAACTAAGAACTGTGCAAAACACTTACATAATGCAGCATGTATTATATTGTAAACATCTTAAAACAAAATGTTATACAATCTAGTAGTATACAGTATTTGTTGCTACCAGACATGTTGCAGAAGTTCTAGATAAATACAATACATAAGTATTTTTTTCCATTGTCTTAATAGAAAATTTTGTAAAACAAAAGACTTTTGCTTCCCTTTGTTTCCTCTCACTGCCTCGTGGCCGCATGCTTCCCCTCGTTTGATTGTCCCAGACAAATGAAGTCGTTGCATACCTCAGTGAAACATTAGAGTTCCTTTGCCCAAGTGTTAGAGAACTAATCAATACTAATTTGGGCAAGAAATCCTTTTTTCTTTTATCTTGTTTAATCTGGGATCCTTTTCCAGATTCCCTGAGTCACGTGCCAAGTCTCTCTGCCCGCAAGTGTTGCATTCCCGCAAGATTATGAAACCAGCTTTCACAAATTCCATTTTGAGCCATCTATTATCCATTTGTGAGAGATTATAAGTCCACGTGGGGACCAGTAGCATTTACTTTTCTCCAGGACAGTACGAGCCTCTTGTAAATAAATAGCTGTAAAGTATTTAGCTGAGTTTCTGGCGACCTGTTCCTCTAGAGTAAATTATAACTATAAATCCGTTTTACGGTAAGTTACAAGTAAATTCACCTTGTTCTCCCTTAACTTTTCCTGTTTACGTATCGTATATAAAATAATTTTAATAAAATCAATTAAGATATAAATTTAATTATAATAATATAATATATATATATATAATATATAAAAAATATATATATATATATATATCTAATAATATAATATTAATATATAAATATATATATATATATATATATATATATATATATATATATATATATATTATCTAATAATATAATATTATATTAATATATATATATATAAGATATATAGTAATATATATATATATATATATATATATATATAATATTTAAATATTAGTATATATTATAATATTATATATATATATATATATATTATATATTAATATATATATATATATAGATATATCTATAGATCTATATATTATATATAGAGATATAGAGAGATAGAGAGATGAGAGAGATGATCTTATATATTAGATATTATAATATAGAGATATAC
>NC_087200.1:170426357-170496357 GCF_015104395.2 Macrobrachium nipponense | reverse complement strand
ATTTGGGCCAAAGGCCAAGCACTGGGACCCATGAGGTAATTCAGTCTCAAAATGGGAATTGACAGTAAAAAGTTTGAAAAGGTGAAGGGGGGGGGGGGGGGGGGGGGACCTCGCGGTTACACTATGAATCAAGTGTTAGGAGATGGTGGAACGTAAGACGAAGAAAGCAAATATGAAAGGAGGTACAGTAAAAGACATTAAAGTGTTTGCAGCTAGGGGCCGAAGGCACACTGCAAAGAACCTTAAGTAATGCCTACAGTAGCGCACTTCTGGAACTTCACTGGGAACATTTTCAAAATTGGACAGTACCACCTTCACATAGTGAGTAAAATATACAGTGGTCAACCCCACCCCCCTCCCCCCCCGTACTCGAGGGGATGTGTGCCCGACCAGCTCACCTCCCCGAATAGTTAGAACCAGCGAATAGTTGGAACCCCTATAAAAATGCTTTAAACCTCCTATTTTGTTGGTTAAAACTCAGGAAAAACCAACTAAACATTTTTGTACCTGGATTTTTAAATAGTTTTAATCACAAAAAGTGCATTTTATGATGAAATTGATTGAAAAAAAAAAAAAAAACAGGAATTTGTGGATATTTCTCATAGAAGAATACATTGAATAGACAAATTTTCTGCGAATAATGCGGAGAAATGTTCCAGAGAGAAATCCGTGAATCCGGAGAACGTGACTAAGGGGGGTCCACTGTACATAATTATTATACACCGTTGCACAGACAATTTATAAAGACAATTAATTTTATAGAAGAATACTGGTGCAGCAAAGCTGTTTTTAGAAAATTCCCATTAAAAAAGTTGAGAGACAAAATTTGGAAAAGATCAGGATTTTAACATCAACATTCGCCAAATCATAGGTGCTATAAAAACACCACAAAGTATACATCATTATATATCATTAGAAAGGTAATCTAATCCACTACAATTTTGTATATAATAATGGTTTTGATTAAATCCATTTTTTAGGAGTATAATGTGAAAAAAAAAAAAAAAAAAAAAGTAATTTCAATTTTTTATTCCCCCTTAAAATTTTGCTAGGGGCCCTTGGACATATGGTTTTTTATATATTCATTTAATTAATTATTTTTTTGTAATACTTGGGACCTATGAGAACACATGGGTGAAGGAATTATTTGGTTACAAATTTTTTCCCGGTTTGACCCTTAGATTCCCTTCCTATAAGGAGTTTAATTGGGAACCCTTTTTGAAGCATACCATCTTCACAAATTGAGTAAGATATACATTATTATGACTATCATATAATAATGTCCTTGATAAAATACAAAGTTTAGGAGTATAACGTAAAATTATAGAAAAATCAATATTTTGGGGGGTTTTGCACCACTAAAAATTTTGCTAGGTTGCTAGGACCACTCAGGCAGTTTTTTTTTTTTTCTTTTTTTTTTGTGTTTTTTTGCTAATATAGTAACATAACACATTGGTGAAGGAATTATTTGGTTACAAATTTTTTCCTGGTTCAACCCTTAGATTTACTTTTCTCCCAGTCACATTAAACATTTCTAATAACTAAGACATCCAAAAGTTGTATACAATTATTTTCTTCATATTCTATTGTGAATTTTATGTATAGGGCAGTTACGTTACACAATATTGCACCAGTTGCCTAAATGTTTTAGACAATAGGTATATACTATATATACAGGCCAGTCCCTAGGTTACGATGGGGGTTCCGTTCTTGAGACGCGTGGTAAGCTGAAAATAGTTGTAAGCCTGATCATCGTGAAAAATCCTAAGAAAACCTTCCTTTTAATGCTTTGGGTGCATTAAATCTATGTAAACTGCATTCTTATTGCATTTTTCACAAAAAAATAACTTTGAATATTATTTTGCATTTTTGGATTCATATTTCTTCTGCCAGATCAGTGTTGTAGGTGCCGTAACCCTGGAAATAATTTCTGATAAATGTAACTGAAAAGCATTGTAACCTCGGAACGTCGTAAGTCGGGGACTGCCTGTACACATATATGGAAGTATTCAGCAAGCAATATCTAGCAACTAGTTCCCTAGCTACGCCTGTACATGATGTTCTATGGTGAGACAAAGTTTCTGTTATTTGGTTACAGGTTGCCCTACAGCAAGATCCTTTTCCTGCTCACGACTGGCTAACTCTAAAACAAAAAAACTGGCCACTCGCTAATGCATATTATGGCAAGCGAGCTAAATAACATTGTATAAAGGAAATTAAAATTACTATCATTCTTCCGCGCGTTTCTTCTTTAATAATTGTGGTATTAATTTCTTGTAACTCGGCCCAACCCTTTTTTTGGTCTGAGGAAGGTTTTATTCTAGCACTGAATATGGTGGGCCTATATGTTTTGCATATACTACAGTAAAAACAATTATTTTTTTATATTTTGTTAATTTATCATAAACAAAATATTTTTAAAAATGTAAAATAAATGTTTGGCTAGGCCTAATGGTTCTTGCTGGGTCTGAGAAAGGCGGAGAATCCTATAATCCACAGTATGATTTTGTTTCTAAGTATTAGTGTGGTATTTGGTTTTTATAACTAATAATGTTCTTTTACAGCCGTTATACAATCAACGATTTACGGCCTTGTGATGAGCCGAGTTCTGGTTATCGGTACCATAAGGAGCCTTATGGTGCACCACAGGGCACCAATAATAAGTTATGGTGCGCTATAAGCGCCATAAATCACCAAGTTTTGGTTAACTGTGTTTTCGCATATCAGCACCCCTTCTAGACGGAACCCCCTTCCCCCACGATAACCAGGGACTGCCTGTATGACTAAGAAACTTACCTTTGCAAGCTTGGGATTAATGCGTGACTGTGACTGATGAGCCGCGATACCATGGGCAAGAACTTCCCTAACCTCACTTGCATGATCAATATTGCTCAACTCACTCAACCCAAGAGTTTGTTGTAGCTGGATTCCCTGAAAAAGATAATGGAATAAATATAACAATTTGTCAAAAATATGATATTGTTATCATACAATAAAGTTTGTTCATACTTACCTCGCAGATATATATATATAGCTGTATTCTCCGGAGTCCGACAGAATTTCAAAACTCCCGGCACATGCAGTGGTCGGCCAGGTGGTTAGTACCCATTCCCGCCGCTGGGAAGCGGGTATCAGGAACCATTCCCATTTTCTATTCAGATTTTCTAGTGCCACTGTCTCCTGAGGAGAGGTGGGTGGGTACTTGATTATATATATCTGCCAGGTAAGTATGAACAAACTTTATTGTATCATAACAATATCATTTTGTTCATGAAACTTACCTGTCAGATATATATATATATATAGCTGAATCCCACCATTGGAGGTGGGAAGGGACAGAATAGAATGATTTTGGAAACAAATTGCATGCAGATGATTGACATCTTGGTTCCTTACCTGTTAGCATAGCTGACTTTGTGATTACTGTCACCCAAGTCTGCTTTTGCTTTACTAGAGTCTCCAGCAGGGTAGTGACCTGTATAGCTGGTGAGTTGTAGATGATCTGTCAACGGGGGCATGACCACAATGCGACTAGACCATATTGACCATACTCTGAGGGCAACGAAGCAAAAAACCACCACCTAACCTAGCCTATCAAAAGTTAACCCCACATAACTTTTAGGTTAAAGAAAGGGAAGTCCGCCTGAGGCGGCCGATCCCACAACTGTAAATCAACACAACAAAATTAAAAGCACACCTAACCATTTTCTATAGGATAGGATTTGTGCTGCTTCCTGCCCCCAAGATTGTGTCTGTGGAAATGTATGGCCCTAGCCAGTAGCAGTTCTCATATGCCGTCTTCACATCCCGCAGGTACTGTGAAGCGAACACAGAGTTGCTTCGCCAAAATGTGGCAATCAGGATATCACTGAGTGCCATATTCTTTTGAAATGCCACAGAGGTCGCGACAGCTCTTACCTCGTGAGCATTAACTTTCAAAAGTTTAAGATCACCATCTGGACAGGACGAATGGGCCTCCTTGACGGAACACCACAGATTGTCCGAAGGACCTCAACATTGTTTAGTTCTTTCTAAATAAAACTTGAGAGCCCTGACAGGGCACAGGACTCTCTCTGGTTCTTGTCCAATGATCTCTGCTAACCCCTTGATGACAAAGCTCTTGGGCCAGGGGTTGGACGGATTTTCGTTCTTCGCTAAGAAGGAAGGGCTCAGGGAACACACTGCATTGTGTCCTCTAAAGCCCACATGCTTACTGATAGCTTGAATCTCACTAACCCTCTTCGCTGTAGCCAGAGCAGTTAGGAAAATAGCCTTTCTTGTCACGTCCTTTAAAGAGGCAGCATGCAAAGGTTCGAAAGGACTCGACATTAGGAACTTTTAGAACTATATCTAAGTTCCATGACGGAATCTTAGGCTGCAGTACTTTCGAGGTTTCAAAAGACCTCAAAAGATCGTGAAGGTCTTTATTGTTGGTCAGGTCTAAGCCTCTGTGTCGGAAGACAGCCGACATCATACTCTTGTAACCTCTAATCGTGGGAACCGCGAGCCTGTCAACATTCCTCAGATGGAGGAGGAAATCAGCAATCTGATTCACAGAGGTCGTGGAGGAGGAAATACCTTTCTTCCTACACCATCTCCTGAAGACAGCCCACTTAGATTGGTAGACTGCTCGAGAGGAAGCTCTTCTTGCGTTGGCAATAGCTCTTGCCACAGGTCTTGAAAAACCTCTCGCTCTGGCCAACTTCTTGATAGTCTGAACGCAGTCATACTCAGAGCGGAGAGGTTTCCGTGGTACCTCTCGAAGTGGGGCTGTCTGAGTAGATCGACTCTCTCTGGCAGGGTCCTTGGGAAGTCCACTAGGAAGGACATGACCTCTGTGAACCAGTCGCTTGAAGGCCAAAACAGGGCGATTAGCGCCATTCTCGCACCCTGTGACGCCGCAAACTCCCTGATCACTTCTCCCAGGAGTTTGAACGGGGTAAAGGCGTAGACGTCCATCCCCGTCCAATCCCATAGGATGGCGTCTATTGCTACTGCTCCCGGGTCGAGAACAGGGGAGCAGTAAACAGGAAGTCTCTTCGTCTTCGATGTTGCGAAGAGATCTACTAATGGACGTCCCCATAGTCTCCACAACTCTTGGCAGACCTCTAGATGAAGAGTCCATTCGGTCACAAGCAGTTGATGTCGACGGCTGAGAAGATCTGCCCGGACATTTTGAACTCCTGAAACGAACCTCGTCAGGATCATAATGCTCCGTGCTTTTGCCCAAAGAAGGATCTCTCTCGCTATCTCGAACAGGGACTGAGTGTGTCCCCCTCCTGTTTCTTGATATATGCAAGAGCCGTGGTATTGTTCAAGTTGATCTTGACAACTCGGCCAACAACTCGTCCCTCGAAGAACTGGAGAGCCAACCGAATTGCTTCCAACTCTTTGAGGTTTATGTGCCAGGACCTCTGTTCCCCACTCCAGAGGCCTGACACTTCCTCCTTCCCCAGTGTTGCTCCCCAGCCCGCCATGGACGCGTCTGAGAACAACACTAGGTCGGGGCTCAGAAGGGTGAGGGACAATCCTTCTGAAAGCTTGACGGGATCGTGCCACCACTTCAGGTGATCCTTGACCGACTGAGAGATTATCAAAATCGCGTCTAGGTCTTCCTTGTCTTTCCAGTTCTCCGCTAGGAAAAACTGGAGCTGCCTGAGGTGCAGCCTCCCTAGGGAAACAAACTTCTCCAGCGAGGAAATGGTCCCCAGCAGCCTCATCCATTCCTTCGCCGAGCATGACTCATCCATTCCTTCGCCGAGCATGTCTCCTTCCCTAAGAAGACTGACACTTTTTCTAAGCAGTTCTGCTGACATTCCAGGGATGGAAAAGCTCGAAAAGCCACTGAATCCATCTGAATCCCCAGATATACGATGGACTGCGTAGGGATCAGATGGGACTTTTCGAAGTTGACTAGTAGGCCTTGGGCCTTCGTCAGCTGCAACGTCGTATGAAGGTCCTCCAGACACCTCGACTCCGACGACGATCGGATGAGCCAGTCGTCTAGGTAAAGTGAGACCCTTATCTTTGAGAGGTGAAGCCATTTCACAACATTTCGCATGAGAAGCGTGAAGACCATAGATGCTGTACTTAGCCCGAAGCAGAGAGCTCTGAACTGGAAAACCTGTCCCTTCAAGACGAACCTCAGGAACTTCCTTGATTGAGGATGGATCGGGACGTGGAAGTAGGCGTCTTGGAGGTCCAAGGACACCATCCAGTCCCCTGGTCTTAAAGCTCCTAGAACAGACTGAGACGTTTCCATCTTGAACTTTTCTTTTCTTATAAAAAGGTTCAGCCTGCTGACGTCCAGGACAGATCTCCATCCCCCAGACTGCTTCGGAACCAGGAACAACCTGTTGTAGAAGCCTGGGGAATCTAACGTTAGAACCTGTTCTACGGCTCTCTTCTCTATCATTTGCTCGAGAAGATCGAGCAGTATCTGTTGCTTCGTCGGCTGGTATGAGGGCGACAGGTCTATGGGCTTCGTGCTCAACGGAGGTGTTGAGAGGAACGGTATCTTGTAACCTCTCTCGATTATCTCTACTCTCCATGCCTCTGCAAAGAATGAGAGTCTCACTCCGGCCGGTGTCTGAAGGGCAGAGACGTCACTTCTTCCCTTTGGGTTTTGAGGAGGTCCTGCCTCTAGAGAAGCCCCTTCCTCGAGGAGAAGCTCTCGAGGAAGCTCCACCACGAAAGGGCTTAAACTTCTTCTTGGGGGCTTGTGAGACTAGGGTAGAAGACTGGGCCGTAGGACGTCTAGAAGACTGGGTCAAGAGGTCCTGCGTCGCCTTTTCCTGAAGGTTAACGGACAGATCCTTCACCATGGACTGAGGGAAGAGATGTGAAGAAAAAGGGGCGAACAACAACTCTGCCCTCTGCGCATGAGACACTGACTTGGCTGTAAAGCTGCAGTATAGCGCACGTTTCTTCAGGAGGCCGGTAGCGAAGTGGGATGCCAGTTCATCGGAACCATCCCTGACTGCCTTATCCATGCATGTTAATACACTGGATAACTATTCTAAAGAAATCGAGTCAGGGCTTCTGAACTGCAGGTCCAGGGCCCCCAACCACTAATCCAGGAAGTTAAAAACTTCCAACGTCCTGAAGATTCCTTTGAGATGGTGATCAATTTCCGACATCGTCCAGGAAACTTTAGCCGAGGGAAGGTAAGATCTCCTCGGAGCATCTACCAGGTTGGTAAAATTGCCTTGGGAAGAAGAAGGAATTCTCAACCCCGCTTCCTCTCCCGTCTCATACCAAATTCCAGCTCTTCCGTTTAGCCCCGCTGGAGGAAGAGCAAAGGAAGTCTTGCCCCGCGCCTTCCTGGAGTCCATCCAGTCATGGATCCTCTTGAATGCTCTCTTTGTAGAGAGTGAAGTGGCCATATTAACGAAGCCAAGCGCCTTCCTCGTCTTCGATGAGGCCAACTGTGAAGGCGGAGAGCGAGGAACCGGGGCCTGAAACTTGTCGATAAACAAGTCTTTCAGGAGGCGGGTTAACGTCTTATAATCCGAAGATGACGCCGTAGACTCTTCATCATCAGCAGGACGAGAGTCACTCAAAGACTCTCCTTCCTCTAGGGGAATAGCAGAAGGGCCCTTAACAGACAGTGAAGTAATCAAGCCCTGAGGTCCCGTTCATAAAAGGGGGCCTTTATTTGAAGGAGGGTTAGAAGAAGAAATTCGGGTATGTTTCACCGCCAATTCCGAAGTTTTAAGATCCTGTAAAGGAACGTCCTGCGGAGCGTCCTGAAGAGCGTCCTTGCAGGAATCCTGCCGAACGTCTTGACGTGTAGGGCGTCCATCATTCTGAAGAGCGTCTTGGCAAGTGCTCTGCCAAGCGTCATGACGTGTAGGACGTCGAGCATCTTCAAAAGCGTCCTGGCGAGCGTCTCGATGTGTAGGACGTCGAGCGTCTTCAAAAGTGTCCTCCCGAGCGTCTAGATGTGCAGGACGTCGAGCGTGCATAGAACGTCGTGCGTCCCGGAAGGCGTCTTTGAGGGTCTCGTCGAGTGTCTTGATGTTTAGAACTCTCTTGAGGCGCATCCCGAAAAGGAGAGAGACCCATGTCCAGAGAAGCGTCTTGGAAAGCTTCCTACCGTGACGTTTAAGACACAAAAGCATCCACCCGATCAACTTGAGAGGCGTCTTGGCGAGTCTCGCGCCGCTCCTGAAGCGTGTGAGTGTCATACTCAGATGTTCGGTGATCGTCATTAGTACGAGTCTTCTGGACGTTCCCGACCTCCTGACAAAGGCGACGGCCGCCTGTGCGTCATCTTGCGCCTCTGTCCTGTTCATCGATACTCCTAGAAGCTCTCAAGCGTTTCTTGAATGAGTAGGCGGGATCTAGAAGGCGATGAAGCTGGGGAGGTCAACGAACGAGGAGAAGGAGCAAGGGACTGCCTGGTTCTTTTGACAGGCAGCCATAGATCCTTCCTACGATGACGGGGTTCTGCCTCTCTCTTTGCGAAGTAAGAAGCCAACTGTTGTTGCATTGCTACAAGGATCTCCCTAGGAGAAGATCCATGGCCAGGAGAAGGATTGATCCTGTGAGAAGATGATGGGCGAAGGGACGCCTTCAACTTTCTCTCAGGAACAAATTTAGAGCAATCGGAGCGCTCAAAAGCGTCCTCTTCCGATGACGTCCTGGTCCTCTTCTGCGGGGAAATGTCCTCGAAGCATTCAGGAGACGACTGAAACATAGGTCGAGAAGGAGGACGTGAAGCATCCTCTTCTCTAAAACCTCTCTTAAGAGGGCGGCAAAGACGACGGCCGCCTGTGCGACATCTTGTGTCTTTGCCACTCTCATCGTGAGAGGCCCTCCGAGAGCTCCAACCCCGGTGAGGGGAGGACGCCTCGGAGGACGAGAAACACTCGTGCACGTGCACGATCATTGGCAGCCTGGGAAGCGTCAACTTTCAACTTGCCCACTCCCTATGTCCTGGGAGTCCGACAGAGGTTTAGACCTAGAGGCGTTATGGGACTGATCTGACGCCCCCTCCACAACACTAGGGGCACCAACACTATCACTACACTTCAACACATTGGATTGGAGCGCGAGCACTTCCGACTCCAGGGCACGAATAGACGCCATAATCGTAGAAAGGGCATTTCCTTCTGTAGACACCACCTCATTGCCCAAAGGCAATACTACGGGGGTTAGGTGTAACAAAATCTACAGGGGGGTTAGCAGGAGACAAATTACTACCCTGACTTCTATTAATTGAAGCACTCCTGGAGGAAGACCTCCTGATTCTATCACGCTCAAGCTTGCGTATATAAGAATCATACATCTTCCATTCAAGATCAGTCAAATTCTCACACTCCTTACATCTATCATTCAACAAACAAACATGGCCCCTACACCTCCTGCATACCGAGTGAGGGTCTACCGAAGCTTTCGGTAGCCTCACCTTACACTCTTGTACGCAACACACCCTGAAACTAGAAGAACTAGATCCAGACATCTTATTTCAAGAACAGTCAAAGCCAAAATCAAAATCAAACCACGATAGCGTATGCCTAGCTACAAATCCAAGTCAATAAACCAAAAGACAATCAGGA
Source organism: Macrobrachium nipponense (assembly GCF_015104395.2). Taxonomy (NCBI): domain Eukaryota; kingdom Metazoa; phylum Arthropoda; class Malacostraca; order Decapoda; family Palaemonidae; genus Macrobrachium; species Macrobrachium nipponense. The sequence goes on along the minus strand of NC_087200.1, from coordinate 170,486,794 downwards.
TACTCAAGCGGCAATGAAGTTTTCAAAATTCTAAGATGGAGGTACTGGAAACAGGTGTTTACAGTACCGGCGACAGAGAAAATCTGAATAGAAAATGGGAATGGTTCCTGATACCCGGCTCCCAGCAGCGGGAATGGGTACTAACCACCTGGCCGACCACTGCGTGTGCCGGGAGTTTTGAAATTCTGTCGGACTTCGGAGAATACAGCTATATATATATCTGACAGGTAAGTTTCATGAACAAATGTATTTTTCCTAACTATACAAACCTGAGGTCCTTTAACAATAGGAAGGTAATCAGCGCCAAGCTGGACCGGTTGTAAGCTCAGAACAAGGGGTTCGATAGTTAACTGCTTGCCTGGTAGTTGGGAGTCCCGCCCGACTGAGAGGTGAAAGAGTCACTTTACTTTAGGCCCAGGAAAACAGAGTGAGGGGTGGCATGAGGTGGGACTATGTCTAAAGGACCTCAGGTTTGTATAACTAGGAAAAATACAATTTTCTACAAATTGTTATTTGTTCCGATACGTAATACAAACCATCAGTCCTTTAACAATAGGAAGACTCACTTATTGGTGGGTGGAATCTGAGTCTTATGAACAGACTGGTGTTCGTCCGAACTTGGTTCCCTCCCTGGTCGTACAAGCAGAGGGAGGGTACCTAGTCTCTGTCAAGCTGATCGGGGGTGTGCACTGTGAGATCAGTGGTCAGACCTCTGGACCAAATTCATAAGAGGGAGGCAAGCGTACCTCTTATAAATAGCAAGCACTAGTTCCTACTTCAAGAGCCAATATGAAGTTATGGGTTTGTCTCTTGTTGGCATCCACTCCCCCACCTTGTTAGGGGAGTGGCAGATAACTCCTCCTATCCCTACTGAAAGGGATAGGTTGGAATTGAATTGAATTGAATTTATAAATTTTGTGGCCATTTGCCACGCGCCGGAGCCAAGGCCATTCAGCGCATATATATCAACAAGATATATTTACTAAAAAAGGTATACATAATTAATCCAAATTATTAAAATAAACTTCATATTAAAATACTCAATTAAATATCATAAAACAAATGGATTTCCTTAAGAAATTTAAATCTCTCTTCTACGGGAGCACCCTCTCCTAAAATATCTGACAAAGGTTTGTTGGTGAAACCAAACCGACGTCTATGATTAAAATAAAGAGGACAGTCAACAAATATATGCCTCACTGTAATGCCAACATTACAATTGGAGCATTGAGGAACCTGCCTCTCTGCTCCACTAGTTAAAAGATACGGTGAGTTAAAAAGTATAGCCCTATACGCAGGCGTGTTAAAACTATACTAGATCTTCTATCCATCCCAACAGAAGGTGACCAGGGATGAACAGAAGGTCTGATCGATTTCAGCTTTAAATTACTATTCAAGTTGGACCAGTGATTCTGCCACTTAGTCCTACAAAATGATTTAATAAAAAGTTTAAAATCTTCACAGGGAACCCTCACAGAGTGGGAAGCCCGGGAGGAAGCTGCCTGCTTAGCGGCTGTATCAGCCAGCTCGTTACCACGAATTCCCACATGCGAGGGAACCCAACAAAATTTCACACCGATGCGTTTTCGAGAATGCAGGAGGACCAGCCAATCCTGCACCTCTTGGACGAGTTGATTAGATGGCGTCAACTTCTGGAGTGCAGCTAGGGAACTCTGGGAATCACAATAAATAATATAAGAGTCCCCAGTGCTACCTGTACTAAAAATAAATTTCAAAACGCTAAAAATAGCATAAATCTCTGCATTAAAAATTGAGAATTTAATAGGGAGGCTTTTTGTAATTGTTGTCTCTCCACCGACGATTGACAGAACATCCAACTCCATTTGCTGATTTTGATCCATCTGTATATACAGCAATCGAGTTACTATGCTCAGAAACATGGGGGGCCAAGAAGCTACTTTTAAGCTGAACACTTGAGCTGATCTTTTTGTTGTCTCTAACTTGGCAAATATCTAAAGGAGGCCTACACCAAGGAGGGAATTTAGAAAATGTAGTTTCCATGACCAGTGGAGGAATAAGGCCTACCTCTCTCGCACTTATGTTTAATCTAACTTCAAGGGGCTTAGGCAATGTAGGTTTAGTTGGTGCTCTGTCAACAGGATGTTTTATATACTTAAAATTTGGATTAGATTGAGAGGTTAGTGCTCTTGACAAATATCGGAGACCTTGTTCCTCCCTCCGAATGAAAAGAGGAAGAAAACCAGAGTCTACATAAAGGCTCTCAACAGGAGAACGTTTTAAAAGCACCTGTACAAATACGCAATGCCATATTGTGTACTACATCCAGCTTACCTAACAAGGTCTTACATGCAGAGCCATAAACCTGAGATCCATAATCAATCTTACTCAAGCATAGTGCCTGATAAATTCTTAATAAAGTAGTACGGTCGGCTCCAAAATTCAGGTTACTAACAACTTTAAGAATATTGCACCGCTGTTTAACATTTACTACAGTCTCATTTATATGTTCAGCAAAAGTCAATTTTTTGTCAAAAATAATTCCTAAATATTTGACTTTATCTTCATAAAGCAAGATAGAACCTTCTAAAAATAAGGTTGGAATCTCTTCCCTTCTTCGTGTTCTGCAAAAACGTATAGCTTTAGTTTTTTCTGCAGAAAATTTGAAACCTTTACTATTAGCCCAGGAAGTAGCAGCATTAATTGCAAACTGAATTTTAGTACAAGCTTCAACTGCAGTAGCTCTACTACAGACGATAACAATATCATCCGCGAATGCTTGACCAGTTACTCCAACAGGGAGATGTTCAAGTAAACCCATTAATGGCAATATTAAAAAAAAGGTTGGACTAAGCACACTCCCTTGTGGAATGCCTTCTTCCTGAAGATACTCTGATGAGAAGGTAGAGCCAATTCTAACTTTAAGGTACCGGTCAGACAGGAAGTCTTTGGCAAAATTAAACATATTGCCACCAATACGCCATTCAACCAGCTGCATTAAAATACCAACCCTCCAAGTAGTATCAAATGCTTTTTCCAGATCAAAGAACACGGCAATTGTTTGATTTTGGACTGCAAAAGCATTCTGAATCTCACGTGTGAGACATAATATAGGATCCAATGTACTTCTATTCTTGCGAAAGCCAAATTGCCTCTTCGACAACAGGTTCTTTGTTTCTAATAACCATATCAGACGAAAATTCACCATTCGTTCATAAATCTTGAAGACACAGCTGGTAAGAGCAATAGGCCTATAACTTTTGGGATGACTAGGGTCCTTTCCGGGTTTTAAAAAAGGAACTATAACAGAGTTTTTCCACAACTTATATGAAGTCCCTGAGCACCAGAATTCGTTTAAAACATCGACAAAGAATTTTTTTGACTCCAGAGGTAAGTGAGAAATCATTGCATAAATAATATCATCTTCTCCAGGTGATGTTGCAGAGGACAAAGATAAGGCATATTCGAATTCGACAATACTAAATGGAAGTTATATGCCTCAGAATTTGAACAAACAGGCGGATTAACTATAGTCATGTTTTCTAATATTGCGAAATTCAGGGGAGTAGTGACTGGGGCGTTGAATGCTTGAAAAGTGCCGAGCAAAGGCCTCTGCCACCTCTCTTGCATCCGATATAACTACCAAGTTGATTTTCAAAATAGGTAAAGGAGCAGGGGAAAATTTCCCTAGTAATTTACGGATTCTATCCCAAACCAGAGAAAGTGGCGAGTTATACTTTAATTCTGATATGTACTTGATGAAGGATTCCCTCCTTGCTTCTTTCAAGACTTGCTTTTGTTTGGCGAGGTTTCTCTTGTATATTATTCTATTAACTAAGACAGGACGCCTTCGATATCGCTTGTAACTGGCTCTTGCAATTTTCCTACTCAAGGCACATTTACTATTCCACCAAGGTACCAGTGGACGACGGGGTTTCCCTGATGTTTTAGGAATTGACATCATTGCCCCTCCAATCATTATACTAGCGAGATATTCGTAGGCAGCTGAGGGGCAAGGAAATTCATTGGCCTTATGATTGACTTTGGTAGATTTTTCATACAGCTGCCAATCTGCCTCCGTTTATCTTCCACTTGGGTAAAGATGGGGAGGGTGTATTTTGTACATACTTAAGATGGATGGGATAGTGGTCGCTCCCATAGAGATTTTCATCCACTGACCACTTATAGTCTAATCGTAATGACGACGAACATATTGTAAGATCAATTGCTGAACTAGAGTTATGGGCTACATCAAACCTTGTAGGAGAACCGTCGTTCATTAAAACTACATCATTGCAATCTATTAATCTTTCAATTATAAGACCACGGTGATCACACCTACAAAGTATGTTTTGCATTAAAATCCCCCATCAGAATGAAAGGTTGAGGTAGTTGGTCTAAAAGTGATTGCAAATCTTCAACCTCTAATTGTCTTGGATTGCCAGCTCTGTCCACCAATCGAGTTTCTAGGCCAGGTTCTAGATAAAGAGAGCACAGAGTGACCCATTTATTGATGAAAATCTGTGTTGCACAAGCTTGCAGTATGGAGTCTAATTTGATAACTTTTTGTGGTAATGACTGGCCGCAATAATACATGTACCACCATGAGAACGTTCACCTACAGGTGGTGGAGATCTGTGAAAAATAAAGTTCTGTCCACAGTTAGGAGAAACATTACCAAGTTTAGTCTCTTGCAAACAAAGGGCAGCTAAATTATGCTCCTTGAAAAGGACCCGGACCTGTTCTCTGTTTGAATGGAAACCTCGTATGTTCCACTGACATAGAGCCATTATTTACTATTAGATTTTTTTTTTTTTTACTTTTTGGACTTGGATTGGGCTGGTCTGGAAAGACTTGGTCTTGGTCTTTGTTTCATAGAAGAACTTGGCAGATCCTCAAGAGACCTGCTATTTCCTCTCTTGGGAACCCTACTATGGTGTGGGATATAGGTGGAGATGATGAAGGAGTGCGGGGTCTCTTATTTCTAAGAGGCACCGTCTCTGCAGCGTGCACCTGAGCCATATGAGGTGCACTGATCAAGGTGTCATTCTGGGACATACCCAGATCAGGCAGCGAGGCTGCCTGTGAGGCTTCTACATTAGATGCCCGAGAGACCTCCCAGAAGCCCAGAGGAGGCCCATCGGGAGGGGACAAAGGGGCCTTCATGGATGAAGGCGGAGATGCTGAATGTACTTCGAGCTCAGAAGGGGATAGCTGAAGCTTTGACTTTGAAGTTGGTATTCTAGATAGATCTTTTATATTAGATTTTCCACTTTTTACTACTTCACTATATTGAGGTCTTGGAAACAAAAGTCTTTTTGCCTGGCTAATACTTAGATGTTCAGCATGAGCTTTCTCTATGGCTAACACTTCTTTTTTAAATGACTCACATTCCTTATGCCTTGCATTATGATTTCCCTTACAATTTATACATAATACTGGGGAGGTACATTCGCCTTCATGCTTTTTTAAGGAGCAGGAAGCACATAGCTGGTTCCTAGTACATACCTTTGCCGAGTGACCATATCCAAAACACATGAAACATTGGAGTGGTCTATGCTTAAAAGGTCTAACACGAAATCTCTCCTTGTCAACATATATATAATCCAGGAACTTGATATTATTAAAAGTGAAATAATCATTCTTGATCTTGGAACCTTGAAAATCTTCCACACTTTATCATCGCACATTTCCAGCAATTCCTCGTCAGGCAGTTCATATAGGTCTTGACTGAATACTACTCCCTTGGCATAACTAAAACTATAGTGTGGTTTGACCTCTTTTATCATATCAGTATTTTTCAACTTAGAGATCATGTGACCTTGCCTATAAGACTTAGCATGAACCAAAAAACTATTCTTTCCAAACCTCGTAATATCAGAGTTGGTCATTGTTCCTGCCAATGTTCTCAAATGTTTCCTGAAGTGGAAAAGATTGCAAAATTCTGATTTTGTAGAAACAATTAGCCACCTGCAAGGTAAAGATGTCCTCACCTTACATTTCCCATCTGTAGTTTCCTGACTGACTCTTGCTGGATAAAAGGAATCAACTTCAATATTCTGGGGCATTTTATAAATTAACATACATTTTAAGTTTTCCTTAGTTGAGCACTTGAAAGCATTCATGGCATTATTATGAGTTGTAAACTCAATCCAAACCCTCCAAAATGCAAAATCTTTAGTTTCACAATACTTTATGACTTTAATTTCACCAAACCTTCCAAACATTTCCATAAACGTAAAACAATTGAAGTCTGAGGAGAGATTATCAACATAAAGGATTCTCTCACCACTGCTAGAACTTTCCATAGCCACATTCAAGGTCTTGTCATGGGTCGTCTTTTGTACAACTGAATTTTCTATTGGATTGTCCTTGTCCGTGCCAGAGGTCGAAGAGGAGGGTAGTGTCAAGAGGTCGCATTGTCCGGGGGAGTTTATCATAGGGTCGTTATTCATAGATCCTTCAGCAGAAATTTGAAAAACCTACTGCAAATCAGGCAGAAAACCAGGCCCCCCACACCAACCCCTCTCTCACCAAAGACACTCAGCAGAGACTGACTCCCATATGTCCACTCCCTACCCTACCCCGAAGGGATAGCTCTACCATAACATGAGTGGCTCAAGTGTAAGCAAAACCCGCTTGATAGGACTGAGGGCATAACTAGTATGCAATCATCCCCATTCATGTTACAATAGAGGGCACACCGGAAAGAATGCCGAGAGTCCTACCGTAGAGACTATACCTCCCCGGATTCCGCAGGCTAGTCCCCCATAGGTAGTTCCGCCCTGATGGATTTTGCTATGAAATCATATCAACATCCACAGGGTCCAAACATACTCGAGAGGCGGACCAAACCTCTACAGTCTCTGCCATTTGGATCAAGAAAGAGCCAATGCGAAAAAAGCCCAGCCCCTGCCCAACCTGTAAGAAGGTTTTAGTGAAGAGGGGGGGGACAGCTAGGTTGAGCAACTGAGTTAAAGATAGTAGAAGAGTGGAAATAAATTTAAGTAAGAGGAAAATTGAGACTTTTGGATTTGAACTGGGAGATATTTCTCCCAGTTCGAAAGCCCTCTTGCCCGCTATGCATTTTCAGCAGTCAGCTGAAAATGCATAACTTCGTCAAGGCAGTCTCAAATCAAGAGGGGGATAGGTTGGAGTTTGGAGCTCGGTCGCGTAGTTTACCTGCATCTGCCTCCTGTCCAGCCTAGTGACGACATCGGCCCTCTGCCCGTAGGTAGAGAAGAGAAAAGAGGAGGAAGAGAAGCCAGGCACACTCTTTTTCACTCATCCATTCATGCAGTCACACAAGGATGCAATGCTGTTCTGTCCGCTCAGGAGCTGGGTAAGCTACACAACCTGTTGAGCAGCCACCACGGGTCCCAAGGAAAAGGTGTCCAAGGACCTGTGGGCAATATCCCGAAGATAGAAGAAGGTAAAGGTGGTCTGGTTGGGCCAAACCCCTGCCTTCAGAACCTGCGCCATGGAGAAGTTTTTGCGGAACGCAAGGGTTAGATCAATACCTCTGACTTCGTGGGATCTCGGACGAAGGGTACGGGTGTCGTCACTACCATCCGCGTCGTACGCCCTCCTGACCACCTCACGAAGCCAGAAAGAAAGTGTGTTCTTGGATACCTCTTTCTTGGTAACCCCGGTGCTAACGAAGAGTCGTCGACACTCAGGCCTGAGGTGCCGAGTTCTCTTCAGATAGCGCCGTAGCACCCTTACAGGACAATGCAGCATCTCATCCGCATCATTATCGGTGAAGTCCTTCAGGGAGGGGATCGTGAATGACTCGAACCGGTCGTCAGGGACCGAAGGGTTCCGAGTCTTCGCTACGAAGTCCGGGACGAAATCGAGCATCACAGATCCCCATCCCCTCGAATGCTTTACATCAAAGGAAAGACCATGAAGTTCCCTACTCTCTTCGCTGATGCCAGGGCCAGCAAGAGGAGGGTCTTGAGGGTCAGATCCCTGCCTGACGACTCTCAGAGTGGCTCGAAGGGTCTTCAAGTCAAACTCCTAAGGACGAGAGTCACATCCCACCCCCGGGGGCCTGAGTTCCCTGGGTGGGTAAGACCTCTCGAAGCTCTTCTTAAGGAGGGAGATCTCTCGAAGGAGGAGATATCCCTGCAGTTTAAGGACTAGGGCCAAGGCGGCTCTGCATCCTTAAACTGCGGAGACGGAGAGGAGCTTCTCTCAGCGAAGGAAAACGAGGAAATCCACTACCTGCTGAAGAGTGGCTTTGAGAGGAGAGAGACCCCGTCCACGACACCAACCACAGAAGATGGCCCACTTCCCCCGGTACACAGCTTCAGAGGACTGTCCGAGGTATCCAGCCATCTCTGTTGCTGCTCGGCGAGAAAAGCCTCTCGCTCGCAAGAGATGGTGGATAACAGCCAGCCGTGAAGAGACAGGGATCGAACCGATTGGTGGTACTGTTCCACATGCGGTTGGCACAGGAGGTTGTGCCAGGAGGAAAGCTCTCTCGGTGCTTCAGCAAGCAGAGCCAGCAGGTCCGGGTACCAAACGGCCTGGGGCCATTTGGGTGCCACCAGAATCATCCGAAGATTCGTGGTGACCAGCGCCCTGCTGATCACCTTGCGAATCAGATAGAACGGGGGAAAGGCGTAGACGTAGAGGTTGTCCCACAGATGTTGAAGAGGGTCCTCTGCAGCTGCCCATGGGTCCGGCACAACCGAGTAGAAAACCTGGAGTTTTCTGTTGTGCCGGGTGGCGAACAGATCCACTACTGGACGGTCCCACATGTTGAAGAGCCTTTCCACCACGTCTGGGTGGAGGGACCATTCGGTCCCTATCACATGATCCTGACGACTGAGCTTGTCTGCCACTACATCCCTCTTGCCTGGAATGTAGCAAGCTGACAGCTCTACAGAGTGAGCCACGGCCCACTTGTGCACCTGCATCGTCAACTGGTGCAACGGGAGGGACACTAGGCCCCCCTGTTTGTTGACGTATGCCACTACCGTGGTGTTTTGCTCATCAACACCACGGGAGGAAAGAAGAAGACGTGTCCGAAGACTCCTTGGCTGGCTTACGCGCCTTCTACCTCCCCTCGTATCGCCCCCACTGCTCCTCCGACCACAACACACATAAATCACATGGATCGGCTCGGGAGCATTCTCGCCCCCGACACCAAGTACATAAATCATGAGGGTCAACATCAATTAGAGATCAAAAGGCCCCACTCTGCAGCCCTCCACACCAGGGCACAGTCTGCAGTCGATGGGGGGGGGTGTTCTCAGGCTCGCAAGAATCCATATCACAGATCGCGAGCAATAAACACAATAAATCAAAAGAATACAAAGTACTTAAAGTCTCACAACCAAGCACTCAGTAAGTAAAGCAGAGAAAAAAATTCCTTCAATTTGAAGAAAAATGATATTGTTATGATACAATAAAGTTTCATACATACTTACCTGGCAGATATATACATAGCTAAGACTCCGTCGTCCCCGACAGAAAGTCAAATTTCGCGGCACACGCTGCAGGTAGGTCAGGTGATCTACCGTCCTGCCCTGGGTGGAATGATTAGGAACCATTCCTGTTTCTATCATATTTTTTCTCTCCACCTGTCTCCTTGCGGGGAGGCTGGGTGGGCCCTAATCGTATATATCTGCCAGGTAAGTATGTATGAAACTTTATTGTATCATAACAATATCATTTTCATACAATCAACTTACCTGTCAGATATATACATAGCTGATTGGCACCCTTCGGTGGAGGGTAAGAGACAGCTACTATATGGAATAGACAGGTAAACAACATATGTTGTAGGTATAAATAAAACCTTGGTTCCTACCTGATAGGTGGTAGACTTCGTGGGTGTTTGCCCAGTAGTCTGCATCACCTCAAGAAACTTTAGCGAGATATGTGATCTATGGCCAAGAGTTCTTGTGGGTCTGCCGAAGGGGTCTTATCCACTTACTCGGCAGAGCCTGAAAGGACTTTGTCAATGGGTGCTGATCCACTTATATGACAATACACCTTATGAAGGAGCGCAACACCGATCACGATCACCTGATCCTAACACGAGGGTTCGCGCTCAAATTGGAAAGAGTTATCCCCACACTCCTTTCAAAAAACCCCAATAATTTCACTAAGTTAAAAAACTTTAACTCAAAGTTAGGATCAGTGTCGGCTCCTTATCCCAGTAACGTATCCGCAGAAACGTATAAACCAAAAGAGAAGGATCTCTCGTAGGTTAACTTGACATCCTTTGTGTAATGAGAAGTCAATCAACAAGAGTTGCCTCTACCGTACAACACAGCTAATATGTCTTATATGACATATTGTTATGTAAAGAACAAGAACTTGCAAAAGCGCGCACTTCCTGCGCTTTTAATTCTCAGCTGTTTGAAGGAATCAAGTCACTAATGAAGTGCTTAGGAGATCTCCATGTTTCAAAGAAGACCAGGGCTTCTTGAAATGGATCTCACCCGACTGAAGCCTGAAGCCTGGCAGGAATCGCGCCGGCTGGTGCTTCGCTCTTGGTTGGCGCCTAGCGCTTGTCTGGTACCTTTCGCTTGACTGGCGCCTCGCATCTGGATGACGCTTCGCGTCTTAGCTGGGAGATTTGCGCCTAGAGCCTGGCTTAGCGCAGGCTGGCGCTTTGTGCCTGCCTGGCGCCTCGCCTGCCTGGAGCTTCGCGCTGGCTGGCGTCTAGCTCCCGGTTGGAAGTGGCGCCTTGCGCCTGCTGGAGCTTCGCGGCTGGCTGGCACCTCGCGCCTGGCTGGCGTCTCGCGCCAGCGGTTGGCGCTTCCATTTGTGCCTGCCTGGCGCCTTGCGCCTTCGCTGGCGTCTCGCGCCAGGTTGGCGCTTTGTGCCTGCCTGGCGCCTTGCGCCTGCCTGGAGCTTTGCGCCTGGCTGGCGTCTCGCGCCCGGTTTCGGGGTTAGTGGCGCCTTGCGCCTGCCTGGAGCTTCGCCGCTTGGCTGGTACCTACGCGCCTGCCTGGCGCCTCGCTCCTGCTGGCGCCTCGCGCCTGGGTGGCTACCTCCCCAATCTTGCCGGAGCTTCGAGCTTGGTAGAGTCTCGAGGATGTCTGGCAATGTCCACATCGGACACTCTTATCTGTCCTATATGTTCGCATCTAGCGCATCTGTGTCAGGTTGTAGGCCCGTCTTTCTCCTCATCAGACATGACAGTGTTCTTGGGCTGTCTGCAGGTTTCTTCTTCCTTACTGACTGTGTCAGAAGGTCTTGAGTCGCCTTCTCAGTTAATGAACGAGAAATGTCCCTCACTACTGAGAAGGGAACAAAAAGTCAGACAAAGGCGAGTACAGAAGCGCTGCCCTCTGAGCGTGGGAGACCGCTTTGGTTAAAAAGACACTATATACTGTCCTCTTTTTAAGAAGACCTGCTCCAAACAAAGAGGAGATCTCAACCGAGCCATCCTGAACCGCTTTGTCTATACAAGACAAAATACACAGAAGGACTTCTGGTTCGAGTCCTTCAGAATCATGGGCTTTCTTGGACATCACCCCAAGGGACCAATCTAAGAAGTTGAAAACTTCCAATACATGAAAGAGTCCCTTGAGGAGATGGTCCAGTTCTGAAATGCCCCAAGTTATACGGGCAGAGTTCAAACCTTGTCTACGTGAAGCGTCAACTAAGGTAGAAAAGTCCGCTTCTGACGTAGACGGAAGAGAAATACCCATATTCTCTCCCGTCTGATATCAAATGCCTCTTTTACCAGCTAGTCTCGCTGGAGGCATGCAGAAGACCGTTCTAACTAACTCCTTCTTCAACTTCATCCAAGAGTCTAAAGACTGAAGAGCCCTCTTCATCGAAATGGCGGGCTTCATTCTAAGAAAAAAACGAAGATTCTTCGTCTTTGCACTCGAGAAAAGAGAGCGCGGAGAAGGAGGAGAGGCAGGAGTCAGTCGTCTCCATACTCCCTCTAGAAAGCAAGGCTGTTCAAAAACATTACAAGTTCGACAGTCCTTATTTCTTCCTTGATACTCCTCCTACGAGATTTACTTCTAACTCGGGGTCTAGATGAGTCTCCGCTGGCTAATTCAGTACGTCTTTCCTCTGGAGGAGACAAACTCCTAATAGGAGAGGGGCTAAGGGAATGAATATTCCTTCCTCCCTTCCCCGCTTTAATAGTCCTGGAAGGCGCCAACAGCCCAGGCTTCTCTCCATAAATGGATGACGCTTCCCGCTTGGATGACGCTTCTAGTCAGCCAAGCGTCCTGGCTGACGCCTCCCGTTGTGTGTGGCTGCTGACGTCTGGATGACGCCTCGCGCCTGGAAGACGCTTCGCTCTCAAAGGCGTCCTAACTGGCGCCAAAATTTTGGTTGGAGCCTCGCGTCTAAAAGCAGCTTTAAATGACTATTTATGTCTTGACGACGTCTCACGTCTCTCTGGCGTTACGTGTCTTCCGTAAGATTCTCCCGATCTTCGCTTCAATTCGAAACCGAAGCCTCTGCGATATGTTTTTGGGAAGGCTTCACGTCTGCATGACGCCTCTCGCTTCGCAGGGGAGAGAGGACGAGACTTCTTGATTGGAAGCGCAACGTCCTTCCTACGAGGCGCTAACACTCCCACCAAAGAGGCCAGTTGCTCTTGTACTGGCAAGATAATCTTCCTTGAAGCTTTTTCCCCACGTCATCTTCAATCGGGGGAGAAGTAGGAAAAGGAAGCAGTCTATAGGAAGCCTGTTTGTCTTCTCACAACTCTTTCCAATAAATGTTAAACATGTTAACAGTTATTATCGTCGATCGAGAAGGATCTCTTTGTTAACGCGAATAGGAGCGAAAAAAAGAGATTCTCGATGCTCTATGCGATATGAGAGTGTCGTGGAAATGGCCTAAGTGATTACATGGGTAACTAAATCAGGAACGAATCTTGCCGTTACCGAGCTCGGTTGTCACAGAGTCTACTGGACTCCCTAGGTTAATAACTCGCTAAAACGAGAAAAATCTTGGATGGTGCTCTTGGCTCACTGCGCCAGGCTGGCGCTTCTGGCGCAAATTTTGCGCCAGGTTGGCGATTTCTTCTAATTCTTTTTATGTTATGTGCCAGAACACCTGATGCCATTTATGGTTACCCGACGAAATCCTTTCACAAATGTTAATTCCGTTCTCTTAGGAGGAAAAACGTTTATATACGTAGTATAAGTCCTATTTAAGGGAAACAACGTTCTGCCCCAAACAAAGAAAATGTTTCCCATCCGACTCATCCATCTTCTCTGAGCAGGTACTCTAATAAGCTATGCTTTCGTAAGCCTGAGAGCATTACATAATATAATGTTCTGCTGCGATAGAATCCTTTAATAATGTTACCTACGGTAAACAGCATTGAAAGGTTGTACTATCTCTCTTATTGAAAGCTTCTTAGCAAAAGGCATACAATATTTATTTATGTAAGCTTAACTATCCCCTCAATCCGAGGTTAAGACCGCGATTGTAGGGGAGAGATACGGAAAGTTATTCCATCCCGCAGGAGAGAGAGATTCGCCCGACCGCTCATGACTGACACCTACATGGTACTGACAGTAACTGGCGTAGGCGTACTGCGTTGGTCTCAGGCTCTCAGCGAAAGCAGTCCCCGCTTAACTCTTCCAGAGTTGCCAGCTACTCCAATTAATAAAGGAATTTAATAAAACTATTATCGAACTTCAGGAAGTTCTTATAAAGCATATTTAAGCGAAAACAAGACTTCGATAAATCTAGAAGCTAAGTAGGTGTAGTCTTAACAATCCCTTTAAGCGTAGTCCTTCCTAGGAAAGACGTAGAAGGATACTTGTAATTGAGTTGCACAGAAAGAAGTAACTACGGTATGTGTTTATGATTTGACCGTATCGTATTCTCATACAGCAGAAACTCTACTACCTTCTACTTCTTCGTTCTTTTCGTTAATAGAACGATAGAAAGAGTATATATATATGTATCCTTAAGGAACGAAGTTAATCAAGGAACTCTTTAAATCTCGTGATTTCTACATAAATCGCGGAAGAGACAGAATTCCTGTTCATCACTAGGGTTTACGGAAGGATATTTTCTATCCGCCATCATACCCAAACATCGATGAGATCTTATTAAGAAAAACTCCCAAAGCTCTTGCCTCCTCAAAACGAGGGAAGAGCATGGATGAAGGAGAGAGTCCGCATTGAGAGGAACTGCCTAACAAAGGAGTCTTCTGAATAATGAAAAGGGGCTTCTCTTAGTATCAGAATCCTTCTGACAAAAGCAACGGCGCCTGTGCGACATCTTGCACATTTGCCAGGGGAAAGTTGTTCAAGTTAAAAATTCAAAGAGGAGTCTCGCGACTGACCTCTCTCTCTAATGAAGATTTTTTGAAATCTTCTGACGCCTGGCGTCTGGATCCTTGCGCACTAGCGCCTGGCGTCTGGATAGTTGTCGCGCGCCTTGAATGTTACGCACGCTAAATAGACCTCGCTCCTGGGAACGTTCCGCTTGCGTGGAAGGTCCCGTGCGCCACCCTAATAGATCCGAGCGCCTCTAGTCTTGTTATATCGAGCCTCTTGCCAGAAAACGTTCAATGGAAGCAGCCTACTGATTGCCATTCTACTATAAGGCTCCTTAGTTAAGCCGTCTGTTTTCTCTTTTGAAGGCGCCTTGTGCCAAGAAAAAGTTCTGGAACGCGGCTCGCACTCAGTTGCTGGAACGCGGCACGCGTTATCTGTATGAACGAGGCTCGCGCTAGTCTGTTGGAACGCGGCTCGCGCTAGTCTTGTTGGAACGCGGCTCGCTGCTGGCTGTTGGAACGTGGCTCGCGCTAGCTTGCTGGCTGGCTCTCAGCCTCTCGCTCAGTGAGTCAGTGTTCTCTTATTCAAGAGAACGAGCCAGATCGTCCGAACTTCTAACATGTACATTCTTCGTCTTTTCGGATGTAAGATGAAGAAACGGAAAAAAAAAAAAGAACAGGACGCACTTTTTAAAGGCTGCCTTTGCAATGGCTATCCCTGGCAGTCTGGGACGTTTTACAGATCCTGCCGAGGGAACGCCCGATCGGTGGGGATTCTCCATAACCTCCGTAAGGCTTTCGACTTTCCTTCTCCTCTGGGCTTATGAGTTTGGAAAGAGGTCTAGGCCTGAGAGCGAGACAGAGCCGATCGAACGCACCCTCTACTAATTAGGACGCCTTTCCAATGGCGAACTTGGCAGTCTGGGAAGTTCTACAGATCCTGCCGAGGGGACGCCTGATCTGGTGGGGATTCTCCATAACCTCCGTAAGGCTTTCGACTTTCCTTCTCCTCTGGGTATGTGAGCTTGGAAGAGGAGTCTAGGCCTGGGAGCGAAACAGAGCCGAACAGAACGCACCCTCCACTGCCACTAACAGTAAAAATCACTTCTTACCTTTCAATAGCTCGTATTTTGAGCTACATTCCTTTGTCTTCAAATTGCAATATGAATTTGAAGATTCTGTGAAGTAAGAAGGAGATGAGGATACCACACTACTAGTAATGTTAATGCTCTAACTGCTGTTAGTACGAGAGCTATATAAACTTCTAAAGGAAGCGTAACTATTCTTTCCTTACATCGTCAAGAAGGAAGTTAGCTCAATCAATTCTAACATTTACTACACGTTATTATGAATAAATATTAAAATTTTCCTTCTTGCAAACTATGTGATTGTCTACCGAAAAGTTCGGTAGTTACAAGTAAACAATTCTTCGAAATTTTCGAAGCCAAAGTTATCAAAACAAATTAATATGCGTATGCCAAACCAAAGATCCAGTACTTCCCTGCAAAAGATAGCCCAGAAGATCGATGGCGATGAAATCCAAAAATCAAGTCAGGAGGAACTGCAAACGTTGTTTACATTCCAAGCGACAGAAAAAATATGATAGAAAACAGGAATGGTTCCTAATCCTGCCACCCAGGGCAGGACGGTAGATCACCTGACCTACCTGCAGCGTGTGCCGCGAAATTTGAATTTCTGTCGGGGACGACGGAGTCTTAGCTATGTATATATCTGACAGGTAAGTTGATTGTATGAAACAAAGCCTACAAGCAGCGACAGAGCAACGAACACACACGTCTGAAAGCAAAGTGGCTCTTTCACCTCTCAGTCGGGCGGGACTCCCAACTACCGGACCAGCAGTTAACTATCGAACCCCTTGTTCTAAGCTTATGACCGGTCCAGCTTGGTGCTGATTACCTTCCTATTGTTAAAGGACCGATGGTTTGTTTTACGTATCGGAACAAATAAAATTTAGGCCAAAGGCCTAACGCTGGTTGAAAATAATGCTGGAACAACTGTTAGGAGAGGGTGAAAAGTAAAATGAAAGAAAGAGAATAAGAAAGAAGGTAAAGTAAAAGGAATGGAACTGAACAATATCAGCAGCAGCAGAATTCTTACTACTGCAACCTAAGATAACTTAATTACTCCTTCAGTTGAACCAAGATGCAAAAATATCAACAACATTGTTTACTTCTTGAATTGACAAATTCTTCTCAGAACACATGAATCAATGAATATGATATTGTTATGATACAATAAAGTTTCATACATACTTACCTGGCAGATATATACATAGCTATCGACTCCGTCGTCCCCGACAGAAATTCAAATTTCGCGGCACTCGCTACAGGTAGGTCAGGTGATCTACCGCCCTGCTCTGGGTAGCAGGACTAGGAACTATTCCCGTTTTCTAATCAGATTCTCTCTTCCACCTGTCTCCTGCGGGAGATGGGCTGGGTCTTCAATTGTATATATCTGCCAGGTAAGTATGTATGAAACTTTATTGTATCATAACAATATCATTTTCATACATTCAACTTACCTGTCAGATATATACATAGCTGATTGACACCCTTTGGTGGAGGGCAAGAGACAGCTAACTAACTGACTAGACAGGTAAACAACATATGTTGTAGGTATAAATAAACCTTAGTTCCTACCTTATTAGATGGAAGACTTCGTGGCTACTGCCCAGGAGTCTGCTTCATCTCAAGAGCCTTAGCGAGATAGTGATCTGTGGCCAAGAGTTCTTGCTGGTCTGTCGATGGGGTCTTATCCACTTACTCGGCTAATCCGCTTATATGACAACACGCCTTCTTTAAGGAGCACACAACCGATCCCGATCACCCGATCCTAACCCGTGTTAGTTCTAAGATTGCTAAGAGTCATCCCCAAACTCTTAGCAAACAACCACAAACTCGAAACTCATACATACAAAAATAAAAATTTTGTACCCCTCTAATAGTCAGCTGTCACTCGATTTCCTAATGAAGCGAAGTGAAGGCCGCCAGTGCGACATCTGACACTCCCATGCACAGGAAACACGAGAACACATCCGACAAGAGGGTTACGTACACATATTTAAGGATCGGTGCTTTCTCCTTTACCCAGAACCGTCTGTGCTGACACAAACGGACCTAAAGAAAAAAAAAACATTTCTCATACGTTACTCGCACATCTTTTAAATAATGAGATGCAAAATACTGAGTTTCATCTCCAATAGGTTGCGTCCAAAATATTTTTAAGTGACATATTTCTCTGGAACGCAATTGATGTCGCGATTGCCCTTACCTCATGAGCTCTTACTCTTAATAGATTAAAAGAGTCATCTGGGCAGTTCTTATGAGCCTCGGTAATTACACTTCTAACAAAGAAGGCCAAAGCATTTTTAGACATAGGTCTCTTGGGGGGGGGGGGGGGTCGTTTACCGAGCACCAAAGACCATTGTTGTGAGCCCTCCCAACCGCTTCTTTCTGTCCAGATAGAATTTTCAGTGCTCTCACCTCGGGACAAAGTGATCTTTCTATTTCTCTGCCTACAGGCCTAGTAAGTCCTTTTACCTCGAAACTCCTAGGCCAGGGATTCGAAGGGTTCTCGTTTTTGGCAAGAAAAAGAGTCTGGAATGAACAAATCGCAGAATCTTCTTTGAAACCAACTCGTGACTCAAGGGCGTGCAACTCGCTGACCCTTTTAGCCGTAGCCAGAGATAGAAGAAATATACACTTTCTAGTGATAATCACGGAATGAAGCCGTATGAGGTGGTTCGAACTTTTCCGAGGATAGAAATTTCAGAACCACATCTAAGTTCCAGCTCGGAATCCTAGGCTCTACTGACTTGGACGTTTCAAAAGAGCGGATGAGATCGTGCAAATCTTTATTATTCGTCAAGTCTAAGCCTCTGTTTCTAAAGACTGACGAAAGCATACTTCTGTATCCTTTAATTGTTGGTACAGAGAGATGTGACTTTTCCCTCAGGAAAAGAAGGAAATCCGCAATTTCGGTTACAGAGGTATTGGAAGAGGACAGCTTCTTCGACCTGCACCAGTTTCTGAAAACTTCCCACTTCGATTGGTACACTCGCCTAGTAGATGATCTGCGGGCTCTAGCAATTGCGCTTGCCGCCTTGCGAGAAAACCCTCTCGCTCTGACCAATCTTTCGATAGTCGAAAGGCAGTCAGAGCAAGAGCGGGTAGATTTTGATGGTACCTCTCGAAGTGGGGTTGTTTGAGCAGATCTATCTGGTTTGGAAGAGATCTGGGGAAGTCCACTGTCCACTCCATCACCTCGTGAACCAAATTCGGGATGGCCAATATGGGGCTATCAGAGTCATTCTGGTTCCCTCGATGGCCACAAAACTTTCTGACTACTTCCCCAGAATCTTGAATGGGGGAAAAGCGTACACGTCTAGCCCTGACCAGTCCAGGAGAAAGGCCGTCTATAGCATAAAGCCCTGGGACCTCTACCAGGGCGCAAAATGTGTCAATCCTTTTGGAGAGAAACGAGGCGAATAGATTCTATCTGTGGTTTCCCCCAAAGATAACCAAAAGGGTCCATGGACAGACTTCCGAGTGGAGGCGGTCCCCATTCTGTAGGAAGGACCTGGAACCTCCTGCTCAGTCTGTCCGCTCTCACGTTCCTCTCCCCTTGAACAAATCTCGTTAGAAGGAACCACAATCTTTGATTTGCCCACCCAAATCAGCAGCTCTATTGCCAGTTCGTATAGGGCGAAAGAGTGAGTTCCTCCTTGTCTTGACATAAGCCAGAGCGGTCGATTTGTCGGAGTTTATCTGAATTACTTTGTCTCTGACTATCTGCTCGAAGCTCCTTAACGCGAGGTGAATCGCAAAGAGCTCCTTGCAATTTATGTGCCATGACACCTGCTCTTCCGACCAGGTGCCTGACACTTCTTCGGACCTAGAGTCGCACCCCAACCTGTCTCCGACGCATCTGAGAACAATGTCAGGTTTGGGTTCCGAACTTCTAAGGATCTCCTCTGTTTCTTCCAAGGGGTCAACCACCACCTTAACTGTTGCTTTACTTCTAATGAGATCGGAAACGTGTCCGAGAGCTGTCCTGTCTTCCACCTCCAACTGCTTCTCAGGAAATACTGAAGCGGACGGAGATGCAGTCTTCCTAGAGGAAAGAACTGTTTGAGCGAGGAAAGGGTCCCCAGAAAGCTCAACCATTCCCTCGCTGAAGTACGCTCTTTCTCTAAGAAGTTCAATACTGTGGCACAGCCTTTCCTTACTCTCTCTTGAGAAGGAAATACTCGAAAACCCCGAGAATCCATCTGAATCCCCAGATAGACTACGTTCTGGCTGGGGACCATCTGGGATTTCTCGAGGTTCACGATTAATCCTAATGTCTTTGTCAAATCCAGGATTGTTGACAGGTCCTCCAGACTGCTTTTGAGACCTGGACCCTGATGAGCCAGTCGTCCAGGTATGGGGAGACGTTTATCCCTTTCATGTGAAGGTGTTTTGACACATTTTTCATTAAGTCTGTGAAGACTTAGGGAGCCGTAGAAAGGCCGAAACACAGGTCCCAGAACTGATAGATCCTTCCCTCGAACATGAAACGAAGGTACTTCCTCGACGAATGGTGAATCGGGACGTGGAAATATGCGTCTTGAAGATCTAGAGACGCCATCCAATCTCCTTGACGGAGAGCTGGCAAGTACTGAGGCAGACGTTTCCATGCTGAACTTCTGTTGTTGTACGAATTTGTTCAGCGAACTTACATCCAGTACCGGTCTCCATCCCCCCGAGGCTTTCGCTACGAGAAACAAGCGATTGTAAAACCCCGGGGAGCTTTGATCCAGTACCAGCTCTATTGCTCTTTTGTCCCACAGCTGCTCCACCATTTGACGAAGAGTATCCATCAGAACAGGGTCCCTGTATCTGGCTGACAGTTCCCTCGGTGACGTTTGTCAAGGGGGGTCTGTCCTTGAATGGGATATAATAACCCTTCTTGATACTGACATTGACCAAGGATCGGATC
The DNA here is from genome assembly GCF_015104395.2 of Macrobrachium nipponense. NCBI lineage: Eukaryota > Metazoa > Arthropoda > Malacostraca > Decapoda > Palaemonidae > Macrobrachium > Macrobrachium nipponense. Next base: position 170,466,585 of record NC_087200.1, on the reverse strand, counting down.
CTATGTCTTCCCCTGCTCCCGCAAAAGAATTGTAACCTGGCTCCTACATGTTGTCTGGAGGAAAGATTTCTCATTTTCCCTTCTTAAAGGGACGGAAGGCAGATCTTCCCCTTTTTTCAGTTGATTTCCTTCTGACGATGGATCTAGCCTGAGCGCCTCCTCGAAAGGGCTGCTGTTGTTGAGTTGGCTTGGATGCTTTCTTTTCCTCACTAGCCATAGGTCTATTCTTCCTTGAGGATTGCCTTAAAAGATCCTGAGTGGCTTTCTCAGTTAGCGAATGGGCAATATCTCTCACAACTAACTGAGGGAAATAAATGCTCAGAGAGAGGCGCATACAGCAAAGCGGATCTCTGCGAAGGAGGAGACGGCCTTAGTGAGAAAGGCACTATGAACCGCTCTCTTCTTTAGTATTCCCGCACCGAAGAGGGAGCACACTTCCGCCGATCCATCTTGAACCGCCTTATCTATGCATGTAAGGATGCTATTGCAAGGTTTCAGGGCTTAGTTGTTCTTTTCATGGGACTTCTTAGCAATGACCCCAAGGGACCAATCTAGGAAGTTAAATACTTCTAAGGTGTGAAAAAGTCCCTTGAGGAGATGGTCCATTTCCGAAAGACCCCATGTTGCTTTTGCTGAATTCAAGGCATGTCTCTTCGACGAGTCTACGAGACTGGAGAAGTCCGATTCAGCTGAAACAGGCAGAGACAATCCCATGTTTTCTCCCGTTTCGTACCATATTGCCTCTCCTGCCGCCCCTTAGTTTAGCGGGAGGCATGCAAAAAAGATCGTCCTCCTAACTCCTTAGTCTTGATCCAGGATCCAGAGATTGTAAGGCCCTTTTCATGGATATGGCCGGCTTCATTTTCAGGAAAGACAAAGACTTGTGTGCCTTCGTACTTGAAAATAGAGCGAGAGGAGAAGGAGGAGCGGCTGGAGTTAATGCATCTCCATATTCTTCTAAGAGAAGAGCAGAAAGAACTTTGTAATTCGAGAGCCCTTCTCTGTTAGTAACTTCGTCCTCCGAGACGTCATCTAAATTAATAGGATCGGAAGGAGAAGGCTCCCTCCCTCCTCTGTCTCCTCTCTAGATTTCTTCCTTTCCGAAGAAGAAGCACTTCTATAAGGAGATGGGTAGGAGTTAACTCTCTCCTTACGTTTATCATTAGGAGAGTCACGGTATCACTGTTCTCTACGGCCCTGTTAGACTCCTGTCGGATGTCAAGCTCTTCACGAGGAGAATGCGGCCTGGCGTTTAGCAGGAGTATCTCGCTGAGAACTACCTCCTGAGGCCTGGTAGAGTAACCTGTTTTGGAATACTCCTGGCGCCTGACAGTCGTTACACTCTTCGAATACTCCTGCCGTCTGGAAGGCGCATCTCGCTCAAATACTCCTGGCGCCTGTTAGGAGTATTAAGCTCAGAATACTCCTGGCGCTTGGTAGGCGCATCGAGCTTCGAATACTCCTGGCGGGGCCATGGTAGGAGTAAAAAGTCCAGAAATACCTTCCTAGAAATACTCTGGCGCCTGGAGGAGTATCGAGGCCAGAGTAATCAAGGCGCTTGGCAGGAGTATCTCTTTCGAATACTCCATGACCTACGGAAGGCGCATCTAGTTCCGAATACTCCTGAGGCTTGGTAGGAGTACGCTCATGGAATGCGCCTTTCGAATAGCAAGTATGGATTGGCGCTTAGCGGGCGCTATACTCCTATCAGGAGTTCTCTTTCTCCAATTGGCTCTTGTTGCTTGGATGAAGATCTGGGCCTAGAACGATCTACAGTAAAAGTCAGGCTCTTTGCGCCTACTTGGCGCCTGGCTCCTAGTTGGCGCCTGACGCTTGGTAGGAGTTACTTACTTCCTTTCCCACATCTCGCCTGCCTAACGCACCGCTCCCCCCAGAGATGGCCGCTTGTGCGACAACTCCCCTAGAGGGGTTCGCGCGCCCGACAGGAGATCTGTATTGGGATCTCTTAATGGAAGCCTGTCATCCTTTTTACGAGTAGGCTCCTTAGAAAGTACTCCTACCAAAGACGCTATTTGCTCCTGTACATTCATCAAAATTCTCCTGGTCGAAGGCTCATTCGAATCAGGAGAAGGAGATCTGGAAGGCGCTCGAGAGTCTTTTCCCTTCCAAGGATCTAAATCCTTTCTAGCTTTCTTGATTACCGAAGGCGCCTCCTCTTCAGAGAAGCGCTCGGGGCTAGAATTAAGCTCAGGTTCTTTCCAGTTCCTTTTTTAGCGGACGTGAAAGCTTCGATTCCTTCCATCCTCTTCTCGGAGAAGGCGAACTAGAAGATGAAAAGCACTCACGAAGGACGCTTTTTCTATAGCTGTCCCTGGCAGACTGAGATGTATATGATTCTGCCGAAGGGACGCCTGATCGTTGGGGATTCCCCCCCACGACCCCCGTAAGGCTTTCGACTTTCCTTCTCCTCTGGGCCAGGGAGCTTGGAAGAGGTCTAGGCCTGGGAGCGTCGCAGGACGACCAGACGCCCCCTCCACTACACTGGGGACACTAACCTCACTCGAGAAACCACATTCACTTCTCTTACCTTCTAATGCTTCCATTTTCTCTTGCCTTTTTTTGAAGGGAAGCTCTGAGTTCCGCTATTTCTGAGGCGGAATCAGAGGGATAAACTTGTGAACGGGCTGAAACAGAATGGGCATAATTAAGAGAAGAAGAAGAAGCTACAGAACTACTAGACATTTTCCGGCTTTTGTAAGCCGCCTTCCTCTCTCTATCCTTCTCTAACTTCTTCAAGTAAGAAGTCAGATTCTTCCATTCTTGCGCACTCAATCTCTCACACTCGTTACACGTATTCTCAATTGAGCATTCAACCTTTCTACAACCACTGCATGTAGTGTGAGGATCTACCGAAGCTTTCGGAATCCTCACCTTACAGCCTTCATTCACACACACTCTGAAGCTAACACTAGAATCAGACATATTCACGAAAATCCAAAGCAAAGTCCAAAAACCAGTCCACGATAGCGAATGCCAAACAACGATCCAAGTACGTCACCAAAAATCAGTCGAAAGATGATCAAAAGCGTTGTGAAAAAAGAATTCCAGTCAGGAGGAAGTAACAACAATGTTGATACTACCGGCGACAGAGAGAATCTAATTAGAAAACGGGAATAGTTCCTAGTCCTGCTACCCAGAGCAGGGCGGTAGATCACCTGACCTACCTGTAGCGAGTGCCGCGAAATTTGAATTTCTGTCGGGGACGACGGAGTCGATAGCTATGTATATATCTGACAGGTAAGTTGAATGTATGAAAATGATATTATGATACAATAAAGTTTTGTACATACTTACCTGGCAGATATATACTTAGCTATAGTCTCCGACGTTCCCGACAGAATTTCAAATCTCGCGGCACACACGACAGGTAGGTCAGGTGGTCTACCGTTCCCGCCGCTGGGAGGCGGGTGTATGAACCAATCCCGTTTTCTAATCAGATTTTCTCTTCCACCTGTCTCCTGAGGGGAGGCTGGGCGGGCCATTAAATGTATATATCTGCCAGGTAAGTATGTACAAAACTTTATTGTATCATAACAATATCATTTTGTACATGAACTTTCCTGTCAGATATATACTTAGCTGATTGGCACCCTTGGTGGAGGGTAAGAGACAGCTAAACAATATAGAAAAGGGAAACAACACATGTTGTAGGATATAAAAACCTTGGTTCTTACCTGGTTAGCCAGAAGACTTCATGGATACTGTCTATGAGTCTGCATTGGCTGAAGAGCTACAGCGAAGGCGTGACCTGTTGCTGAAAGACTCTTCGGATCTACCAAAGGGATTTCTCATCCAGTTACATGGCAGAATCCAAAGGGATTTCTCATCCAGTTACATGGCAGAATCCAAGTAGGATCTTGTCAAAGGGGTTCGCCCGCTTACATGACAGAACCTGTCCACTACTATCACAAGGAGCCAAAACAATCCAGACCACCTAACCAATCTAACCCGTGTTAGATCTAAGACACAAAAGAGATGCCTACCCGCATCCTCTTTCATTCAACCATAAAAACACAAACCAAATAGGATAAAAATTAGCTAAACTAACAAGGATACTTTTCAGCTCCCTGCCCCAGCACCGAATCCGCAGATACGTAGGGTCCTAAGGCGAAGCAATTATCATACGTGATCCTGACGTCTTTCAAGTAGTGGCTTGCAAAGACCAAGCTACATCTCCAAAAGGTCGCCTTCATAAGGTTTTGTACCGACATGTTCTTGTTGAAGGCTAGAGAAGTGGCAATGGCCCTCACTTCATGGGCCTTAACCTTAAGGAGCTTGAACTGGTCCTCATCAAATGCTACGTGGGCTTCCTTAACTAGGCTTCTCAAAAAGAATGCCAGAGCATTCTTAGACAAGGGCCTACTGGGGTCCCTCACAGAACACCAGAGGATGTCTGTATTGCCCTTAAGTTGTTTCTTCCTTCTTAGATAATACTTAAGGCTTCTAACAGGGCAAAGAGCCCTCTCTGCCTCTTCCCCTACAAGAGCAGATAAACCTTGTACCTCAAAACTTCTGGGCCATGGATTCGAGGGATTTTCATTCTTAGCTAAGAATGAGGGAAGGAAGGAACAAACCACGGACTGATCTTTGAAGCCTACCCTTCCTTCTAAGGCTTGAAGTTCACTCATCCTCTTGGCGGATGCCAAAGCCATGAGGAAAAGGGACTTCTTGGTTAGGTCCCTAAAGGAAGCTGAATGAGGAGGTTCAAATCTTGAAGACCTCAAAAATTGAAGAACCACGTCGAGATTCCAACTGTGTGTTCTCGAGGACCCTTTCTTCGTGGTTTCGAAAGGCCTGATCAGATCATGAAGGTCCTTGTTATCGGAAATGTTCAGGCCTCTTTGCCTGAACACTGCGGCTACCATACTGCGGTATCCCTTGATTGTCGAGACTGCTAGCCCACAGTCTTCCCTGAGGAAAAGAATGAAGTCAGCAATCTGGGTCACAGAGGTACTGGAAGAGGAAACTTTCTGATTCCTGCACCATCGACAAAAGACATCCCACTTCGATTGTTATACTCGCAAGGTGGAAGATCTCCTTGCTCTGGCAATAGCTTTTGAAGCTTTAGACGAAAATCCTTTCGCTCTAACGAGACTTTGGACAGTCTGAACCCAGTCAGACTGAGAGTGGGGAGGTTTTTGTGATACCTGTCGAAGAGGGGTTGTCTGAGCAAATCCTTCCTTGGTGGAAGGGATCTTGGAAGGTCCACCATCCATTCCAGTACCTCTGTGAACCAGTCTTGGGCAGGCCAGAACGGAGCAATCAGAGTCATTCTTGCTGAATCTGACGTGGCGAACTTCTTTAGTGTCTCTCCCAGGATCTTGAAGGGAGGAAAAGCGTACATATCTAGACCCTTCCAATCCAGCAGAAGGGCATCCACTGCTATTGCCCTCGGATCCGATATTGAAGAGCAATACAGGTCTAGTCTCGCGTTCCTGGAGGTGGCGAAGAGGTCTAGATGAGGCCTGCCCCACAGTTTCCACAAGCTCTGGCAAACATCTTGATAAAAGAGTCCATTCCGTCGGAAGGACCTGATCTTTTCTGCTGAGGAGGTCTGCCTTTACATTCCTTTCCCCCTGTACGAATCTGGTGAGGAGCCTAACACTCCTTACCTCGGCCCACAGCAAAAGATCTCTCGCTGATTCGTACAGGGAGGAGGAGTGCGTCCCCCCCAGTTTCCTGATGTGTGCCAGAGCTGTGGTGTTGTCCGAGTTGACCTGAACAACGGCGCCTCGGACGTGAGACTCGAAGGCTTTCAACGCCAGCCAAACAGCCATCAGTTCTTTCTTGTTGATGTGCCAGGCCACCTGTTCTCCCTCCCACGTGCCTGACACTTCCTTCATTCCCAGAGTCGCCCCCAAACCTGTCTCCGACGCGTCGGAGAACAACACTAGGCTGGGGTTCAGGGTTTGCAGCGAGAGGCCTTCAACAAATCTGTCGGGATCTGCCCACCACAAGAGCTTCTCTTTTATCTCCCAAGTTACGAAGAAGGAGAACATTAAATCCTGGGAACGACGATTCCAATTTTGATTTAGAAAGAACTGAAGAGGTCTCAGGTGTAACCTTCCTAGGGAAAACTAATTGCTCCAGCGAGGAGAGCGTCCCCAACAAACTCATCCACTCCCTTGCTGTGCATGCATCTTTCCCTAGGAAGGTTGCTATTTTCTCGGAGCCTCGGGCTATCCTTTCCGGGGATGGATATGCCCGAAAACCCCGAGAATCCATCCGAATCCCCAGATAAACACATTCCTGACTGGGGATGAGCTGGGATTTCTGGAAGTTGATCAAGAGTCCCAGCGAACTTGCCAAATCCATCGTCTTTTGAAGGTCCTCCAGACAACGTTCCCTTGATCAGGCTCTTATTAGCCAATCGTCCAGATAAAGGGATATCCTCACTCCTTCCAAATGAAGCCACTGCGCGACATTCTTCATAAGCCCCGTGAAGACCTGAGGGGCTGTCGAGAGGCCAAAGCATAAGGCCCTGAACTGGTAAACCTTCCCTAGCATCATGAACCTTAGATACTTCCTTGAGGAAGGATGGATCGGTACGTGGAAGTAAGCGTCCTGCAGGTCCAGGGACACCATCCACTCCCCTGGATGAAGAGCAGCCAACACCGATGACGTGGTTTCCATTGAGAACTTCCTCTTCTCTACAAAGAAGTTCAGGGCACTTACATCCAGAACCGGTCTCCATCCCCCTGAAGACTTCGGAACTAGGAAGAGGCGGTTGTAGAAGCCTGCCGAGTGAAGATCTGAAACTAGTTCTATAGCCTCTTTTTCCAGCATCTGGTCTACTACTAGAACAAGGGCTTGGTTCATGATGGGATCCTTGTACTTGGCCGTCAACTCCCTTGGAGTTGTCGTTAAGGGAGGTCTTGAAGAGAAAGGAATGAGATATCCCTTTTGGACTACTGAGAGGGACCAGGTGTCCGCCCCTCTCTTGGCCCAGACATCTGCAAAACTTCGGAGTCTGGCGCCTAATGTTGTCTGGAGGACTTGCTTGCTACTTCGGGGTCTTGATGGACTTAGAGAAGGTTTTACCTCTCCTGCCGGGTCTTCGCCCTCTAAAAGAAGAAGATCTGGAAGATGGCCCCCTCGAAAGGGCTCCTGTGCTGCGGGTTTCTCCTTCTTGACCTTAGCAGAGAAGGCCGGTCGAGGTTTCCTCGTCGACTGTGCGAGCAAGTCCTGAGTTGCCTTGGCCGAGAGAGAGCTCGAAATGTCCTGAACAATCTTCTTGGGGAAGAGCTGCGACAAGAGCTGCGAGTATAACATCGAAGACCTCTGGGCGTGAGAAACCGACTTCGTCAAGGAGCAGTACACCGCCCTTTTCTTGACTACTGCACCGAACAATGACGCAATCTCGCTCGCGCCAACTCTCACGGACTTATCCATGCAGGACAAAACACAGTGGAGGTCTTCTGGAGAAAGGGCGTCCGGCGTCTGAGTCTTTCTGGCCAAGACTCCCAAAGACCAATCCAGAAAGTTGAACACCTCGAGAACTTGGAACATCCCCTTCAAAAGATGATCGAGCTCATTCATAGCCCACGACGTCTTGGCGGAATTAAGGGCCGATCGTCTGGTGGCGTCCACCAAAGAAGAGAAGTCTGAATCGGCTGAGGAAGGAAGACCCAGGCCCAAGGGTTCTCCCGTTTCATACCAGAACCCCGTACGTCCCGTCAGCTTAGATGGGGGGGAAGGAAAAAACCGTCTTCCCCGCTTCTTCCTTGGAAAGAAGCCACGAGCCAAATCCCCTTAGGGCCTTCTTCATTGATAACGTAGGCTTCATCCTGACGCACGAGGAACCCTTCGTAGTCTTGGAGGTCGAAAAAAGCGAATGTGGAGACGGAGGAGCGACAGGGCTGAGGGAATCTCCGAACTCTTGGAGAAGCAAGGCGGTTAGCTTCTTGTAAACCGAAACCGAGGCAGTCTTGGCGGATTCATCGTCCGAGCCTTCCTGGTCTTCTTCCACCGAAGAACGAGGAGGGTCCTGTCAGGAGAAGGGCGCCTACGAGAAGCTTGTCGCCTGTCAGGAGTGCCAAAAACATCAGGAGAGCGACAAGCAGAAGCAGACGAGTGCCTGCTGGATACGAGGAGTCTGGGAGAAGACTCGCGCTTCGAAGTCGACGAAAACTTGGACAAAGGAGAGCGCCTATCAGTAGAAGAACGCCTCCCATGACGAGGGCGCCCACGAGGTTCTTGGGTCTTGTCAAGAGGCGAGCGGCTTCCCGGAGAAGAGCGCCTACGAGGCTCTTGGCACCTGTCACAAGGAGAGCGGCTACCAGGAGAAGAGCGCTTACTAGGAGAGAGGCGCTTGCGAGGCTCTTGGCGCCTGTCAAGAGAAGAGCGGCTACCAGACGAAGAGCGGCTGCCAGGCAAAGAGCGTCTACCAGGAGATTGGCGGCTGCGAGGCTCTTGGCGCCTGCAAGGAGAAGAGCGCCTGCTGGGGGAGGAGAGCCTGCTAGGAGACTTACGCCTGTCCTGTAAAGAGCGCTGTCCAGAAAATGGCGCCCGCTCGGGGATGAGCGACTGACAGGAGAAGAGCGTCTGCAAGGCGATTCGCGCCTGTCCAGAGGAGAGCAAACGTCAACCGAAGAGCGCCTGCCAGCAGCCTGGCGCCTGGACGAGGAGGGGAGCCAGCCAGGAGAGGGGCGCTTCTCGCGAGAAACCCCTCGCTCGGGAGAAGCCGCAACATCCGGAGAAGAGCGCCTACGTAGAGGAGAGCGTAAGTTGAGAGACGGGCGCCTGGACTTCTTGATTGGGAGAGAAACGTCCTTCCTCCGACGAGAACTACCGGCCAGGGAGTCAGCGAGGACTGAAATCTGCGCCTGGAGCCCAGCGAGAATACGAGAAGGGAACTTCTCAGGCTCCTCTTCCGGAGAAGTAGAGCGAGGCACAGGAGGAGAAGAGCAGTCAAGAGATCTCCTGGGCCTCTCCACATCCAGAGAAGGCTCCTCTTGAAAGACTTCCGGGCTAGAAGCCAGGGAGCTGCAGGGCGCCTTCCAGGCTCTCTTCAAGGGGCGCAAAGCTTCCGGGGAGCTCCATCCATGCTTCGACGATGGCGAGGCAGACGAGGAGAAGCACTGGCGAAGAATGTCCTTCTTGATGCGGTCCGAGGCAGCCTGGGAACGCACATCAGGATCTGCCAAAGAGACGCCTGACCGGTGGGGGTTCTCCCTAACCTTCCTGCGGCTGTCGACTTTCCTCCTTCACTGGGTCTGGGAGTCTGGAAGAGGTCTAGGCACTGCACAAATCACTTTCACTTCCACTCTTACCTTCTCTAAGGAGTGGATCTTGAGCTCCATGCTGCGGATCGTGGCTTTCATCGCAGCCACCTCTGAAGACGTATCCTCGGGTTCGACGCAGGGAGCAGGGGCTGAAACAGGGCAAGAAGGATCTGCTTCTACGAGAGGGTTAGGTTCTAAATCTAGCTCACTAATGCGAGACCTACTCGAGCTTCGAGAGGAAGCCTTACGCACCCTGTCTCTCTCCAACTTCCTCAAGTAGGAAGAAAGAGACCTCCACTCATCTTCATTTAAACCCTCACATTCCTTACATGGGTTATCAAAAGCACAATCATTCCCCCTACACCTCATACATACAGTGTGAGGGTCCACCGAAGCTTTCAGCAACCTCACCTTACATACATCCACTGAACACACTCTAAACATAGCAGAAGTTTTAACAACAGAATCCAAATCAGACATATTCAAAGAGAAATCCAAAGCAAAATCTAAACAGTCCACAAAAAGCGTATGCCAAGCCAAAAAGATCCAGTACGTCACCAAAAATCCATCGAGAGCGAAATCAACTATCAGGAGGAACCCACAACAGGTGTTGCCAGTTCCAGCGACAGAGAAAATCTGATTAGAAAACGGGACTGGTTCATACACCCGCCTCCCAGCAGCGGGAAGGGTAGACCACCTGACCTACCTGTCGTGTGTGCCGCGAGATTTGAAATTCTGTCAGGAACATCGGAGACTATAGCTAAGTATATATCTGACAGGAAAGTTCATGTACAAAAATATTGTTTATAGTGTATAGCCAGACCTGTACTTAAGTCCCTGGCATTCTTGAGCATCTGAGGAACATTACAAAAGATATGCTGATTGTTGGTATATAATGCAACTACAGTAGCATAGCATAGCGATTCTAATGAGTGAAAAATGGTAATAATATAAATAATGTTTATTTCCAAATTTAAAATTACAGTATAAAGAAAAAATACTCAGATCTTACCTCTGACAACAGCATCTCAACAAGCACTGTTTCCTCAGGCGCTGCCACAGGAGCCTGAAGAACAGTGTCGAGGAGAAGAACTCCATGATGGTCGCGACGCATACCAACTGTACGGCCTCCACAAACAACGACACTGTTACTTTCTCCATGATAGACACAAAACACATTTTTCTTTCCATCACCTGCAGAAAAAATATTGCTCTAAGGAAAAAGGTTCATCATTTGGAGAAAAAGAAAAAAAAAAAAAAACTGCTCATAATAAAAATTTGCTTTCAAATAACTACTAGAATCTCAAATCAATAACCATACTCTTCATTTCTTCATTGTCCATCTTATCCATTCCACAGTATTCACACCCTTTTTTGCATGACCTTACCTTCATACTACACAAAGAACAGGATGCCAAATTATGTTGTGAGTTTAAACTAACTGAATTGCAACAAGGTTACTTGGTTCAGTGAGTGTCTTTCCTTTCAGTGACAAGCATTTCCACAATTTACATAGATTCAAGTTACAAGCTCCAAAAGTCATTGATTTGCAGAGCAAATATCTAGTTTAGATAAAAATCAATAAGACTTGAAATAAAGGTAAATAACTAATGATATGCAGTGCAAACATGATTTGAGAGAATTAGTACAACTTAAAATGAGGGTAAATAATTGAAGACATGCATTACAAACATGAGACAAGAGAAATTAGATAAATCATGTTTCCAATATAGTAGTATATACATAATCTGCCCCTGATGATCAAAGGAAAATGGCTAAACAGTTGCATGAGGAAATTCAACTTTTACAACTGTACATACTCTGGGTGTATATATACATGTGCAATGACACTACAGAGTAAGACATGAAAGCTTAGTATTGATAGATGCTTAAAAACAGTATGAAGTTGTTCCTTATATGTCTCTCTCTCTCTCTCTTTCTATAATACTAATGATGATACTCTGTCCTCTACTAAGATATTCCGGGTTTTTTAATTATGGATGAAGCGATTGAAAATTGTATTTTTCCTAACTATACGAGCCTGAGGTCCTTTATACAAGGAATTTACTTTCAGCGGAGGCTGTAATACGGCTGTTAAATTTTTGAAAGAGGTGGTTAGACAGTAACTAACATCTGGCAGGCCAGTCTGCCCGGATGTAAACACTCCACTTTGCCTTTCAGCCCAGGTTTCAGATTGAGGTGGCATGAGGTGGGCATTAAGGTAAAGGACCTCAGGTTTGTATATTTAGGAAAAATACAATTTACTTTCAAAAAATTACTTTTTTATGATAAAATAAGATTTTATGTATACTTACCAAGTAGTTACATAGCTATAGTTTCTAAAACCCGTCGGCAGCTAGAATTTTTGAAATTCGCGGAGGCAATAGTTTGTTTTGGTCAGGTGATACCAGCCGCCCACTATCGGGGGAGTGAGGAACCAACACCATCCGAAAATCAGTTGTTTATGCCCTATTATCCATGTGAGGGGAGGAGGGCGGGCTTTGATCATGTAACTACTTGGTAAGTATACATAAAAAGGATATTGTTATGATACAATGAAGTTTGTTCATACTTACCTGGTAGATATATATATAGCTGTATTCTCCGAAGTCCGACAGAATTTCAAAACTTACGACACACGCAGTGGGAGGCCAGGTGGTTAGTACCCATTCCCGCCGCTGGGAGGCGGGTATCAGGAACCATTCCCATTTTCTATTCAGATTCTCTAGTGCCACTGTCTCCTGAGGGGAGGTGGGTGGGCACTTTGATTATATATATCTGCCAGGTAAGTATGAACAAACTTCATTGTTTCATAATAATATCATTTTGTTCATGAAACTTACCTGTCAGATATATATATAGCTGAATCCCACCATTGGAGGTGGGAAGAGACAGAATAGGATTTAGGAAACAAATTACATGTAGATGATTGACATCTTGGTTCCTTGCCTGTTAGCATAGCTGACTTCGTGATTATTGTCACCTAAGTCTGCTTCTGCTTTACTAGTCTCTCCAGCAAGGTAGTGACCAGTAAAGCTGGTGAGTTCTAGATGATCTGTCAACGGGGGCGTGACCACAATGCCACTAGACCATATTGACCATACTATGAGGGCAATGAAGTAATAAACCACCACCTGACCAAGCCTAGCAAAAGTTAAAATAGCCTAACTTAAGCTAACGACTGGGAAGTCCGCCTCTGGTGGCCGACCCAACAACCAAAAAACACAACAAAATTAAAAACTCTTCCTGACCATTTTCTACAGGATAGGATGAGTGCTACTTCCTGCCCCCAAGATTGTATCTGCGGAAACGTATGGCCCTAGCGAACAGCAGTTCTCATATGTCGTCTTCACATCCCGCAGGTAGTGTGAAGCGAACACAGAGTTGCTTCGCCAAAAGGTGGCGCCCAGGATGTCACCGAGTGCCATGTTCTTTTGAAATGCCACCGAGGTTGCGATAGCCCTCATCTCGTGAGCATTAACTTTTAAAAGTCTCAGATCACCATCTCGACAGGACGAATGAGCCTCCTTGATGGTACTCCTAAAAAAGAACGCCAGTGCGTTCTTTGACATAGGCAAGTCTGGTCTCTTAACGGAACACCACAGATTGTCCGAAGGACCTCGACTCTTTTGTTTTATCTAAATAAAACTTGAGAGCCCTGACAGGGCACAGGACTCTCTCTGGCTCTTGCCCAATAATTTCTGCCATCCCCTTGATCTCGAAGCTCTTGGGCCAAGGGTTAGACGGGTTTTCATTCTTGGCTAAGAACGAAGGGCTTATGGAACATACCGCATTATGTCCCCTAAAGCCTATATGTTTGCTGATGGCTTGAACCTCGCTAACTCTCTTTGCCGTAGCTAGAGCGGTTAGGAAAATAGCCTTTCTGGTCACGTCCTTTAATGTTGCAGAATGAAGAGGTTCGAAAGGACTAGACATCAGGAACTTCAAGACTATGTCTAAGTTCCATGATGGTAGCTTTGGCTGAACCACTTTAGAGGTTTCAAAAGACCTCAAAAGGTCGTGAAGGTCTTTGTTGTTCGCAAGATCCAAACCTGTCTAAAGACCGCTGACAACATACTCTTATACCCTCTAATAGTTGGGACTGCCAGCTTATCAACTTTCCTCAGATGAAGGAGGAAGTCAGCAATCTGATTCACAGAGGTCGTGGTGGAGGAAATGCCCTTCTTCCTGCACCATCTCCTGAAAATGGCCCACTTCGATTGGTACACTGCAAGAGAGGAAGCTCTCCTTGCATTGGCAATAGCCCTTGCCACTGATCTTGAAAAACATCTCGCTCTGGCCAACTTCTCGATAGTCTGAACGCAGTCAGACTCAGAGAGGGGAGGTTTTTGTGGTACCTCTCGAAGTGGGGCTGTCTGAGTAGATTGACTCTCCCGGGCAGGGTCCTTGGGAAGTCCACTAAGAAGGACATGACCTCTGTGAACCAGTCGCTCGAAGGCCAAAACGGGGCGATCAGCGTCATCCTCGCTCCCTCTGACGCCGCAAACTTCCTGATCACTCCTCCCAAGAGCTTGAACAGGGGAAAGGCATAAACGTCCATCCCCGTCCAATCCCATAGGATGGCGTCTATCGTTACTGCTCCTGGAACGAGAACAGGGGAGCAGTATAGAGGAAGCCTCTTCGTCTTCGACGTTGCGAAGAGGTCTACCAAGGGACGTCCCCATAGCCTCCACAACTCGTGACATACCTCTTGGTGAAGGGTCCACTCGGTCGTAAGCAGTTGCTGCCGTCGACTGAGAAGATCCGCACGGACGTTCTCTACTCCTGCAACGAACCTCGTGAGGATCGTTACGTTCCGTGCCTGGGCCCACAGCAGGATTTCTCTTGCTAACTCGAACAGGGACCGAGAGTGTTCCTCCCTGCTTCTTGAGGTACGCCAGAGCAGTGGTATTGTCCGAGTTGATCTGGGCTACTCGGCCAGAAACTGTTCCCCTCTCCAGATGCCTGACACTTCTTCCTTTCCCAGTGTTGCTCCCCAACCCGCCGTGGACGCGTCGGAAAACAACACCAGGTCGGGGCTCAGAAGGCTGAGAGAAACGCCTTCTGCCAGCTTTACGGGATCGTGCCACCACCTTAGGCGATCCTTGACCGACTGAGAGATGCTCAGAGTCACTTCCAGATCCTCCTTGATTTCCCAGTTCTCTGCAAGAAAAAACTGGAGCAGTCTGAGATGCAGTCTCCCCAGGGAAACAAACTTCTCCAGCGAGGAAATGGTCCCCAGCAGACTCATCCATTCCCTCACCGAGCATGTTTCCTTCCCCAAAAAGGCTGACACTGTCTAAGCAGTTCTGCTGACGTTCCAGGGATGGAAAAGCTTGAAAAGCCACTGAATTCATCTGAATCCCCAGATACACGATGGACTGAGTAGGGATCAGATGGGACTTTTCGAAGTTTACCAGAAGTCCTAGGGACTTTGTCAATTGTAGCATCGTATGAAGGTCCTCCAGACACCTTGACTCCGACGATGCTCAAATGAGCCAATCGTCCAGGTAAAGCGAGACTCTTATCCTTGAGAGGTGAAGCCATCTCGCCACATTCCTCATCAGAAGCGTGAAAACCATCGGTGCTGTGCTTAGCCCAAAGCAGAGAGCTCTGAATTGAAAGACCTGCCCCTTTAAGACAAACCTCAGGTACTTCCTTGACTGAGGATGGATAGGGACGTGAAAGTAGGCGTCTTGGAGGTCTAAAGAAACCATCCAGTTGCCTGGTCTTAAGGGGGCCGGCCAGCTAATGCCCTTTTTTTAGGACAGGACTTTGATATTCATACCACTTAATAAGGTGACTTGGGACATCTCCAAACCGCATATGATTTTCGCCTCTGACCTTCTGTTTTGTGACGCCAGGGCAATTTATCCCGAAAATAACCATTTTTCAAATTCTATCTCCTCCCTTGATATTCAATATTAAGACCTGGGATTACTACCATATATAGACCTGATGTAGACCTCCAATCAAATGGAGAGTTTTTTTTCTAAAAGTCATTTTTTTGCTAGATATGAATTTTTCAATATGGTAAAAAAATAAACCCTATAAATCAGGAGAAAAAAATTTATAAAAAAAATACGAAACAAAAATTGGAAAAAAGGGCTCTATTTGATTGTTCTATAATGTCTTTCTGAGTTATATACCAAATTCCAATGTTATAGCTTTAACACTAAGTGAGAAGATAGATTTTGAAGGTCAATAAGTATAGTTTTGAGATACGGGCGTTCAAAGTTTTCCTTCGTATTTCTATAAAGACAATGTTAATAAATAGTGATTATTATGAATGTATATTTCTTTTTTGTGTATTAATAAACCAAAACTATTTTATTTATCATAATTTAATCATAAATGATGATCCCTTTGCTCATACGTATATCGCAGCCTGGGGCACTGCTTGAGGCAAGATGGGGCACTCCTTCCTACGCAATTCTCTCTCTCCCCTTCACTAACTCGGCTTATTACAGCGAATTTTCTTCTTTTGTGTGTTAGCGAGATGTTTTCCTTGTATTTTCCTCTTTGGCATGATGAAATTCTTGCCCGGAACAAAGATAAACAAACGTAAATGCAAGAGAATGCCAAGAGGTGAAACTCGAAGGCGTACTCTTTTTTTACAAAGACAATTTAATAAATTATGATTATTATGAATTTCATATTCCATTTTGGGTATTAAAAAATGATATTGTTATGATACAATAAAGTTTCATACATACTTACCTGGCAGATATATACATAGCTAAGACTCCGTCGTCCCCGACAGAAATTCAAATTTCGCGCCACTCGCTACAGATAGGTCAGGTGATCTACCGGCCTGCCCTGGGCGGCAGGACTAGGAAACCATTCCCCGTTTTTTTTTTCTATCATATTTTCTCTCTTCCACCTGTCTCCTGCGGGGAGGCTGGGTGGGCCTTTAATTGTATATATCTGCCAGGTAAGTATGTATGAAACTTTATTGTATCATAACAATATCATTTTCATACAATCAACTTACCTGTCAGATATATACATAGCTGATTGGCACCTTTCGGTGGAGGGTAAGAGACAGCTACTATATGGAATAGACAGGTAAACAACATATGTTGTAGGTATAAATAAAACCTTGGTTTTCCAAACCTGATAGGTGGTAGACCTCGTGGGTGTTTGCCCAGTAGTCTGCATCACCTCAAGAAACTTTAGCGAGATATATGATCTATGGCCAAGAGTTCTTGTGGGTCTGCCGATGGGGTCTTATCCGCTTACTCGGCAGAGCCTAAAAGGACTTTGTCAATGGGTGCTGATCCACTTATATGACAATACACCTTATGAAGGAGCACACAACCAATCCCGACCACCTGATCCTAACCCTATGTTAGAACTAAGGATTGTTCCGAGTTATCCCCGAACTCGTCACAACAACCGTAACTCAAAACCACTACGCACACATACATAATTTCAAAAAAAATTATACTCATCTAATTAGATATGACAAGATTCTCTTACTGAACAACATAGACAGCCGCCCGTGCTAAACCAAGTCCTCCATTGTTCGAAGAGACTCCAGACCATATCTAAAAAGAAGAAAAGTATATACATTTAAGGATTGGTGTCGGCTCCCGTACCCAGAATCGTATCCGCCGATACGAAAGGACCTAGAGAAAAACACTTCTCATATGTCACAGGCGAACGTCTTTCAAGTAATGAGATGCAAATACTGAGTTGCATCTCCAAAATGTCGTATCTATGATGTTTTTAAGCGACATATTCTTATGAAACGAGAGAGACATCGCTACAGCTCTCACTTCATGAGCTCTAACTCTCAACAGTTGTAACTGTTCGTCAGGACAGACCTTATGAGCGTCTGTAATGACGTTTCTCACAAAGAATGCCAGCGCATTCTTGGACATCAGTCTTGTGGGGTCTTTTACCGCGCACCAAAGACCTTGTCTAGAGCCTCCCATCTGATGCTTTCTCTGAAGGTAGAACTTCAGAGCTCTAACAGGGCATAGAGACCTCTCTGCTTCTCTGCCTACGAGACTCGATATGCCTTTGACTTCGAATGACTTAGGCCAGGGATTCGTGTGGGATTCTCGTTTTTAGCTAAAAAACAGGGGCTCTTAAACGAGCAAATAGCTGAGTCTCCCTTGAATCCTACTTTATCCTGCAGAGCATGTAATTCACTAATTCTCTTTGCCGTAGCTAAAGATAATAGGAATAGGCATTTTCTGGTGATGTCTCTAAACGATGCCAGATGAGGAGGTTCGAATCTTTCAGATGAAAGAAACTTGAGGACTACGTCTAGGTTCCAGTTCGGAGGTACTGGTTCCTTCGACTTTGAAGTCTCAAATGACCTTATGAGATCGTCGAGATCTTTATTATCTGCCAGATCTAATCCTCTATTCCTGAATACAGCCGAGAGCATACTTCTGTATCCCTTTATTGTGGATACAGCTAGATGAGATTTTTCTCTCAGGAATAGCAGGAAATCAGCAATTTCCGCTATAGAGGTAGTGGAGGAGGACAACTTCTTGGATCTACACCACCTTCTAAAAACCTCCCACTTCGATTGGTATACTTTCGTAGTGGAGGTTCTGCGTGCTCTCGCAATCGCGCTTGCCACTTCGCGATTAAAGCCTCTCGCTCTGACAAGTCTTTCGATAGTCGAAAGGCAGTCAGAGCGAGAGCGGGGAGGTTTTGATGGTACCTCTTGAAGTGTGGTTGTCTGAGAAGATCCGTCCTTCTTGGTAGGGATCTTGGAAAGTCTACGATCCACTCTACCACCTCCGTGAACCAATCTTGGGCCGGCCAAAAGGGGGCTATTAACGTCATCCTCGTCTCCTTTGACGCCACAAACTTTTTCATTACTAATCCCAGGATTTTGAATGGGGGAAAAGCATATACGTCTACTCGAGACCAATTTAGCAGGAAGGCGTCTACCATAAGTGCTCTTGGATCTTCCACGACCGAGCAAAAGATTGGCAGCCTTTTGGAAATGAATGTTGCGAATAGATCCACATGCGGTGTCCCCCACAGCGACCAGAGATCTAGACACACTTCCTCGTGTAGGGTCCACTCTGTATGAAGGACCTGGTTCCTCCTGCTGAGTCTGTCCGCCCTCACATTCTTTACTCCCTGTACGAACCTTGTCAGAAGGGAAATGTTCCTGTGGGACGTCCAAAGCAATAGGTCTCTCGTCAGTTCGTAAAGGAACGAGGAGTGAGTCCCTCCCTGTTTTCGAATGTAGGCAAGTGCGGTGGTGTTGTCCACGTTTACTTGCACTACTTTGTTTGACACCAGAGGTTCTAGACTCTTCAAAGCCAGATGCACGGCGGAGAAGAGCTCTTTGCAGTTATGTGCCAAGTCACCTGTGCTGGTTCCCAGGTGCCTGACACCTCTTCTGAGCCTAATGTCGCTCCCCAACCTTTCTCCGACGCGTCGGAGTACAACACTAGGTCTGGGTTCTGTGTTTTTAGAGAGATCCCTTTGTTCTCTTCCAGAGGGGGCAACCACCATTCCAGGTGCGATCTTATCTCCACTGGAATGGGAAATACGTCCGAAAGCTGTCCGGTTTTCCAGCTCCAGGACTTCTTGAGGAAGAATTGAAGCAGACGTAAATGCAGTCTTCCTAGTGGGAAGAACTGTTCGAGCGAGGAAAGGGTACCTAGAAGGCTCAACCATTCCCTCGCCGACGTATGTTCCTTCCCTAAGAAGAGAGAGACTATCCGCAAGCCTTTTGCGATTCTCTCTTGCGAAGGAAATACTCGAAAACCCCGAGAATCCATCCGAATCCCCAGATAGACTAGGTCCTGTCTGGGGGTCAGCTGAGACTTCTCGAGGTTCACGAGCAATCCCAACGCTTTGATCAAATCTAGAGTTAACTTTAGGTCCTCCAAGCACTGTCTCTCTGATCTGGCCCTGATGAGCCAGTCGTCCAGATACAGAGAGATATTTACTCCTTTGAGGTGAAGAAACCTCGCCACATTCTTCATCAGGCTTGTGAAGACCTGAGGAGCTGTGGACAGGCCGAAACACAAGGCTCTGAACTGAAAGATCCTTCCCCCCGTCATGAAACGGAGGTACTTCTTCGATGAAGGGTGGATCGGGACGTGAAAGTAGGCGTCCTGGAGATCTAGAGACACCATCCAATCTCCTTGTCGTAATGACGCTAGGACTGAAGCAGAAGTCTCCATGGAGAACTTCTCCTTCTGAACAAACAATTTGTTCAGAGAGCTGACGTCCAGTACTGGTCTCCAGCCTCCCGAGGCTTTCGCAACCAGAAAAAGGCGATTGTAAAACCCCGGGGAGTTTTGATCCAGTACTAGTTCTATCGCTCTCTTGTCCCACATTTGTTCCACCATCGATCGAAGAGTATCCCTCAGCACAGGATCCTTGTACTTTGGCTGATAGTTTCCCTTGGTATTGACGTTAGGGGAGGAGTGTTCAGGAAAGGGATACGATATCCCTTCCTTATGATAGCCAATGAAGACGCGTCTGCGTTTATCAGTGTCCAGGCCTCCACAAATCCCAGGAGCCTGGCACCTACTGGTGCTTGGAGGAGAGAAGCTTCATTTTCCCTTTTTAAAGGGACGAAAAGCAGACCTACCTCTCTTCTCCGGAGCCTTCCTTCTTGCGGGAGGTCTGGAGGTCGGACCACCTCGAAAGGGCTGAACTGATGTACTAAGCCCTTTCTTGTCAGATGCAGAAACAGGTTTCTTCTTCCTTGCTGACTGCGTCAGAAGATCCTGAGTCGCCTTCTCAGTTAAAGAATGAGCAATGTCCTTCACTAACTGAGAAGGGAACAAAAAGTCAGATAGAGGCGAATACAGTAGAGCTGCCCTCTGAGCGTGTGAGACTGCCTTGGTTAAGAAGGCCCCATATACAGTCCTCTTCTTTAGAAGACCTGCTCCAAATAATGAGGAGATTTCAAAAGAGCCATCCTGTACCGCTTTGTCTATACAAGACAATATGCATAACAGGGCTTCAGGTTCGATTCCTTCCGAATCATGGGCTTTCTTGGACATCACCCCAAGGGACCAATCTAAGAAGTTGAAAACTTCCAATACATGAAAGAGTCCCTTAAGGAGATGGTCCAGTTCAGAAATTCCCCACGTAATTCGTGCCGAATTGAGACCTTGTCGACGTGAAGCGTCAACTAAGGTCGAAAAATCTGCTTCCGACGTAGAAGGGAGAGCAATACCCATATTCTCTCCCGTCTGATACCAAATGCCTCTTTTACCAGCTAATCTTGCTGGAGGCATGCAGAAGACTGTTCTCACTAAGTCTTTCTTAGACTTCATCCATGAGTCTAAGGATTGTAAGGCCCTCTTCATCGAAATGGTGGGCTTCATTTTGAGAAAAGACGAAGGCTTCTTCGTCTTAGCACTCGAAAAGAGAGAGCGCGGAGAGGGAGGAGCGGCAGGAGTCAACTCGTCTCCATACTCCTCAAGAAGCAAGGCAGTCAAAACCTTATAGTTCGACAGTCCTTCTCTTCCCTGATATTCATCATCCGAGTATTCTTCCAACTCGGGATCTATATGAGTCTCCGCTCCCCTTTCCGTACGTTCCTCTTCTGGAGGAGACAAAAAATCCTAAATAGGAGAGGGGCTAAGGGAATGATAATCTTTCCTCTTTCCCGCTTTAATAGCTTTGGAAGGCGCCACAAGCTCAGGCTTCTCTTGATAATTAGAAGACGCTTCCCGCTTGAATGACGCTTCCCGTTCGCCAAGCGTCCTGGCTGACGTCTCTCGCTTACTTGGCTGCCGACGTCTTGATGACGCCTCGCGCCTGGAAGACGCTCCGCTCTCCAAAGGCGTCCTACTTGGCGTCACAATATTGGTCGGAGCGTCACGTCTATCAACAGTTTTCAATGACGCTTCATGTCTAAAAGACGTCTTACGTCTCTCTGGCGTTACGAAACTTTCGTAAGCAACCGTTCTCGCTCTCAAACCCGAAGCTTCTGTAAGATGTTTAGAAGCTTCACGTCTGCATGACGCTTCTCGTTTAGCAGGGGAGAGAGGACGAGACTTCTTGATTGGAAGCGCCATGTCCTTCCTACGAGGCGCTAAAACTCCCACTAGAGAGGACAGTTGCTCTTGAACTGCCATAATTATTCTCCTTGACGCTTCTCCCACGTCCACTGCATGACGCCTTTCGTCATCACTCAGGGGAGAAGTAGGAAAGGGTACTTCTGCGTACTCGTCAGGTGACGCTGACGCCACCTTCGCCTTCTTAATAGAAGAGGGAGCGTCATCTGAGAAACGCTCTGGGCTCGAATCTATTTCAGGTTCTTTCATATGACGCTTCAGAGGTCTCGACAAGTTCGACTCCTTCCACCCTCGTTTAGGTGAGGGAGAGGGAGAGGACGAGAAACACTCACGAAGGACGCTTTTCCCTTAGCGCCCTTGAGCAGCCTGCCATGAAGCAGAGCTAGCTGAAGGGACGTCTGACCGTTGGGGATTCCCCACGACCTCCTTAAGGCTTTCGACTTTCCTTCTCCTCTGGGCATGGGAGCTTGGAAGAGGTCTAGGCCTGGGAGCGTCGCAGGGACGATCAAACGCCCCCTCCACAACACTGGGAGAACTCACTTCACTGTAATGCTCACTTTCACTAGCCTTACCTTGCAAGTCCGCCATCTTGGACTTCATGTCTCTAATCGTAGCTTTCAGATTGGCGATTTCCGAGGCCGATTCCGAAAGTGCACTTTGAGAATGAGATACATAGGGAGAATCTAAATCAGTAGGATTAGAATTATCCGTAAAAGGCTCAATAGGCCTTGAACTCACACCTTTCAGACGTCTAACCCTATCCCTCTCTAACTTCTTCAAATAAGAAGTCAAAGTCTTCCACTCTTCTGCATTTAATCCCTCGCATTCCTTACAAGTATTATTAGCAGAACACTGAAACCCCCTACATTTACGGCATACAGTGTGAGGATCAACCGAAGCTTTCGGTATCCTCACCCTGCAGCCTACATTCACACACATTCTCACACTCAGACATACTGAGAAAAATCCAAAAAAGCAATTCCAAAAACAGTCCACAGTAGCGAATGCCAAAACACGATCCAGATACGTCACCAAAAAGCCGAGAAACGATGATCAAAGGATGAAATATGAATCTAAGTCAGGAGGTAATAGCAACAATGTTGATACCACCGGCGACAGAGAAAATATGATAGAAAACGGGGATGGTTCCTAGTCCTGCCGCCCAGGGCAGGCCGGTAGATCACCTGACCTACCTGTAGCGAGTGGCGCGAAATTTGAATTTCTGTCGGGGACGACGGAGTCTTAGCTATGTATATATCTGACAGGTAAGTTGATTGTATGAAAACCAAAACTTTGTTATTTATCATAAATGAAGATCTCTTTGCTCAAAGATCGTAGCCTTGGGCACAGTGTGACGTGTGCTGTCAAGCAAGACGGGGGCGTTACTAAGCAACCCTTACTTCGCAACCCACCCCTCTCTCTTCACTAACTACGCATATATTATGATATTCTGTGATAATACTTGAGCGATTTTTCTTCGTCTGTATGTTAGCGAGATGTTTTCCTTGTCTTTTCCTCATTGCCATGATGGAATTCTTGCCGAAACATACATAAACATACGTAAACGCAGGCGAATGTCAGAGGTGAAATGGAACGTGTAGACTACTTGAAGTCTGTGATCGCACTAAATCAGGACTGGACTTGGTAGCTGAGCCTGAAGTCTCCTTCTCGACTCGGGGAATGTCTATAGATGCCATTTCTCCCAATTTCTTTTACAATAATTATCAAAATTTACGATAATAGAAGAAATATTGCATTTTCTTGTACGGATCAATGTTTTAGGCTTATTGAGTTACGTTAACTAATTACCCTGTAACTACGAAAGTAAGAGGAATTTTGACGAAATATTTCGTATACGTATTCTCAATTGCCATATGAAGCTCCATGAATTTTTTCATGACTTTGCATTTTTCGCCCTATACCACCATATATAGGGGTTCCGGCCGGCCCCCTTAAGGCTCCTAGAACAGACTGAGACGTTTCCATCTTGAATTTGTCTTTCTTGACAAAAAGATTTAGCCTGCTGACGTCCAGGACAGGTCTCCATCCCCCAGACTGTTTCGGCACCAGGAACCACCTGTTGTAAAAGCCTGGGGATTCTAGAGCTAGTACCTGTTCTACAGCTCTCTTCTCGAGCATTTGCTCGAGCAGATTGAACAGAATCTGTTGCTTCTCTGGATGGTAGGAGGGCGACAGATCTATGGGCTTCGTGTTCAATGGTGGAGTTTCGAGGAATGGGATCTTGTATCCTCTTTCAATGACTTCGAGGGACCAGCTGTCTGTCCCTCTTGCTTTCCAGGCTTCTGCAAAGGATAAGAGCCTGGCTCCGACAGGTGTCTGAAGGCCCGACGTGTCACTTCTTACCCCTGGGTTTGGAAGGGGTTCTGCCTCTAGAGAGACCTCTTCCTCGAGGAGATGATCTTGAGGAAGCTCTGCCACGAAAGGGCTTCTGCTTCTTGGAAGCTTGTGCAAGTGGAGTAGTAGAATGGGCTGCAGGACATCTGGAAGACTGAGCCAGGAGGTCTTGGGTCGCCTTTTCCTGAAGGCTGACTGCTAGATCCTTCACCATCGACTGCGGGAAGAGATGGCTAGATAGAGGGGCGAACAGCAACTCTGCCCTCTGAGATGGAGACACCGACTTTGCCGTGAAGTTGCAATATAAGGCTCTCTTCTTAAGAAGCCCCATACAAAAGTGGGCCCCATACAAAAGTGGGAAGCCAGCTCATCAGAACCATCCCTGACTGCCTTATCCATACAGGCTAGACGCTGGACAGCTCCTCAAGAGAAGGCGAGTCCGGACTCCGAGACTGCAGGTCCAGTGCTCCCAAACACCAATCTAAGAAGTTAAAGACCTCCATCGTCCTAAACAGCCCTTTCAGATGATGGTCCAACTCTGAAAGTGTCCAGGAAACCTTTGCAGAGGACAGGAGAGACCTCCTAGGAGCGTCTACCAGGCTGGCAAAGTCCCCCTGGGAAGAGGAAGGAACTCTCAAACCAGCTTCCTCTCCCGTCTCGTACCAAATGCCCACCCTTCCACTCAACTTCGCTGGAGGCAGGGCAAAAGAAGTCTTGCCTTGGCCTTTCTGGAGTCCATCCAGTCATGGATTCTTTTGAAAGCTATCTTCGTACACAGAGACGTGGCCATCTTGATAAAGCCTGGCGCTTTCCTCGTCTTCAACGAAGCCAACTGCAAAGGAGGAGAGCAAGGGGCCGAGGGCTGAAACTTGTCGCCAAACAAGTCCCTCAAAAGGCGGGCCAAAACCTTGTAGTCCAATGATGAAGACGTAGCAGGCTTCTCTTCATCCGCAGGCTGCGACTCACCCGAAGACTCTCCCTCATCCACGGGAGCAACAGAAGAGTCCTTAAAAGACCGAGAAGCAATTAGACCTTGAGGCTCAGCTTGCAAAAGGGGTCTCCTCTCCAAAGAAGGGTCCGTAGAACAAGGCCGGGCATCCTTGACAGTATACTCTGAAGCTTTCCGATGATCAGCGAAAGGGGTGTCCAGCCGAGCGTCCTGAAGAGTCTTGGCAAGTATCTCGACGAGCGTCCTGAAAAGCGTCCTGACGGGATGCAGTAGCAACAGAAGCGTTATAGCAAGCAGCCTGAGAGGCATCCTGCTGAGCAGCACGCCGAGCATCACGAGGAAGAGCACGAGGAGCGTCATGACAAGAAGTACGGTGATCGTCGCCAAGACGAGCCTTATGGTCTAGAGAGTGTCCTGCATGACACTCATCGACACTTCTAGATAAGCGCTGAGGAGGTAAACTAGATCTAGAAGGCGACGAAGCAGAAGAGGGAGACGAACGAACGGAAGGAGAGGGGGACTGCTTGGACCTCTTGATAGGCAGTCTCGAATCCTTCCTGCGGCGACGCGGCTCTGACTCCCTCTTGGCGAAAAACGAGGCCAACTGCTGCTGCATATCGAGGAGAATCTTCTTAGAAGGAGAAGATTCCCGATCAGGGGAAGGGCTGATCCTGTGGGAAGACGAGGGGCGGGGGACGCCTTCTTCCTTCTCACAGGAACAGCCTTAGAGCGACTGGGGCGCTCAAAAGCGTCATCCTCCGATGACGTCCTGGTCCTCTTCTGCGGTGGAAAGGCGTCAAAACATTCAGGCAACGACTGCAACGCATGTCGAGAAAGAGGACGTCAGGCGTCCTCTTCTACGAAGCTTCTCTTGAGAGGGCGAGAATCCTTCCGAGAGCTCCAACCCCTGTGCGGTGAGGACGCCTCGAAGGACAAGAGGATTTGTGCACGTGCACGATCCTTGGCAGCCTGGGAAGCGTCATCAGGTCCTGCTGAAGAGACGCCAGATCGGTGGGAAGCCCCCGTAACCCTCCTTCGGCTTTCGACTTGCCCACTCCCTTTGTCCTGGGAGTCCGACAGAGGTCTAGACCTAGACATTATAGGGCCGATCTGACGCCCCCTCCACAACACTAGGGGCACTAACACCATCACCACACTTTACAACACTAGATTGGAGAGCGAGCACTTTAGATTCCAAGTTACGGATGGAATCCATAATTACAGAAAGGGTATTACCTTCCGCAGACACAACCTCAGGGCCCAAAGGCAACACCACAGGGTTAGGTAAAACAAAGTCTACAGGAGGGTTAGCAGGTGAAATATCACTACCCTGACTTCTGCTCATTGATGCACTCCTGGAGGAAGCCCTCCTGATTCTGTCACGCTCTAACTTGCGCACATACGAATCATACGTCTTCCAATCGGAATCAGGCAAACTCTCACACTCCTTACATCGATCATCCAACAAACATACATGCCCCCTACACCTCGTGCATACCGAGTGAGGATCTACCGAAGCTTTCGGTAGCCTCACCTTACACCCTTGCACACAACACACTCTGAAACTAGCAGAACTAGAACCAGACATCTTACCCAAGAAACAGTCAAAGCCAAATCCAAATCAATCCACGATAGCGTATGCCTAGCCACAAATCCAAGTCAATAAACCAAAAGACAATCAGAATACGTAAGTGGCAACAAAGTTAACAAAATCCAATGACGGAGGTACTGAAAAGAGGTGTTGACAGTACCGGCGAGAGAAAATCTGAATAGAAAATGGGAATGGCTCCTGATACCTGCCTCCCAGCGGCAGGAATGGGTACTAATCACCTGGCCTCCCACTGCGTGTGTTGTAAGTTTTGAAATTCTGTCGGACTTCAGAGAATACAGCTATATATATATCTGACAGGTAAGTTTCACGAACAAACATTGCTTTACTCAACTTTCTTGCAGAACAGTTTACCAGTTATTCATGCAGATTATCAGCTATTCATGTAATTGTTATAATCGTAATGCGCATATATATCTTTATTATTTACTTTTTGGATATATGAAGATGTTTTACTGCCGGATTATCGCCGTAGTGTGACGCAATCGTTTTCGGTCCCTGAGCCTCTGTTTTCGCACCATAAGAAATTATGGGGCCGAATTTGCTATGACCAGAAAGTCGTTAAAAGAGGAAAGTTAGCATTGAGGGGCATATGTTTTGATTGAGAAAAATACAAATTTATTCAATAGCTAGCTTGTAAAAAATACGTATACAAAAAAACCTGATTGACAACTAAGCAGCATACCTACTATGGGTTTCAGCGACAGTGCAAGCACGTTTTTGGGCAATACCTATTTCTGTAACGAACACTCGTATCAGATAACGACACTTGTCCTTGTACCAAGAGACAAAAACTCCATTATGTAGAAATGGATACGAACACGCGTAAAAAGCTCCACCTACCCTCTCCCCCCCCTCCACCACCACCCCTTTCCTTCTTCCTTCCTTCGCCTTCCTTTCTCTCTCTCTCTCTCTCTCTCTCTCTCTGTTGCCATTCGGTATGTGTTCACCCTCCAAACTGGGTATAAGACTACACACAAAACGTTGAAATTGTTGAAATTAGGCTATGTATTGGAAGTATATACATAAATATTAAAGCAATTTTATCATTATTGCATTACTATGACAACTAGAATTCATGGAAACAGTTTATAATAATGAATCGGCGTATGTGTGAAGCCTCCACTAATGTGGCAACGATGATTTTGCTATTCTTAGCATGCAAACATTAAAGGTTACATTTATTTCTGGCATACAGTTATTAAAGAAATTCAAAATACTGATATAGACTTAAATCAATGAAAAGTGCTAGCAAAAACAAAAAAGCAACAAAATAAAATATATAATCCACTTATCCGTAGTCGTTCCTCTATGGTTTTCGGCAGCCAGATGTACGAAAAGGTTAGAAACATTGGATTGTATCTACTTTAGAAATATCTGTAATTTTTTGGGGTAATTTGGTGGCAAAAAAGGGATAATATACATGAATTAAATTAAAATTTTTAAATAAAGTAAAGTTGAACAAAATAACAAGTAAAGTAAACAATTTAGGGAATAAAACTTTGCAGTTTCGTTGTCTGCTGCTCGTAACTGTGTTTGTGGCTCGTGCGCTTAAGAACCAGGAACAGCAACTTGTTTAAAGTGCAATGTGGGGTGAATTGAGACCAAAATGTGTATAATAACAATCAAATAAGCACTGTGGAGTTTCAGTTGTGATGGCAGTAAGGATAAAAAACACCGATTACAAGGTAAAAATGAATTCAGTTCAAACCATGACCCCGGGAATAAAAAGTTTCATACTTTCACTAATATAGGCAACAAAATGTTGTTTTATTGTGCTGATTACAACTGCAATCTTGACTAAGATCAATAAACGTTACATATATACGCTAACATTGTCAAATGAGTGCTGGGAAGGCTGGGAAAGATGGTGGTCGTCACTGATCAGAACCTGTACATCCACACAGTAGCCGCCATATTGGATTTCAAAACTGCCTTGAAAATGTTATTGTTATAATACAATTAAGTTTGTTCATACTTACCTGGCAGATATATATATAGCTGTATTCTCCGAAGTCCGACAGAATTTCAAAACTCGCGGCACACGCAGTGGGCGGCCAGGTGGTAGTACCCATTCCCGCCGCTGGGAGGCGGATATCAGGAACCATTCCCATTTTCTATTCATATTTTCTCAGTGCCACTGTCTCCTGAGGGGAGGTGGGTGGGCACTTAATTATATATATCTGCCAGGTAAGTATGAACAAACTTAATTGTATTATAACAATAACATTTTGTTCATGAAACTTACTTGGCAGATATATATAGCTGAATCCCACCTTCGGATGGTGGGAAGAGACAGAATAGGATTTGTAGGAAACTTAAATTAAGTAGATGATATACACCTTGGTTCCTCACCTGTTAGCAAAGTAGACTCTGTGATTACTGTCACTTCAGCCTGCTTGTGCTTAATCAGAGTTGCCAGCCAGGTGGAGACCTGTAGTGCTGGTGCGCTCTGGATGCTCTGTCAACGGGGACGTGACCTCAATGTGACAAGAGCATAGAGCCATACAAATGAGGGCAACGAAGCAACTGACCACCACCTGACCAACTATCCAAGACCCCCTGAACACTAAGCTAAGAGATGGGAGGTCTTCACCAAGCCTCACCTACCACAACCAAAAAAACACAACAACTAAAAAACTAACCTAAACCTAACTAAGGGATAGGGAGAGAGCTACCTTCAGCCCCCAAGACTGTGTCTGCAGAAACGTATGGCCCAAGAGAACAACAGTCCCTCGTATATCGTTCTCACATCTCTCAAGTAGTGTGAGGCGAATACTGAATTGCTCCTCCAAAAGGTGGCGTCAAGGATGTCCTTGATCGACATGTTCCTTTGGAAGGCAAGCGAGGTTGCGACAGCTCTGACCTCGTGAGCTTTCACTGCAAGAGGCTCAAATCGATCTGTGTGGAAGACGAATGAGCCTCTTTAATGACGTCCCTCAGAAAGAACGCCAAAGCGTTCTTGGATAATGGTATATCGGGTCGTTAACCGAACACCAGAGATTATCTGAGGGACCTCGTACTTCTTTAGTCTTGTGGACATAAAACTTTAGAGCCCTGACAGGGCACAGGACTCTCTCAGGGTTCTTGGCCCACAAGGCTTGTCATAAACCCTTGATTTCAAAGCTCCTTGGCCAAGGGTTCGACGGGTTTTCATTCTTTGCTAAGAAAGTGGGACTCAAGAGCAGACAGCATTGTCCCCTTTGAAGCCCACCTCTCTTACAAATGGCCTGAATTTCGCTAACTCTCTTCGCCGTCGCCAGAGCAGTTAGGAAAAGAGCTTCTTAGTCAAGTTCCTAAGAGACGCTTCATGTAGAGGTTCGAAAGGACTCGACATTAACAGTCTAAGGACTAAATCCAAGTTCCAAGAAGGAGGCCTCGCCTGAGGTATCTTGGATGTCTCAAATGATCTCAGGAGATCGTGAAGATCCTGTTATCAGACAGGTCTAGTCCTCTGTGTCGGAAGACTGCCGACAGCATACTTATATCCTTGATGGTCGGGACAGCCAGCTTCTGTACATTTTCTTAAAAATAGCAGGAAATCGGCTATCTGGCTCACAGAGGTAGTGGAAGAGGAAATTCCCTCCTTTCTACACCATGCCCTGAAGGAAGCCCACTTCGACTGGTAAACAGCTCTCGAGGACGTTCTCCTAGCATTGGCGATCGCCTTTGCAGCTGCTTTAGAAAAACCTCTCGCTCTGGCCAGCTTTTCGATAGTCTGAACGCAGTCAGACCCAGAGCGGAGAGGTTTCGGTGATATCTTGCGAAGTGGGGCTGTCTGAGTAGATCTTTCCTCCAGGGCAATGTCCTCGGAAAGCTATGATGAATGACATTACCTCCGTGAACCATTCTTTCGCGGGCCACATCGGGGCGATCAGGGTCAACCTCGTCCCCTCCGATGCTGCGAACTTCCTTACTACTTCCCCCATGATCTTGAATGGCGGGAAGGCATACAAGTCCAGGTTCGTCCAGTCCCAGAGCAGAGCGTCTATCGCCGACTGCTCCCGGATCCAGCACAGGGGAGCAATAAAGGGCAACCTCTTTGAGCAACCTCTTTGTCTCGACGTCGCAAATAGGTCGACTAACGGACACCCCCACAGTCTCCAGAGCTCTCGACAGACGTCCTGGTGCAACGTCCATTCCGTCGGCAGGATCTGATCTTGTCGGCTGAGAAGGTCTGCTCTGACGTTCTGGACTCCTGCGATAAATCTCGTCAGGATCCTTATCCGTCTCGCATCTGCCCACAGCAGAATCTCCCTCGCTAAATAAATAAAGAGGACGGGAGTGTGTACCTCCCTGCTTCTTTAGGTACGCAAGGGCTGTGGTGGTTGTCCGAGTTGACTTGGACTACTTTCTCTGCAACCTTTTGTTGGAAGAACTGTAGCGCCAGAAAAACGCCGCTAGTTCCTTTACATTGATGTGCCAGGACACCTGTTCCCCCCTCCAGGTGCCTGACACTTCCTCCCTCCCAGTGTTGCTCCCCATCCAGACACCGAGGGCGTCGGAAAACAACACTAGGTCTGGGCTCAGAAGCTTTAGGGACAACCCCTCTCGAAACTTCCGAGGATCTAACCACCATCTTAGATGGTTCTTCACCGATTTGGTGATGAAAAGGGTCGCATTCAGATCCTCTCTGACTCTCCATTCGTCTGCTAAGAAAAACTGGAGAGGTCTGAGGTGTAGTCTTCCCAGGGAAACAAACTTTTCCAGCGAGGAAATGTTCCCAGCGACTCATCCATTCCCACTCGCCGAGCAAGCTTCCTTCCCCAGGAAGGCCGAAACTCTCTCTAAGCCTTGCAGCTGTCGTTCTGGGACGGAAACGCTCGAAAAGCAACTGAATCCATCGAATCCCCAGTACACGATGGACTGTTGTTGGGGTCAGATGCGACTTTTCGAGGTTGACCAGAAGTCCCAGGGACTTCGCCAAGGCCAAAGTGAAGTGAAGGTCCTTCAGACACCTTTCTTCTGACGATGCTCGATCAGCCAATCGTCGAGATACAGGGACACTCTTATTCCTGCAGAATGTAACCATCTCGCTACGTTTTTCATGAGCATGGTAAATACCATCGGAGCCGTGCTTAAACCGAAACAAAGGGCTCGGAATTGCCAAACTTTGTCCCTTAGCATAAACCTCAGAAACTTTCTTGAAAGAGGGTGGATAGGCACGAAAGTATGCGTCCTGTAGGTCCAAGGTACACCATCCAGTCGCCCGGTCTTAAGGCTCCTAGAACCGACTGAGGTGTTTCCATCTTGAATTTTTTCTTTTCTACGAAAAGATTCAGGCTGCTTACGTCCAAGACTGGACGCCACCCCGACGACTGCTTTGGTACCAGGAAAAGAAAAGTCTGTTGTAGTATCCTGGTGACCCCAGGTCTAAGACCTGCTCCACCGCTCTTTTCATGATCATTTGATCCAAAAGATCTAAAAGAACCTGATGTTTCTCCCCTTGATACGACGGGGAAAGATCTCTGGGAGTCGTAGAAAGAGGAGGAGGGTCCACAAAGGGGATCTGTACCCCTGTTCCACTATCTTGAGGGACCACGCATCTGTATCTCTCTCTCTCCACGCACCCGCAAAGAACTTTAGCCTGGCTCCGACAGGCCTCTGAAGGACTTTCTTCTCACTTAGAGGATTTAGGTTTGAAGGAACCTCTTCCTCTTGCAAGTCCTCTCCCTCGAGGAGCAGCTCTCGAGGGAGGAGCGCTACGAAAGGGTTTAACCTTTCTAGGAGGTCGTCCAGACGACGACGTGGTAGGGACTGCGGGACGTCTTGAAGACTGGGCCAAGAGATCCTGGGTAGCCTTCTCTTGTAGGCTCACTGCCAGGTCCCTTACCATAGCCTGGGGGAAGAGATGGCTCGAAAGAGGTGCAAAGAGAAGCTCTGCTTTCTGCGATGCAGAAATGACAATTTGTCCAAAATTGCATTTTTCCTAACTATACAAACCTGAGGTCCTTTTACAATAGGAAGGTACTAGCGGCAGCTGGATAGGTCGTAAGCTTTCGAACAAGGGGTTCGGTAGTTAACTGCTTGTCCGACAGGCGCGCGCGCACGACTGGGAGGTAAACAAATCACTTTTGCTTTTGGCCCAAGCAAAAACTGCAGAGTGAGGGGTGGCATGAGGTGGGGCTATGTGTAAAAGGACCTCAGGTTTGTATAGTTAGGAAAAATGCAATTTTGGACAAATTGTCATTTGTTCCGACACGGCATACAAACCTTCGGTCCTTTTACAATAGGAAGACTCACTTCTTGGTGGGAGGAATCTGAGTCTTTTGTGAACAGACTGGTGTTCGCCCAACCTTGGAATGCCTCCCTGGTCGTAAGAGCGAGGGAGGGATCCAAGCCTCTGTCCGATTGATCGGGGTGTGCACCGCAGGATCAATGGTCAGACCTCTGGACCAAGTACTAAGAGAGAGGCAAGCGTATCTCTTCGTACCAGCAAACAAGAACAAGTTCCTATTTGCAAGAGGCAACATAAAGTTATGGTTTGTCTCTTGTTGGCATCCACTTCCCCCCCCTTGTAGGAGGAAGTGGTGGATATTCGCTCCCATCCCTAGTGAAAGGGATAGGATGGGGCTCTGTCGAGTAGCTCACCGGCATCTCGTCCTTATCCAGCAAGGTGATGACCGTATCCCTCTACCCACAGGTAGAGGGGAGAAAAAGATAGGAAGAGAAGCCAGTCACTCTCTCATTCACTTATATATTCTTACAGTCACACCAGGACTCGATGCTGTTCAGCCTGCTAGGGTCTGGGTAGCTACACAACGTGTTGAGCAGCCACCACGGGTCCCAAGGAAAACGATCCAAGGACCTGTGGGCAATATCCTAAAAGGTTAGAAGGAGGTGACCAGTGGTCTGGTTGTACCAGAACCCCTGCCTTCAGTACCTGCGCACCACGGAGAAGTTCTTGTGTAACTCGAGGGAGTGTACTTCTAGGTCATCTTGGTGCTGACGAAGAGTCTTCAACACTCAGCCTGGGATGTCGAGTTTCTTCAGAAAGCGCGGTCGCGCTTTCACAGGACAAAGCAGCATCTCCTTCGCATCGAAGGCGGTGAAGTCCATTAGGGAGGGGATTGTGAAGGACTCAACGATCGTCAGGAACCGAAGGGTTCAGAGTTCGCTACGAATTCGGTACGAAATCGAGCGTCACGAATACATCCCCTGGATGCTTGACTTCGCAGGAAAAGTCATGCAATTACCTCAGAGGAAAAGAAGGGAATGGTCGTATGACCTATCCCTCTTCTCGACTTCGGTGATGTCCTGTACCCATACTGGTCTATCCGTCTGCAGCGAAGTTGTTCTTCTCGGTAGTGGATAGGACACCGACACTCAATGGTGGGTGTCGATGGTTATGGGTACTGTGACAAGCCGTTAGACGAAGAAAAGACTGTTATGGAACAACCGAACTAAGTCCACAGCGAAGTTCGTAACAGACTTGGCGCTCTGACAGCTGCCGACTGACTGCGTTCGGTAGGAGGCAAGTTGTCCAAGCACCCGAGTAAGTCACGTGACCTTCGCCTTCAAAGGGTTATGCCAAGAGACTAAACAAATAATTTGTTCGTCACCGATGCCAGAAGGCAAGGTGATGACTCTCTTAAGGCATGTGCCCAACAGGCGAAAGTCAGTTGCCTTCTAGAGACCGAGGTCCCTGATGGCAAGATATCTCATAGTATAGTTGATTCTCGGCTAAGGAGAAACAACACTATGTGTCGTTGAAGACGAAGGTGTACAGAAAATGCAACCTACGTCTTCACAGCTGAACCGAGAGAAGGATTCTCAAGATTCTGAACCTGTGCTACAAAGACTGAGAACGCTAACCGCTATTCATTGCTGTCCGGTGAGGATCGTAGTTCCAATAAAAGAGGAGCGCTTTTCAGTAATGAAGACAGGGAAATACTGCCTGAAGAACTGCTTCTCATGGGCTGAACATTTGGAAGTAGAGCTGTCAGGTCGGAGAGTAGGCGATGTCTTCTGACATATCTGTTAATTCGGGGCGAGCAATGAATAATTGCACACCTACGAATACGAGATATTTTGAAGACAAACTCAGATGTCTGCAAAAATCATTCGCATTAT
The DNA here is from genome assembly GCF_015104395.2 of Macrobrachium nipponense. NCBI lineage: Eukaryota > Metazoa > Arthropoda > Malacostraca > Decapoda > Palaemonidae > Macrobrachium > Macrobrachium nipponense. Next base: position 170,432,331 of record NC_087200.1, on the reverse strand, counting down.
CGCGGTGCGATGCAGCGGGTGACTAGTACAGACTTCTGTTACCGTGCCGGTAACAGAAAGATGAAAGAGTCCAAGAGATATCTCTGTTGACAATTCTCGCAATGTCGAAGGCGATGAAATCGAGCGTCACAGCAGTAGATGGTCCTTCATTATTGCGAGAATCCCCGTTAATCAGAGACCTAAGTCCATGATTGTTGGGCAGAGATACGGTTCGGTAGTCAATCAAACCAGGGGAGAGAGAGACGTAACCGACCATTCATCTCCGAGACCTAGCTGATACTGAGCCGCTATCAGGCAGTTCAATACGCAGTAGCTCTCGGTGACTCGTCATCCTGAGTTGCCAGGTAATCCATTATTCCACGAAGGAATGCGTTCGGCTAGAACCATCGAGCATAAAGAATACGCTCGAGCAATTATATTTAACCGAAACGGATTTAGGTTAAATACAAAAAAGCTGATTTGGTGTTGTCATGACAATACCAAGTATCTAAAATCGAAACTGATAACTGCTGGGAGGTTGCAGGCAACCCGAGTTGCAGTTCAATTAAGATACAATTCGTCTCGGTCACAAACCGTAGAGTTAACTACGGTATGATGCGCTCCTACCCCCCGGACAATTCAACTGTTAAAAGAACTTCATGTCGCGAGGGTAATATTCGTAGTATATTTGTAGGTTCTGTACCACGACCTCCGTCCTAAATTCTTTTCCTCTCGAGGAATGAGAATAAGGATTGGAGATCGACCGCCTTCGTTCTCTAGTCAAGAGAGTGAAGGAGAAGTCTTTCCCAAAGGAAAGCTTCAATGGTGAACAGAATACCGAAGACGATAGTTCAAGCCAAACTGGAAGTTCCCGTCCGTTCTTCTCTATTCCAGGTTAATCGCCCACTGTGAGATACTCTTCTTTCCGCAGCAGTCTTCTTCCAAATGCTAGAAATTACAGGAATTCGAGCATAAGCGAGGTTCCCGATTATCGTGTAACAATTATCGGGGATTCTCGCTCACTTTGGACCGTGGTCTCGCCTAAGTGTTGGAGATCGTAAAAAACTCGAACACTCTGAGTGCGCTAGAAATTCCGTAGAATTCTAAGCACTCTGCGAAACCCCCCACCGAATTCGTCAAACGATATCGGCTGGTGGTCCTCTCGATTCCCGTGGAAATCGAGAAAGGGGCAGGATCCCTCCTCAATGACCGGGGCTTACGTCAGGTAGGACCCGAAGGTCCCCCCGGTAGCGCAGCCCCTAACGTGGGATCTTACAGAGAAATCTCTGTAGGATCCCTCCCTTTCCTCGTAGCCGTAAGGAGAGAGGGAATGGGGAGGAATTGGATACTGGCTCGCCTTCCCAGCGGAACTAGCAGTTGGAGAAGAAAAGGAGCAGCCATCGCCTTACGGCGATGGCCTCTCAGAGCCTGGGAAAACGTATCGTCAGGAGGAAAACGTTTTCCCGAGGAGGGTTACGAACTCATACAGTAGGTAAGTGTCTGCCGCCACTGTGAACGTCGTCTGGTTGGGTGGGGCTGATCGACACCTGACAGGAGAGAGCCGATACCGTCCTCCGACTCATTCCAGTCCTCGTCGAGGTCGAAACCTCAGGAGGACCGAAAGGGCTATTCAAATACGGTGTCCGAAGACACGTAGAAACGCCTCTGTCGCAGTAGAGGAGGTGAAGTAGCTTGTTCGACCGGGGCCAGAACTGAGAGAGCCTTCTTGTCCGGAGACGAGAGACTACCTGGTTCAACACAGTCGGCAAGCTCCGATCGCGGCAGACCCACCGTCGATTTGGGTTCCTCTCGGGCCCCAAAACGACTCGAGCCGAGACGTGGCTCTGCTGGTGGGAGCGGCGATTCTTCCCCGAGGTCGTTGTGCTGACGAATCAGCGCCATAACCTCGGCAAAGTTCCTCTGGATCTCGGAAGTCACAGCATCTTGCAGAGTGGGACCGTTAAGCCCTTCGAACAAGAGCATATTCCGAGAACCTTCCTCCTAAGCAAGGGGGAACAGCGACAGCCCTCTCGGTCTTCTCCATCCACTTGCGCATACGTCCTGCCGGTCCAAGAACCGTGCCTGGCACGTATGGGCGTCGTGGTGGGATCATGAGGGGCGACACCCCTCACGATCACTCCTCAATACCTCGCTCCTCCCGGTTTTTTTGTAAACCCAGAGGAGGTTGAATGGTAACGGGAGAGGCAGACCTGACGCTCCCTCCTCGCTCGCTGGCAGAACCAGCAGGCTTGGAGGGCTGCAGGCGATCGTCAACCCGCGGTGGCGATCGAGCTGCAGGCCTGGTCGAACCGTCTCGCTGTGGAGAACGGCTGGACTGAGCACAGCGGCCCCGATCTCGAGTGTCAGAAGAGCTGGTGCGGTTGCCGTACCCGATCGCTCTCTGTGAGAGCGACGGTCAGGCGGACCTGCAGGCTCCACTGTAACAGTGAGACGGTTGCTTGTCCTCACGGCACGTCACGTCGCTGGTTCCAGCCGTGGCTGGCACCGGCGAAACGGGAGGACCTCTTCCCAGCCTCAGCCCGTGGCCGGATCGTGGGACCGTCACGTCCCCGGGTAGCCAGCTGGTCGCCGCGAGAGCGAGAGCTGGTCTGGTGTAGTCGCGTGAGCGGCTAAGTCACCAGTTCTTCCGCCCCGTGCCGTGAACCTGACGCTGAGCGGACTCAGAGGTCTGGTTCCTGGCTGCACGGTCGCTGGTAGGCGACCGTACACTCGGTACCTCCCGCGAACGAGAGGCCGAGACGGACCCTGATGCAGTGGCAGAACCACTGACACCAGGCGAGGAAGTACCGGTGTTAGCCGGTACCCCCACCTCTGGTCCCCGTAGTCTTCTTCCTTGCGGAAGAAGAGACGGGCCCCGCTCCCGAAGGAGCAGGAGGACCAGCGGAAGGAACCCTCCCGTCCCACCGAGGTGAGACGGGTCCCGAGAAGCTCCCGAGGGAGACGTCTTAGGAGGGAGGAGGCAACCTTCTTCTTCCTCGGCTGTGAAGCCTTAGAAGTCGAAGGGGAAGAGGCGGCAGCCGACGACGATGAAGAAGATGAAGACGACGACGACGACACCTTCCTCCTCTTCTTCGTGCTTCCTCAGGACAGACGTAAGATCTGCTATCCAGGGCCGAGCCGGGGCTGCTGTAGCCGAAGCCACAGGGCCCGGACGCACCTGTACAGACAGACCAAAGTCTGGGGTAGTACCACACGAACAGGGACGACGTCAGCAGGTATGGGCATCTCAGGAACAGCAGGCACAGCCAGCACAGCATCGGTAGGGACAGCCAGCGCAGCAACGGCAGGGACAGCCAGCGCAGCAACGGCAGGGACAACCAGCGCAGCAACTGCATGGACAGTCAGCCCAGAATCGGCAGGTACGGCAGGCAGCACCGGAAACACAGGAAGTGGAGCAGCAGCCAGCAACATCCTGGTACCGGCGGCAGGTCCAGGGGCGAGCTCTAGGGCAGCGGAAGTGGTCGCGGCAGCACGAGCGGCGGCGGCACGCCGCCCCCCTCTCGGTACGGCGAACGGCACTTCACAGCGGCTGTAGGCAAGACTGTTACCACGTGAGGCGAGTACACCAGGTGAGGAGGGACGTCGTCACCTGGAGCGTGGTCACCACTCCATGGGTGACCGCAGTAGGCCCAGACATAGAACCGCAGCCCCTGGACACTAGCACGCCCTGCAAATGGAAGGACGCCCATACCTCACCAAGGTCCACCCTCGTGGCAGTAGCACCTGTGGAAATAACAGTAGTAGCGATTAGTGGGGGGGAAGTCCCCTCGCGCGGGGGGGGTGAGCCCTCTCCGAACGAGTGGAAGACCCGAATACAATTGTACATCGGGCACCGAGCGCCCTCCCCCGCGCTCGACGGATCGGGCGAGGAGAAGAATGCAGACCTCCCCCCCCCGCCCCCCCAAGGGGAGGGGCCATCTGTGGAGCTGAGCGGGGGGGGGGGGGGGGGGGTCTCGTTCCCCACCCCGCACAGCACCCATGTACCCAACAATAATAATAAGAGCCCGAGAGCAATCGTGCCCTCGGCCCGAATGCAAGGGCATAAGGATCAATTCCCTGACTGAGCGGAACTTGAACCCAATAAATATTGATGCAATCAATAATAAAAGGAATAAAATGAAAAAGAATCTTGCATTACGATTCACTTCACAATGAATAAGGGCTCGGATCGAGCGCATTTGCGCCCTCGGAACCGAGCGCAAGGGTAAAAGGATCCATTCCCGATTATGAATGGAAACCTTGATCCATAATGAATTGATGCAATCAAAATATATATGAAAAATGAAAAAGAATACTGCGCTTGCGATTTCACTTCATACAAATAAAAAGGGGAAGGATCAATTCCCGGGAAATAGCGGAAACATTGATCCAAGTAAACAATGCAATCTCAAAATATGAAAATGAAAAAGAACTGCACTTGCGATTTCAACTTCATTCAAATAAAAAGGGGAAAAGATCAATTTCCGGTTGTAAGCGGAAACGGACTGATCCAAAATGAGTATTGCTCAATCAAAATAATATATATGAAAATGAAAAAGATACTGTACTTGCGATTCCACTTCCATACAGAATCAAGTTTTCGTGCCGAGCGCATTCGCTCGGCAACGAGCATACAGGTCAAAAAAAATATAAATGAAAAGAGCACTTACTTACGATTTTCATCTACACATTTCAACCAAAATATACGCTCGGAGCGAGCGCTCTCCCGCCTCGGCACCGAGCTACACAATACGAGGATCATTTCTGGGAAAATGAATTCCCGCACTTACGCCCTTCAGTCCCGGCACTCGGGTAATCGGAGGGCGTGTGGAAACAAGATCCTTTAATTCACAATTGAATTCAATGGAAATAAATATGAAATGATTGTACTTACAATTCAGTTTCACTAGATAAATAGAAAAAGAAAAACACAACCATGCGAAAGCAACGACGATTGAAGCGGGCAGAGAGCGATGATACACGTCCACACGCCAGCAGGCCGAAAGCAAAAGTGATTTTTTGTTTACCTCCCAGTCGCCGCGCGCGCGGCCTGTCGGACAAGCAGTTAACTACGAACCCCTTGTTCGAAAGCTACGACCTATCCAGCTGCCGCTAGTACCTTCCTATTGTAAAAGGACCGAAGGTTTGTATGCCGTGTCGGAACAAACAGACCTCGCTGTAAAATTGCAGAAAAGCGCTCTCTTCTTGAGGAAAGCAGTGCCGAAATGAGACACTAACTCTTCCGAACCATCCTGACGGCCTTGTCCATGCATGACAACACATTGGACAGCTCCCCCAGACTCAAAGAATCAGGACTCCTAGATTGAAGATCCAGGACTCTAGGCACCAGTCTAGGAAGTTAAAGACTTCCAGAGTCTTTAACAGACCTTTCCATGTGATGGTCGACCTCCGTTGGTGTCCATGAAATCTTAGCGGGACGATAAAAGGATCTCTTTCTGGGCGTCTACCAGACTAGCAAAGTCCCCTTGGGAAGAAGACGGGATCTTAAACTCCTACTTCAGCTTTGGTCTCATACCAAATGCCGCCTTTATTTCCACTGAGTCTTGATAAGGAGAAGGGCGAAAAGTCGACTTGCCCTGATCCTTCGACGTTCCATCCAATCCTGCAATTTCTTGAATGCTTCTTAGTGGACAAGGAAGTCTTCATCTCCACCACTTCCGAAACCTGCCCGGACTTCGAAGACGAAAACTGAGGAGGGAGGAGACTTAGGAGCTGCAGGCTGGAACTTCTCACCAAACAAAGAACGTAAAAGACGAACCAGCACCTTGTAGTCGGAAACCGACGAAACTGACGGCTGTTCTTCTCCACTGAGTCCGCCGGACTACTAAGCTCTCCTCCTCCCGAAGAGGCAGATTGAACCTCTGGAGAGGGCGTGCGCCCTACGGGTCTAGCCTTCAACCAAGGCTTTCGAGGATGACTAAATATCAGCCTCTTCAAAGCGACCGACCTTCTGTCGATCTTTAGAGCTCGAACC